>NC_035441.2:80578732-80921828 GCF_002127325.2 Helianthus annuus
GGGATATCTGAACTATCCCCCGACGCGGCAACCAGGTATTTCCATCCACATCGATCACACGGTTAGCAAAAGCCTCAAAAGAGTATTTTGGTTTACCGCAATCATGTTGTGAAGGAACCCCACCTGTTGGACGTTCATCCATTCTATGAATTACTACTCTCTCCAAACACACGAATCAACAAAACCAATCAGCAACCAATCCAGACAACGAACGTACAAAAGGAACCGGAAAAAACCCTAATCTAGCATACCCTAACCCATGAATCTTGTAGAATCAAATACTGATATCGGTAATTCAAATACGAATAACCAGCAATCAATACAACTAATTCGAAACCAGGAAGGCGGCGGCGATTGCAAATAAGAAACCCAGAAACCCTAATTTTAGAACGATCACCACTATTAACAGATTCGTACTAGAGATTGTGAAGATCAAACACTAATACAGACCTGATAAGCAGAAGATTACGAAAAAATTAGGGTTGCATGATGAACAGGGAAATCGCCAAAGCTAGAGAGAGAGTTAGGGTTTTTTTCCTTCTCAAACGATCACCATTCTAAGACCGCTTATCTTACGACCCTATATAAGCACTAAACTATTAGTGACGATTTAAACATGTTAAAACATGTTTAACTAAGTTAGAAAACTGATTTGGTATCAAAACACGAAAATAGTTCCGTCGTAAAATGCACATAAACGTGCACTTTGACCGAAACTTTGACTCGTCACTACGACTAGTTAACGTGGTAATCAGTAGGTATAATCGCTGGGGATTATAACCATCGTGATTACGATCATGTTGCAAAGTTCAAACGAACTTTGACTTGACCAATTAATGGTCAAAACCGAAAGTCAAACACTCTTTCAATTCTTGCTTGAAATAAATAAACAAAGCATGAAAGAACACTTACAAGTGTTCTAGGCTGGAAAATGAACTAGAAAACTCAGGTATGAGGCCTCCAACAAAGTGTGGTAGCCTCAATTCAGAGCTAGAGAGAGGAGAATGAGAAATGAGCAAGGATTGAATGAAAGTTCTTGGCTATTTATAGTTGTGGTGATGTTGTAGGATCATGACAAGTGGATTGTGTGGGCTTCAAGGAAAGATATCAACCACACACTTGTTAGGACCTGATTAGAAGCCTTGTAGAACGCTTAAAAGGCCCACAAGATCACTAAACAAGCAAAGGAAACCAAGGTGCAACAGCTGGGAAGCAAACAAGAAGGTTCTGCTGGTTCTGGGCACTGCTTACGGACCGTGTGGGGTCTTGCCTTATAGTCCGTATGGGTTCTGCAAGGGCCAAAGTTTGAAAATTGACAGCTTTGGTCCCTGAACTTGTTTTGTCGCGTTTCGTCACTTCTAACACCCGTTAAGCCCATTTTCAAGCTCCATGATGAAGTTTGTGACAACCCGAACTTCTACGGCTTACGTTACCTAAATTCCGTGATTGTTTGACTTGCATTGTTACGTGTACTTGCTATGTGCTTTTAGTAAACATGTAATATCTGACTTAGTTGTTATTAGGGGTTGTGGGTTAGTTGAGTTTAACCGCACATCACCTACGTCGCACATTAGAACCGGGCCACACTTTACCTTGTTGTTTATCCTCGGCCCAAACGAAATCAGAAGGGTGAGCCTAGCCCTCATTATTTGCGGCCTTGTGCGATCCTCATGACATTCCAGTATACAAGCAAATGAAACCCTAAACTCTCATCCACACTCTTGATCGTCGGTAGCCTCTTCCCTCGATCCCTCGAAGTCCTTGCCTCCGATCATCTTGATTCCACTCTACAACCCGGTTAGTGTTTTACTCTACCACTGTTTGATTGTTTAAGAATTGTTATTGGTAAATCAGAAGGGTGAGCCTAGCCCTCATTATTTGCGGCCTTGTGCGATCCTCATGACATTCCAGTATACAAGCAAATGAAACCCTAAACTCTCATCCACACTCTTGATCGTCGGTAGCCTCTTCCCTCGATCCCTCGAAGTCCTTGCCTCCGATCATCTTGATTCCACTCTACAACCCGGTTAGTGTTTTACTCTACCACTGTTTGATTGTTTAAGAATTGTTATTGGTTGTTAGGTTCGAATACATGGTTGCATGTTGGTCGATGTTTATGAGTGTAGGCTAGCAAAACTGTTAATGAACATTTGTGGTAACAAACTAAACTGTTAGGAATTGTTGCGTTTTTCGGTTAATTACGACGGAAATCGTAACGGGCGCGAAAACGATCCAAATTGCGGAACGAATGGTATTTTTGCATTCCTATCACTAAAATACAATATTTTAGTGATTAAAAAAAATTTCTTGGATGTCCGGATATGGTCAGAATGCAAGATATGCACGAATATGCAACTTTCACAATTTTGACGCTTTTAGTCCATGTGATCAAATAAGCGTATTTTCGCATACCGAACCCCTCAAAACTTATTTCTAAGCTATGTTAAGTGTATTTAGGGTATGTTTAGCTTATGATCTTGTTCCGGAGTGTTCGTTGCTATACGAATTGGCAGACTTTTGCAGTTTGACGCAAATATTCCCTGTGATCGAATAAACTTGTAGCCATACCAAACCCTTCAAAACTTATTTCTAAGTTATGTAAAGGTTATTTAAGGTATGTTAAGCTCATGTTGCTATTCTGGAGTGTATGTCGCGTTAAACTGATTACGTTTACGCATCAGTTTGGGTATAACTTTCCAGAAAGTGTTTAACCGTTTGAATTTGAACAAGGATTGATATTATGCAAATATCATAGATAATTACACAACCCACTAAATAAAACACAAGGTTTTATTGCATACAAAATTGTTCGGGATTAGTTAGTGATAATTGTAGGCACAGATGTCACATCAATACTTATTTTTATTGTTTTTGATTTCGATAACTGATGTGTCCTACCGAACAACATTGGTACATGTACCTTTATTCATTTTTGTGGTTTCCGGTTCAATAATTTTAATTTATACAACTCTATCTGCGATGATAAATGAAAATCATTACCAGTACCATGACGATCTGAACTGATCGATACCGTTAGGGCAACATGTTTTTTTGTTTGTTTTCGATCGATGTAAAAAAATGTGTTAATTTCTATACCAAGACCATGTATCATACCAATACTATAACAAAACTAACTGTTACTGATCAAAGGCCCACGATAACGTACCGGCGCAGCAACACGTGGAGAAGCAACCTATTTTAAATTAAATTAAGACAAAATAAAATAAAATAAAATGTAAGTGGTAAAGAAAAGAAGAAAACCCTAGGTTGCTAAAACCCTCATCAACATCCGTGCTGGTGAAATCCGTCAAAAATGGCATGGCGTGGTTCGATCTCCAGGGCAATGATGTCCGCCGCAAGAACATCTTTCCGATCCACCGCTCGCCTCCGTCGGCCGCCGCTCTCCGCTCCCCCCCGTTTCACCTCCCGCCGCCTCGGAAACCCTAGGTATCTTTCAATCAGTGTGTGTTTTCAATATCCTTCAAGAATGTTGAATTGGATCTACGTGTTAGGATGCTGGGAGAATTAGGATGTGCGCAATCGCTGATGACGCTTGCCGGAGCAAGGATGGCGTCACACCTGACCGTCAATGTGCGCGCCTTTTGCGAGCTGTCTCATGGTACCTTCTTCTGCCGCTCTTGTCAGGATCGCTAGTTGTTAGATTTTAGGTATGCTGCTTAATTGTGTGATGCTTGCTGTTTGTACTATGACCTGTTTGGGTAATGTGTTTGTTTAGTTTTAACTTCAATTCATTTATAACAACTTAAGAAGGATTGGGACTGGGATTTGATGATTTATTGGTAGGGTTGAATGGAAAAGATGGGTGATTTCAAGCATCTAAAGGCAGTACAGACATACAGCATTGTAGGTTCTTCTTTAAGTTTTTTTATGTAACCTATAATCATGCTGCATAACGCATGGGGATGATCATTTTAGGGTTTTTTTTTTTCTAGTTATAAACTGATATTAGCTAAACGTAGGAAGAAACTATTGTTGTAGGTGGCATCGTGGCAGATTACACATAATACTATCAAATTTACCAATCAAAATTAATATTTATTTGTTTTATCAAATACAATTTGTAATACTACCACTATACCCAACACTTTTTCTTGGCCTCCAAATTTTAATAACCTAACGCAAGTTTTAAGGGAAGGGTGGTGTAAATTTCATAAATTTAAAAATGGGTTATTGGATTTTATCACCTCCAACTATCGACCATTGACCGCTGCCACCCCCAACTAACACCTTGACGCCCGGCACCTCCAACTTGACTTTTAGTTTGTGCTGGCAGCCTAGCACCACGTCGTTAACCAAACACTTAGTTAATTTTCTATCCTACGTGGCACTCCATTTCCTATGTGGCAAGATGAGGTGGATTATTTGGGGGCTTATGTGTATATTTTAATTACTATAATCGATGTTGTCAAAAGCGCGTTAGGCGCGCCTAGGCGCTCAGGCGCAGCGAGGCGAGGCGAGGCTATAGCGCCTCGTGGTGGCTTAGGCGCGAATCTGGGCTTTTTTTTGTAAAAACCCTACTCAGGCGAGCGCCCAGAGTCAGGCGCAAGGGAGAAAAAACGTTGGTTTTAAACATGTCAGGCGCGCTGAAGAAGAACAAGAGAGGTGACGAACCTGTTGAACTGCAACAATCATACCCTGCGTCTTCATTCTTCTCACGTTCCTTCTTTTTTTCTATCTTGCAAAAGCGGCGGTCATTTTAATTGGCAGATACCCTTTTAGGGTTTTGTTGTTTTGTGTATTTAAGTTTTATTGGGCTTCTTTCATATTGTAATATTTGAATTAATTTGGGCTTTCCTTTATGTTTGCTATTGAGATATATGTATCCACGATTCCTTATGCTATAAACCTATCAATAATAATCTATTTTGATAATATTATTAATATTAACTTTAAATTTCTTATTTTTAACAGCTTTTGATTTTTCTTAATGAATTATATGTATAAATTAGTTTTTTATTATATTTGTATAATAGTATTAATGTAATAATTGTTAATGCCTATTATTAAACTAACCCTAAACAAGCCTAAAACATGTCTAATACATCTAAAAATGGTATTTTTATACCATGCGCCTCGTATAAAAACCCTCGCTTTTTAAGCGCCTTGCTCCTAGGCTCCGGGCGAGACAGATCCCTCTCTTTCTACCCCCTCTCTCTATCTCTCCCTCCCACACTCCACCAACATCAACCACCACTGCCCCACCTGCGGTTAACTTGAAACCAAACTATCGGTACCGGAAGAGACGACGGGGTGGTTATGGCTAGAGGAAATGATTTCAGCAATGGCGGCGGGGTTCCAACAAATCTTTGGTCAGTTCAGATCGTTTAGATTAGGGCTTTTTTGTGGTCTTCTCTGATGGAGCTTTTGATTAAGGTGAAGCTGAGGTGGGGATTCCAGTGGTTATTGTTGATGTGGTGGTGTTTGGAGGCCGTTATGCTAGATGATGATGATGATGATGATGATGATGATGATGGCGACTGTGGTGGTGGGTGGTTGATGGACAGCTCCGTGGGTGGTGTAGGTGGAGAGTGGTTGATGATGGTGATGGCGACTGTGGTGGTGGGTGGTTGATGATGATGGCGGTGGTTGGTGGCGATGATGGTGGCAACGGTGGTGTTTCATAGGGAGAGAGAAGGGTGGAGGGGGCTGACGTGGGGTTTTATATTACATAACAAGGCCATGTTAGCAAGCCACGTGGGAAAAAAGGCCACGTCAGCATGTCACGTAGACAAAAAACTAACTAGGTTAGTGCCTGGTTAACTCCGGGGTGGCATAACAACCCAAGTGTCAAGTTGGAGGTGCCGGGCGTCAAGGTGTTAGTTGGGGGTGGCAGCGTCCAATGGTCGATAGTTGGGGATGATAAAATCCAATAACCCTTTAAAAATGGGTATGTTTGATAATTTGATTTTTGCTTTCGAGTGGATATATGAAATACTCCCTAATCACTAATGAGGATAACGGCTTATCCATCATTCTATATTTAGATCAATTTAGCTGGAACATGGAAGATCAAGTTTTGTTTTGATAACTATTTAGATGAGTTTGTGCCCTGTTCGTTTGTGTTTGGTCAACTTACAAAATATATTTTTCTTGTGAATTTTATGCATCTACTATAGATTTCTACTTAGGGCTTGATATAGTGCACGATCTATTATCATAGGAACCCTTTTTTAGGAGAGGGAAGGTAGTTGGTTCATGTCAATAGTAAAATTTTCAATTTGTAATTTAATATGCTTTTTTAAAACTGATTCTTGTTGGTATGTCAACATGAATTAGTCATTCCACTGGGTTAGATTATGCATCCCAACACTGTGATTGAACTACGATAATCTCCATGAGGCTTAGAACTTAAGGTTCCTTTTTGTAGAAATTCGATAATAGTCAATTATCAAGGTGATGCTAAGTGAGGGTGAATATCTAAGCTACCATAGATAAAGAATACCTTTTGTCTAAAATAAAAGGAGGATAATGAAGTTTCCTGTTCCTGTATGCAATATAGTACTTTTAGCTGACAATGTTATTTCTAATGTTTTCATACAACTCTTGTAATGTATCAAGCGTAAGTGTTGTTCTCTTGTATGACTGTAAAAAGCTGAAAACCACAGTTTTAAACGTAAGTCGTTTTATACGATATCGAAGTTAAAACAGGTTATGAACTCTTGTGTGATGCAGGTACTTGATGACACATTGGTTAGGCAAGTGTTGCAAAGAGTGTTTGGGGGCAGTCATAGGAAGGGATTCATCCATTGGAGCAGTTTGTGTCTTTGGAGTTGAAATATTTAATAAAGTTTTGAAGTTTTTGCATCTTATTTTTCCAGTGAAGACTGGTTTGAGACATGTTTCATGTACATTATGTTAGTTGATGCTCATCAATTATATTTGGATTCTAATTTCTAAACCATATTATAGAATTACTAGCAGGGTGCCCGCGCGATGCGGCGGGGGTGACAATTTGCATTGCGGTTTTCATTTCTAGTAATTTTCTTGTTCGTATAATATAGCATTATTGTGGTGGATATATGTCATAAGCGAATTAATCCATTAGTCCATTTCATTGTGGTGTGCATAGTTCGATCAGATGGAAAACGTTAAGATCATAATGCAAAAAGTTTTGGTAGTCAATAAGTTTACTAAAAATGGTTTACCTAAGAAGCAAAACCCACTATGTGTCCAAATAACATGTTCTAATCTTTATTTTCTTAAGTTCTGGATCTAAAGACAGTTTATTCTATCAGGTTATAAAATTGTTCCGATTACAACTCACAAAGAAACAATAAACAAGAAGACAACATACTTTATAGGGATCTAGGTTAAAATGAAACGATGTTTTCAGAACAAACAGATGATGAACAATGACTATTTATGCATGAAATGCTTTGCGTTTTGCTTCAACACACGCTTCAGATCTATCTTCGATGGTTGCTTTGCTGCTCCATTGCAAGGTAAGACATTGAAATAGAAGTAAATAAATCGCAAAACACAGATTAGGGTTTCGGTTGAGATGAAAAGTTTCAAAATTTATTATGAAGAAAAATTATGAAACTCAACTGGATTAACGGTGGCCGCTCTGTGAACCATAGTTCGTGGCGAACATCTTCAAATAAATCAACTTTGAAAAAACCTCATCTTCAATCTTCGACATCATCTTTACCTTTCCGCCATCTCCATTGTTCAACCACCACGATACTTTAGATCTAATACCGCCCAAAACACCACAAACCATGAAAGCCGCTGCCATATTTTTGAGCATATGGAAGGAATTTGAGAGAGTGGGAGAAGAGAATTTGGAAATTTGAAATCTGCCTTTAAGAGTGAGAAAGAGAAGAAACTGCACATGTTAAAAAGTAACTGGAATATGAATTTTAGATGCCTTTCAACATTTGATGTTTGAAATGTGTGTACTACATGTGTGGAATGCTTCTACATGTTGAAAATAGGTTAAATACTTAAATGACTATATTAACCTAAGTATATAGATTTATAGTGTAAAGAATTTTTAAAATTTAAAAATTGTTTCCCACTTAATTTTTTGTCAACCTTTTTCGTAGGAAGTTTGTTATTATATCTATACCAACATGTGGCTAAATATTCAGTTTTAAATGAGTCAAACTGATGCTAATAAATAGCATATATATCTAGTCATTTTTTGACTTTTTCAAATCTATCTATACTATATAATAAGAGAAACCAATAAAAGGACACTTGTCATGATTTTAGACCATCTAATATTACTTAATTGTAGATAATTATTATTTAATTTAAATTATTAAATTTAATATATGTTTCAAACATTTAAGAAATTACAGATAAAGTTCTATAAATTATCTTATTATTTATTTATATTAATTACTAGGTTATTATTCTAGACTATCTACTCTTACTTAATTGTAGATAATTATTATGTATTTAAATATCATGGGAAAAATATTCATTTTACAAAAAGTTAACTAAAAATGTTAACGTCAGTTAGTTGAAAAAATGAAATTGTGATAAACCTTGCAAAGTTCGCTTACTATAACTAATAATGATTAAAGAAAAAATATGTAAAAATAAGTCAAAGTAAAAAAAAAAAAAAAAAAGTTCGGCATTTACAAGCTAATACTCCAAAATAAAAAAAAGCTTTCACCATTAATTCAAAAATTTCTCATCTAACTATTAAACTATAATATTATTTTTTAATATATATCTTTTAAATTATGATAATGTAGTTTATTATATACATAAGAAACAATATACTATAAAGTGATAAATCTATATCTATCTATACTATATAATAAAAGAAACCAATAAAAGGTCATTTGTCATTATTCTAGATCATCTAATATCACTTAATTGTAGATAATTATTTTTTAATTTAAATTATTAAATCTACCTACTATAATAAAAGAAACCAACTTTTATACACGTGTCATTCATTAAAGGTATCCTCAAATTTCTACTTATCTTATATCAATGGGGTATTGGATTTTAATAATCCCAAGTTTCACTAATTGGCCGGTAATAATCCCAACTTCAAAAATTGCCTACAACAATCCCAACTTGTAAGGTTTTGGCCACCAATGATCCTTTTCTAACTGGGTTATAACTCAGTTAGTTTTTTGAAGTTTTGAGCGGCGAAGAAGGTCACTAGAGGTTGGAGATGACAAGTGGTGGTCTCCTTTGGTGGTTTCAGGGGTAAAGAAGGTCGTCGGAATAAGTTGCAGGTCACCTGAGTTGCGTAGATGGTGGAAATTTTAAACTTTTGAGAAGCAGAGAAGATTACAGAAGGTCGGAGATGATTGGTGGTGGTCTCGTTTGGTGGTTTCAGGGGTAAAACGGGTCGCCGGAATAAGTTGCAGGTCACCAGCCCAACAAGGTTATAACCCAGTTAGACAAGGATCATTGGTGGCCAAAATCTTACAAGTTGGGACTGTTGTAGGCAATTTTTAAAGTTGGGATTATTACCGGCCAATTAGTGAAACTTGGGATTATTAAAATCCAATACCCCTATATTAATTAAATAAATAATAAATTAATATTAAATCTTATCATACTTTAATAAAATATTATCCTCAAATCTAACTTGTTAATTTAATATATTTTTAAAACAAATACCTCTCCTTCCTACTTATCGTATATTAAATATATAAATAATAAATTAATATTCAATGTTATCCAAATTTATTAAAAATATAACTTTTTTTATTATTTGGTATACAAAATTATATTTATTCAACTCGTGTAAAACGCAAGGTTTTTAAAAATATTTTTTTATTATTATTTACTATACATAGTTACAATTATATAACCCGTGTAATACACGAAGTTTCTAAAAATATAACTTTTTATCATTTGCTATATAAAATTAGATTTATTCAACACGTATAATACACGGGGTTTTAAGGACATATATTTTTTTATTATTTGGTAGAGTTTTCAACCCGACTAGATATGAGTTTTTTTAAAGATACGATATTTTTAGTATCTAATATAAAGATATAACTCTTTTTAGATCTATTATTTTTTTATTATTTGGTAGATTTATTCAACCCGATTATACACGGGTTTTTTGAAGATACGACGTTTTTAGTATTTAGTATACAAAATTGTATTTATTTAATTTGTGTAATACACATGGTTTTTAAAGATACAACTTTTTTTATTATTTGATATATAAAATTATATTTATTTAACCCGTACAATATACGTGGTTCATAAAGATCTAACTTTTTATTGTTTAATATATAAAATTACATTTATTCAACACGTGTAATACACGGGGTTCTAACCTAGTAATATCTATACAAAATCGGAATATTTATTCTTAAGTAAGTCAAACTCATGCTAATAAATAGCATATATCTAGTCATTTTTTACTTTGTCAAATAATATCTATACAAAACCCGAAATATTCACGTAGGTTGTTAGAGTTTTATAATATAACTAATATTTAGTCAATGAATCTATACTATAATACATTTTATAGTTTCTAGAAATCAAATACAAACATTACACAATTATTTGATAATGGTTGAATCAATAAATTTAACTTTTAAAATGATTACATAAAGTTTATTGATTTACTTATTATACTTCTTTGCACTGATCACTTGTACATGCATTTTCGACTTGTACTTTTCAATCTGTGGATCGATATTGAACAAGACAACTACCGAAACGTCGATAAAAATGTGTAGGTTGTCATACTATCTTTGGATTTTTTTTTTAAACAATATAGTTTATAACATATGTCAAGAATACGTAAAAAAATTATAAGTTTGTTGTGGAGGGGTGAATTGTAACTAATTATCTATAATTTTGTTAAAACCTCGGGGATTTAAGTGTAATAAGTTTATGGGCTAAAAAATAAATAGTGTTTAAAAGACCAAACTACCCTCATTTTAGGGTCTTTGGCTTTCTATAAATAAAAGGGGGAAATTCTTATTTTTTGGGTATCTTAAAATACCCCTCCCTTATGCATTATAATATAGTATAGATTAGAAATATAGTTGATTTCATCTTTCACCTGGTAGATGAATCTAAAACCAAGTTTTATGTAATGAACATTGTTAGGTAATTTTTAACCACTTATGATGAATAGTATTATACCTGAGCATACCCAACAAGCATTATACACAATACCTAACTTATTGCCTTCACAATAACTAAAACGGCTCAAACTATATATGGTTCACAAAACCAACCAACGTAAGCATTAACACATGGTCTTACAAACTTTACTAAAATCATTCCGAAATTGACAGAAGGTACATCGAGAATACTCATTGTTCTAGAAACATATCTCGAGTAAAATGTCTACTTTGTGACAACAAAAACAAGTTCTAAGAAAAACTAATGCAGAATTAAACAAATGTAACACATGGTTGTGACAAGCAGCTAAAACTGCTACAACACCGGCAAAAACGGAACATTAGGCCTAAAATCACCCAATAAGATGACATGTACCAACGGACTCCATCCTTCGAATGTCACCGCCATATTAATATTTAAAATGTTTCTTTTTGGCAAGTCTGGTCATTAAACCCTCCATGAAAGATCAGAACTTGACAAATTGTTTAACAAATATTAGGAAAAATGTCATGATTGTTTAGCCCGAACACGGCCACTTCTACGAGTAGTCTTGTCTGATGAATCCATTTGGGAAGCTTGAAGATCTGCATTTGTTTTTCTCTTTCTAGAATTTGGGGCTGTAGAGATTACTCCGTTTTCCTGTTTCGTTGCCACCTTTTCCGCAGGTTTGAGAGGTGATTTGACTGATTTAGCGCGTCCTTCGGGGTGATTAAACCGCCAGCGCGCATTTTCGAACCATTTGCTGACCTGTCAATGATAACAATAACACAACAATAGAAGATGATGAGAAAGTAAAAGAACTGTTGGGGGAAAATATCAGTGATATTGACCTGATTGTAAGTGAGATTCAATTCTTTGGCCAAATTCTCTCGGCCATCGTGATCGGGGTAATGGTTTTCCTTGAAAGCTTCATTCAGCCTCTACAAAGAAATAAAAATGACCATTTATGTATCACTACTATTAAATAACAAGAAGTATGAACAAACATACCTCAGTAGCAGCTTCCCCAATTCTTTTATAATTTGATGACCTGTTACCATTATTTTGGCTAGAATCCTTGTGTGCTGGAGAACTACTTGTGTCCTCGACATCTAACTTGTTACTTAGAGGTGTAGATTCACTTTGTTTCTGTTTTTTGTTAGATTTCATATCCTTTACTCCTTGGGTATTTTTCTGTTTACTTGGAGCTTCAGAATCTAAAAACTCCTCATCACTTGAATCTGATGAAACATTTCCATACGCCTCCTATAAAGATAAGACATCAGACCAAAAATAAGACATAATTAGCAAAAGTTAACTTTTCTACTTGAGTGTAGCATATATAATTACAAACCCAACCCAGCCCAACCCAACTCGACCCGTCCATAAGTACACGGGTCAAAACTGCGACCTCTACTCATTAGCATTCAGTAGGTAACTGACTCACATCATGCAGCTTTTTGTAGTCCAGCCTCTCGACCTTTCTTTTTGCAGTTATGGGTCCTAAATCGCCATTTTCCATATTTCCTTCGGTTAAGCTTTCTTTGTTTTGAGACATGACAGGCTCTTGAGCTTCATCTGACGTCAATTCATTCTTTATGTCCCCAACATCTTCTGAACTAGAATTTTCTTTCAGATCTTCATCATCTGAATCTCGTTCATCAGGGTCCAAATCATCATCCTCTGGATCGTCAGAAGGAAGCCCTAAAACCTGTTCACAAAACTAACCAACATATGTATATAGTTTTAGGACAAATGTCACACAATCTTTTACTTCTGCATTTGTTTTTATGTTTCTAGATTTTGGGGATGTAGAGATTACCTTGTCTGTTTGATCTGTTACTAAAATTTTTGCAGGTTTGAGAGGTGATTTAACTGATTTACCACGCCCTTCAGGGTGATTTAACCGCCAACGAGCCTTTTCAAACCATTTGCTGACCTGCAAATGATAATAATCGCAATAATAACACAATAATAGAAGATGATTTGACCAATTTAGTGTTAGGGTAAAATATGGGTGATAATGACCTGACGGTGAGTTAGATTCAATTCTTTGACCAGAGTCTCTTTTACACCACGATCAGGATAGTGGTTTTCCTTGAAAACTTCATTCAGCCTCTACACAACCAAATAGGAAGAGAAAGAAAATTACGGTTTTCATAATAAAATGAAATTTTACAGATATCACTACTATTAAATGACAAGATTATAAACAAACATACCTGAGTAGTGGCGTCCCCGAATTTTTTACACGATGACAATCTGTAACCAGTTTTATCCTTGTGTGCTGGAGAACTACTTGTGTCCTCAATATCTAACTTGTTACCTACAGGTGTTGATTCACTTTGTTTCTGTTTTTTGTTAGATTTCATATCCGTTGCTCCTTTGGTATTTTTCCGTTTACTTGGAGCTTCAGAATCAGAAAAATCCTCATCACTTGAATCTGATGAAACATTTCCATACGCCTCCTATAAGGATGAGACATCAAAAGACAAAAATAGCAAAAGTTAACCCTTCTACTTGATTGTAACTTATTTTTTTTCACTCGTATGCTTGTTTGGGTTGGCCCACTAACACTTTTCTCTTTTTTTAGAAAAAAAAAGTTGTAAATTATGAGTGTATTACCGTATTGAAACAGTACAACCTAAATCTTTGGTTAAATAATTAAGAAAATCGTACGCATATAACAAGAACTACGGGCAACTTTTAAGGTGACTAACTCACATCATGCAGCCTTTTGTAGTCCAGTCGCTCGACATTTCTCCTTGCGGTTATAGGGGCAAAATCGTCATTTTCCATATTTGCTTCTATTACTTTTTCTTCATCTTGAGACACGACAGGCCCGTGAACTTCATCTGATGTCACTTCATTCTTTATGTCGCCAAGATCGTCATCGTCTGAATCAGATGTAAAATCTGAAGTAGAACTTTCCTTCTTAGCCTCTGCATCTGAATCTGGTTTATCAGGATTAAAATCATCATCCTCTGAATCGTCAGAAGGAAGCCCTAAATTATCAGCCAACGTATTCTTTGCAAATTCCCCTAAATCCTCAGATGCAGAAGAGAAATCAGACTCGTCAGAGCTAGAATCCTCTGCATCTATCTCATCTTCTTCCTCCTGTGGACCATCAGGATTATTATTATCATCTTCTTCCACCTGTGGAGCATCGGGATTATAATCATCGTCTTCAGAATCATCAGATGGAAGCCCTAAATTATCATCCAACGTATTCCCAGAGGCTGCAGTTTCAGGAAAAACCTTCTGCACTCAAAAAAACAAAAAAAAAATGAGGTTTCAGAAGATGCCCAGATAGCATGGATTTAATTTGACTAACAGACCTCCCAGCCATCTTCAATAGAAAGATCAGTCCCCATAGAATCATTGAGTAAGTCAACACAGTCAACCTTACAATCACAAGCGGGGCAAAGCCACCCTTCATCGCCAGGAGGAACTGCGTATAAAAAAACAACAGCATTAACCCATTTGACCAGTTAGAGATATAACATTACCCAAAACGACCCATTTACATAAAAACGTATGAAATTGAGATGTTACCTTGTTCTTTCAATAGAGGGGGATCCAAACAATATTGATGGAATCCACGTTCACATGCGCCATCACAAAGAATAATATCATTATCAAGCTGGACTTCTGACTGTGCACATTTCGCACAGAATATCTGCCCAAATTAGAAAGAATTAAAAACACCATCAAAGGTAAATAGAATAAGGTTATGATTAAAATATATATATATATATATATATATATATATATATATATATGACCTACATCCTCACTGTCGATTTCCCCTTCAGAATCATATAAAGTTTCTGGAATCCTTCCTTCCTCACATGATGTGTCAATTTGTTTGAATAAATCTCTTATTTTCAACTTGTAACGATGAATATATGATTTGGCGCGTTCAAGCTCCTTCTCTGGTCTTATTTTTTCTAGGCTGCTTGACAAAAGTATATAAGAATATTAACATATTGTGAACAAAATGAAACGTTTAAATTGAAGAACGAACCTCTGCCCTTTCCAGCCCTCGCCAACATAAGCATCAATGAAGTTTTGCTCATAGTTCATTCGACTTAACAAATATCTTAAATGTCTTTGAATTTTTGAAAACTCATTATTATTATTATTATTATCTTTTTGTGTCTTCTTCATCTTCTTTCTCCTCTTTTCCTTGCTTCCAGCATCTAGCGAAGGAGCAACAACCGGTTCTTGAACCTTAGGTTTTTCTTGAGACTTTGAGCGTAAGACCCTAGAACTCGTAGTAACCATGTTTTCTTTTCTTCCAGATCGCGGGCTCTTGTGCTGACATGGTGTTTGACTTAATTCCGTGGTTCCATTTTCAAGACTTGAACCATTGGTCTTCAATCCCAACACAGTTTTCCTCGTGCGTTGAACCGGTGTTTGGCTTGATTCCTCGGTTTCATTTTTAACATTGTAAGCACACTTGGACTTCAATCCCAACACTATTTCCCGGTAACCTAGCCGTTTATTATTCATGGTCACAAAAGCTGAATGTTGTTGTATTACTTAGATTTTGAAGGAAATTAGAAAGCAACAACAGGGAAGTCTGCAACCAACAATAATAAAGAAAGGTTGTAACAATACTTTATGTAATACATACAGGATTATGATCATTACAGAGCACTAAATTATTGCAAGAACAAAAAGAATAGATCTATATCGTCTATGTTTGTTTATCAATATGATGATTGTGAAAACCTAATCGAAGAAATATAAGAATGAAATCTATGAGCAGAATTGGAGACATGAGCATTGCATAGTGAAAATCAATCACATATGAGTTGAGTAGGTTACCTGGAGGAGAAACAGAAATGAAGCAATGCGTAAAAAGGAATCTAGGGTTTCGGCGATAGATGTGTTGTTAAGGGTTAGGAAATTGGATGTCAGCTCTGCTCTTTTAGCGCTATATTTTCGTTTCCCTCCAAATCTCCAATCTTCTCCCTCCCTTTTTTTCTTCTTTTCAAAGTCTTGATTTCACCCCCTCCACCCTTTGATTCCTTCCTATCGGAGGAATCTTCATGTTTATTAAAAAGAAAAAATGGTGTGTGTGTTTTAGGGTAAGTTAAAATAGGTGACTCTATTATCTAACTTTTATGAAATTTCAGATTTGTATTATTTTTATTTATAACAGTGATGATAAATAAAATAACATAACACACTGATTTTAGGGTGACAATTGAACTTGAATTTGACTCGTTTACTAGAAACCCGTCATATTTGAGACAGATTTAGGATCAGATAATCGGGTATGGTGCTGGTTTTTGGATTAGATTTATGGTATACTTGTTCAGTTGACTATATTATTTGATAAAGTGTACCCGTTTACTCAATTGTATACCTGATAAAACATTTTTTAAGTGTGTGTGTGTGTGTATATATATATATATAATGGATCAATTGTTGGCATATACTCTTTTAACGTCCATCAAACCTCGGGCACCTGGGTACACCCACTGGCAAAAGGTCACCCACGCCTGTAATCACAGATAACGCTACCGTCACTAATTCAAGAATAAATCCACCGCCCTGAAGGCGCACTATGGTAAAACCCCAAACTCGAACATTATATTCTGTCACAAACGAGACTCCAAAGAAAGTCATTGGGGTACCGGTAGAACATTGCTAAGTAACCCTAAGTCTATGTATTTGAATATTTATTTTTATAAACATTTTGGTATCTACATTGCAGATATTTGATATATTCAGATAGTGATAATGCTAAATGTAATTGATTAGTAGTTACCTGACGAGGTTTGGGTCGGTTATATCCAACGGATAATTTTTTAAATTAATGGTTTTACTCGAAACCTGTGGGTATACCCGACTGAAACCCAATGGGTAAAGTGACGGATATGGGACAAGCTTATCTAATCGGGTTTGAAGTTGGGATTACCTAAATCCATCCAAAACTCGCCACATTATCATCCCTAACTGATTATAACATTTTTTTCTTATGTTTATATGGTTATATATTGATACTTTATAAAGAATTTTATTTAATCCGAAGTTCATTTACAATTTTCTTTTACAAAGCTTATTGATCAGTTTTTACAAAGCTTAGCGGTTTGTGATGGTTGGATTTAATCATACGTTTAATCACATCTAAATTATTGTTTTTACAAATATAATTGCATAGAACAATGGTACTTCAATATTCTTTCATTGTTGCATGATTAAACACATTAAGGATGATTATGGATGATCATGGATCCATAAGGATGAGACGGTGCGATAAAATTGAAGAATAGAGGGAGCAAACGAGAGAACACCGGAAAATAAACAGTATATGGCATATCAGACACCACTTTTAATGTCCAGGACACCAAGGGGGCGTCTTAAGGGCATTCGATAGCAGTAAACGGCATCCGATAAGCGGTGCCGATTTCGACGTCTAGGACGTTGGTAGTCAAAAGTTTTGTGCATAAATCATGGAAAGTGTCATTTTGACCAAATTAATTGTGGGTTTCTTCCTCAATTCACAAATACTTAGTTCTTGGACGATTTTAGGTTATTTGCCACCATTGGAGACTTATTCTAATCTCCGCTTGTATATCTTAAATAGAAAATTGAAGCATCCAAGATGCAATTCATGAAGATGTGAGGCTAATCAACTCGTGATTATCCCTATGTGGAGTTTGTAAGTTTTTAGGGTTTCATTTATGTTCTATCTATTCGAGAACTAACTCATGTAATCATTTGACTAATTGCATGATTTTATGGTTTTTTGGGTAAATTAGTTTTTGAGTCCCTGTGTTTTATAGGTTTTAACCACTTGGGTCCAAAATTAAAATGTTTAACGCCCTGAGTCCCTATAGCCATTTTTCTTAACCATTTGAGTCCAAATTTTTAACATCATTTACCAAGTTTGTTAACTATGAGGGTAATTTGGTCATTTACACACAAAGTACAACTCACATATGCATAAGAGTATAATGAACAAGTCTTTAATGCATAAGAGTTTAATATTATATATAAAAACAATTATATAAAAAATATAAAAGTATGTTATTCACACACTACACTCTCGCTCTCTCTCTTTCTTCCTCTCTCTAGACATCCTATCACCACCACCCTCCACCACCAGCCCTACCACCGCACCACCACCATCCACACCACTACACTACCATCATCCCCACCACCGGTGGTGGTGGTACGGTGGACCACCGTACCACCACCACCACACCACCACCATCATCCTCATCACCGCACCACCATCCCCACCACTATCGCCACTATCACCACCATCGTTCCCACCACTTCACCACCATCCCTACCAAAATCGTTGTCTAGATCCAACAAAAAATACACAGAACTCTCTGAACCCATGAATATCAGCAGCCTTTAAAACTTATAGGTTCCATAACCTGGTTTTTATTAAATAAATAAAAAACCATTGAATCCAGAACTCACATGACCCCATAAATGAACGGATAGCAACAAACTATACAGGATACTCTTCACCAATCCCTTCATAATATCCAGCTCAGCAAGCACCCATCGTTTTTTCACATCTATATAACCCCTTATCCATTCCATCTCACCATTCAAAAAAAAAACCACACATATCTTTCCAATTCATTTACACACTTACTTCAAAATGATGGCGTTTTCATCTGTGAATTCATATGTTTGTAGCTTACGTCATGTATTGAGTCTTATTATATAGTCTTATGTATGTTTAGAATGAGATTCGTAGCGAAACGAAGTTTTTTTTCATGTAAACAAGTCCATTCGTACGAATGGAGTCGGTTCGTACGAATGGACATGTGGGTTGTTTCGTACGAATGGGGATTGTCTATATATATGAGACTTGGGGTCTCATTTTGTAACTTTTGGCAAACTGAGGGGAAACTCTATCGGATCTTTTCCAGGCTTTGTAACTTCTTTCTACAATCAGTGAAAAGATCTTTGCATGGTATCCCAGTGATTATCTCAACCTATTTCATGGATTCCGCACATGCAAGTAGGATCTAGGATTCCGGTCTAAGCGTTCAAGAACCAAACACCGGTCCTCACAATTTCTAACAATCATTTTGGTGGCATTTTCAAGTTCATAACATTATGTTGATGGATCTTGCTAGATCTAACATTTTTATGTTAGCTCTATGCTTTTAGCATAATAACAAGATCAGTAGTTCATAACAACCAACTTACATGATCTAGCACATAAACAACTTAAACAATCAAGTAACAACTTCAAGAATATTTATTTTCTTTAGATTTTGTTAGCTTGTTCATGGTGTTGATCTTTTTAAAGTGTGGTATCATGATGGTTTACTTGTACATCTTTAACATACTACTAACAAGAAGCAAAATGAAGGTTTAAGAGACTCACAACTAGCACTTGTGGCTAGGGAAGTAACAAGAAGAACAAGAAGATGAAGATGATGCAAAGATAGTGGATAAAAGCTTCCTAGAGAGATCCTTAAGCTTCCAAGCCTTGATACCTTCCTAGTTAATCTTGAGACACCCTTGGATATACTTGAAAGTCACTTGATGATGGAAGTGAGGGGAGGAGGTGGTGGCCGTGAGTTATGGAGGTGAAGAAGGAGTGTTTGAGTTTGAATTTTGATGTTTGGAGAATGAGAAGATTATGTTGGGATAAGGTGCCTTTATAAGATTATACACTTACTTCTTCCACTAAACAACTCTATTACCCAACAACTCATCATCCAACATGTTTAGACAACATGAGGGCTAGTGGGGCCCTCATGTTGACCGTCAATTTAGGGGGGGGGGGGTGGTTGGTCTTGAATGGTAGTTAGGCCGTTTGGTTAGAAATCAAGTGTCTTAGTTAGGGGTTAAATGCTATTAGGGATTTTTAAGTGATATAAAGTGTTTAGTGAGTTTAACTACTCTTATGATGTCAAAACATTGTTAACTAGTTCATATTTGATGTCTTGATAATGTTTGGATAATTGTTTGGTGTTCGTTTTGGTGTCGGTTCGTTAAAAGGTTAAGTTATGTAACATATAAGGTATTATATGTTTTTGTGTTTTAAAAGTATTCCCAATACTTTTTAAGTTGTTTTTGATGTTTAAACATATTTCTAGACTTGTGTAAGTTGTCGGATTCTGAATCCTGTGAAAAATTGTCATTTATGGTCTAAAACAGACATGTTTAAGTTCGTTAAATTTTTCCGGAAAGTGTTAAATATTATCCTTGTTTTCCCACTTGGGATTTGATATATTTTTTATGTCGGACCTACATCTAAGTCCTAAATCTTCCATTTAGCTGAGTACTGAGGCTGTGCCGACACAGCCTATCTAATCGATGAGTTTACTAATTATTTTGACGCAACGCTTAAATTGTTTCACAATGCGATGTATGAAATGTATAACATGTGTTATTTAAATGTATGACATGCAAACATAAAATGTTGACGTTTAAAACACATAATTGCAGACAATAAATAATTATCTAATGGTGCGGAAATTACCGGATTTGTGCCATTTGTCACAATTACGACATCTTCACCTCTTGAAATATAATCATTCCAGTTAAACTCTTCGTTATCCATCTTTGTCAAAATCTTGAACTTTATGGAAAATACCTGAAAGGTCAAACAATTGGTCAAACAACTTTCAAGTGAATGGAACACATTTCCTTTCGTGCGAGCGGGATAGCCACTCGTGCGAAGGGTTCAAATTTTTAATAATCAAATACAATTCAGTGTCTTTCGCGCGAAAGGTATTGCCTTTCGTGCGAATGGTTCAAATTTTCAAAATTTTAGCTGAAATTCTAGTCCTTTCGTGCGAAAGGGTTGTCAATTCGTGCGAAAAGGATGGTTCTTTCAAACGACTGGTTCCTTCCTCTCGAAGATCAAGTTACGTTTTTTTTTAAATTTTCAAGATTTGTGAGGACCGTATAGGGTCCCTGAATGCTTCAACCGGTCAATACGTCTTCATATCCCGTGCAGAATCCGAGTATAAAGATGACAAACACACAAAGACACCATTTAACACTGATTCTATTGATAAAGCAAGTACAGAACCGAGAATTCAGTTTGGCAGAGCTTCGCCTCAAGTTGCCAAAATTTACAAATGAATGACCCAACTCTCCTATTTATAGGCAACTCCCAGTCGCCCGAAACCATAAGGACGAGTGGGTCGTTTCGTATGAAAGGGACATGATTGCCCTCTCGTACGAAAGACTCTTTCGTGCGAAAGGGACATTTACATTAAAACCCGACCTTTTTGATACGAAATACAATCTAATACATACAATTCAATACATAACAAAACTAGACTAGACACGTGACGGAAGCTACAGACATATGCACGTTCAGTCTTCAAGCTCTACCTTATTCTCTTCTTTCTCTTCTATTCTTCACGCTGTGCTCTTCTCTCAAATCTTCCCTTAGAAAGCCACCACTCTCTGGCTACATCACTGTAATCGAAGAACTTCGTAATTCTTACTTTCTTTTTATCTTCTTTTTCAAGCGGAGTTTAATCTGTAGCAACTTGCTTGTTAGGAAACTTCAAACTTGCCAAGAAAGTTGCTCTCTTTATCTTCTTGTTGATCAGCTCCTTCTGACGTTCTTCTTTCAGAAATTCTTCTCTTTCTAAGTCTCTCCAGTTAGACTTCCAATAGCGCCCAGAGTTGATGTCTTTTTCAAAACATACATTGATCAACTTTTGAAATTGCAATGCTTGTTCCTTGTCATCAGGTAAAAACCATATATTGTTGAAGAAAAAGCATTCAATATCCTTCTTCGAACAATTCACCAACCATATTGGATCGAGCACACGTATTCCTCTCCACATCCAAGTATCTTCGTCACGTAAAGAGATAACCGCTTCACACGTTTTCGGATCATAGTACCACCCTTTGAATTCTTTGTAGAAGTCTTGCTCCATTGTCTTGAGTGGCATGTTCTTCATACAACGCGGTCTCTTTATGTGGAGAGTCGCATCTTTTTCGCCAGTAACAGGGTCAATCTTCACTATTTTCTTCAGGTAATGAGGTTTCCAACCAGGAAAACCAATTGATGCTTGATGCCTGATAACCCCCCAAAGTCTTGCTTCGTGTATACGTACTTCAGGACCCCATAGACATTGTTGAATGTTCTTTGTCTGAACAAGTTCTTCAATGTCCCACCATGGTAACGTCTTTAAGTCCTTCAGAAACTTGAAGTATTGTACCCCAAACTCCCTCTTAATAGCGTAAACCTTCAAATCTTCAAGATAACCCCAAGATAGAATATCACCCAAAGACTGATCTGGATGTTGAGTGAAGAATTGAAGCAACCTTTTGAATTTTCTTTCTTCGGGCATAAGCTTGAACCACTTCTTTCTCTCTTCTCTAAGTTCTTCTTTAGACATCGTCTTTGGAATACCTTCATCCGAATTCTTTCCTCTACTTTTCTTCGAAGATCGTCTTCATTGTGTTTTGAGAACAATTCCGCAAACGTTGGAAAGTCCTGTGATCCTCCACCTGAATAATGAAACGGCTCGTCATTGTCTGAATCAAAATCATCCTCTATGACGATGTTGTCGAAATCATTTGCTTCAGCAACATTCTTGAAAACATAATCTTCAGCTTCATTTAGGTTTATCTTCTCCAGCTCTTCTTCAAAATCGAACATGAATGATTCATCAGTAATACCCAATCTCTCCATCAGATCTTCACGACTATAGTTATGTACATATTCATCCTTTTCAACGTCGTGACACAAATATATTACCTTACGTGCATCAGCTGGAACTGAGCTAATAGGAACTGCCTCAGTGAAAATTCCAGCTGATTCTTCTTCGTGGGTAGCACCAGAAACATTCTTCCCCTGAGGGTTAACATCCTCTCTCTTTCTTCATTTTGTGCATCATCCAAGTAATCCAATACTTGATGATCACCAGAACTCTTACAATCTGCAAATTTCCATCACCACCATGATCATCATCATCATCATCCTCCTCATCACTGTCTTTGTAATCATCGATGGCCCGGGAATCATCATCCTCTTCATCATCATCATCATCATCTTCTTCATCGTCACTTTCATTGTACTCGATGATTTTATGTTTGCCTTTATCTTTTGCTGCTGCTGTTGCTTCCTCTGATGCTTTCTTTTCTCGTTCAATCCTCCGAGCCTCAGCTCTTCGGATCCCTATTTGATCGAACTCAGCATCAACACTTAATCCCATTTTGCTTTAAAAAACAACATACAACTTCTCTATCTGCTTTGACTTTATCTGCTTGTCTGCTTCGTGATCACTCACCATTTTCTTCAGTATTTCATTTTCTGATGTCAGCATAGTGTTTGAAGTAGACAATTGCTCATTAGTAGTTACCAAGCCTTGAACAACTTCATTAAGAGCAACATTACCAGCTTCAAGACTTATAAAATTTTCACTCAATACTTGTACCTCATTCTTCAATACCACATTCTCTGCATCCAAATTTTTCATCTTTTCATTTGAAGCAGCTTTTTCTTTTTCAAGCTTCGAAACTCTATCTTCCATAGCCTTTGTTCTATCATCATCGAAGAACACCATATCAGGAACATTGTCTAAGTTCAACGATCCAGAACCAAGCGAAATATCACCAAAACTTTGATTGAACTCTGCAGAATGTTGTGAATGTCTTGGTGTTGATGCTTTCTTTGTTGTAGATTTTGGTTCCTGAATAGTTTGATGTTGTTGTGGAGAAGATTGATGAACGTCTTTAGTTTGAATATGAACCGATTGATGAATTGGAGATCTTGGAGGAGTTTGAATTGGTATTTCAATATGCTTAGCTGTTGAAGTTTCAGCTCTTTTCGATTCACGTTTAATCAGCTCGCAAGCTATTGTGACTTTAATGGTTTTCACCGTACTCTTGCGAGCTTTCTTTTTCTTAGGAAAATCAATCGGTTGAGACATTCTCTTCAGTCTTCCCTTTCCTTTCTTTATCTTTTGAACTTCAGCACCCGACGGTTCATAAGTAGCATCCTCTTCATCACAATCTTTATGTTTCTAAGATGCTTTTTCTTTCTTCTTTCTCCATTCGCATTCGGATATCCCTTTGTTGGTGCAATCTTTGTAAGAGGAATATCATTTTCTATTGAACTATCGCTTTCCACAATTCCTTCAACATTTTCTCCACCATTGTTCACATCGCCTTGAACATTTTCACCAACATTTTCTGTATCTGCAAATGCTAAATCTTCAATTTCTTGAGTTGTATTGACCCCAGACGTACCTGCATCACCAGTTCTATGTTTCATCAACGTTTTGAACTTCGTCATCACTAGGCTCATCAACAAGTTGCCTTTGAACTGGTTTTTACTTTGGTGTAGCACGTCTCCTTTTTTTCTTTTCAGCATCCTTAATGAACCACTTAGACCTTTTATTTTCAAACAATTCCATCTTTTCATCTTCGTTTCCTGAATCGTTGTCATCATGTCGCCATCTGTTCTCTAACGGAGCGATATAATATGGCTTTTCAATTGCTGCAAACTTTCTTCATGATGGTGGAAGTGCTTTCTTCATCTTGTACACTTGAAGCTGTTCAAGTGTTGCATTTATCATGTGATCAAGAATTAGCTTGTCGTTGTCATTCTTTTCCAGATTCTTAATCTTGTCATCCAATAACATCTGCATAAATCTTGGATACTGTAGAAACATCTCTTCTGTTGTATTCTCTTTCATGTGCTAAAAAATGACTTACGGAATGTTGTATGGTCGATTCAGGATCAATGAACTGATTATGCACATGATGTAGTCAACAGAAACATCATAACCACCTTTTCTATGCCCCAAAGCAGGAACCACTTAGTGAATTAGAAACTTGTAGGGAAATGAGATATTCTACTTGTTGTATTGAGGATCGTTGACAAACCTCGTGTATCCTATTCTGAACCATAAGCCTTTGCATAATCGTTCAGATAAACCAGTAGGATCACCATCATTATCCTTTAGATCAAGTACCCTCCGAATATCAGCTACATTTATCATCACTTCAACATCTTTATCTTTTCCATCTTCTTTAATTTGTGCAAACGAATGAATCGCTTTATCTGTTTCCTTATATCTCGCAATCCTCCAGAAACGCTCTATAAGAGATTTATATGCCTTGTGCTTATCAGTAAGAGCTTTCTTTATTCGATTGCGTTCAATGAATTCTAGAATTTCCTCAAACGGTTTCATCTTTGGAAGTGTTTTATCCAATGTGCAACATATATTGTGCTTAGAATCGAAAATGGTCGCCTTTTCCTGCAAAACACATTAAAACACTTAGAAATTTCATGCATGTTTTTCGAAAAATTTCTAACTTTCAACAACCACACTTCTGGAACGACTGGACAATAAGTATGAATGGACAAATAAGAACGATTGGTTGTTTGGGATGAATGACCATTTGGAATGACTTGGATATAATAAGTCAATTTAGAACGAGAGGCCGTTTCGTGCGAAAGGGCGCTTTCATCCCAAATGGTCATCTTCTTCATCATGAACAATTCAAATCTACAAGTTTCAAAACTGTTGATTTTCTTCAAATTGAATGTTCTAATAGATCACATACATGCCGATTTGAAGTTCTATGGGTTCAATTTTATGTTTGGTCCATTAAAACGTCCTAGATCTAAGTATTTATGGCCGATTATGCACGAATTGAGCTTTCACCATCAAAAACCTATCAAATCTAAGTCATACCTTTCCCATGGTATATGTTGTGCTAATCAACACCACTATATATAAAAAATTTGGCAGCACCTCGACTTAGAAATATAGAAATCTCAGAGAGAATTTAGACTGTTCTCTCAAGAAAATAATTGTGAATGAGCCTTTAATCGCGACTGGGCCTTATATATAGGCACTGTTTTGCCTTTTGGATGACTAGGCCTTGGGCTTGACAAATTCGAACGACTGGGCCTAAGTACACTTAATAATGAATAGCTGATCCCTCTCGTCCGAGAAGCCGTTTCGTGCGAGAAGGTTTTAATCTCAAAATTTTTATTTTTCAAACTTTTTCAATTTTTATCTGTTTCAAATATCCACTCGAATAACCAAGTCAAAGTTAATGACCCTGGTTACTCAATTTGTCGACCAATCCAAGTTAATGACCTTGGTTGAATCGATTAAGAACCAACTGACGTTTTCAAATATGTTTTTCAAACAATTTCAAGTTTCAAGTTAATGAACTTGTTAAACTTTTCATTGTTTCCTCATTTCAAGATTAGCTCCCACCCAGATAGCTCAGGTTTGTTCTGCATCCAGATTCTGAAGATCCGCTTTCTGACATCGTTTGTCGAAAATAAAGCAGAAAAAAATCTTTTTGTATTTTACAAATTTATGCTAAAACACACCCAAAATCTTTTTGTGGTTTTATCTGTAATGAAACAACAACATATTTACAGACATATTTTTATGAGTTATGTTAGAGGATCATATCAGTTTTTGAGAAATCACAAACACCATTGATCTATATAAACTTTAAGTTCTAAACAATTCACTTAGATTGTCAGTATACTGATCCACTTAAATTTTCACACAAACTTCAGTTGAATCAAGATACGAGATGAATGCTTTAGGAACTAAGTTAATCGCATGTCCCACCTCAGAATATACTCCTGTATCAAGATTCCTTGGATTCAGTTACATGTGAATATACCTAAATGATATATGTATCATGGTTAGTGTGAGGCCTTGAGAGCCCAGGTTAGAACCACTGTTCAGATAATGAGATGAAGGCTCGACTTAGGTGTGTTCCACTCAGGAATCTTCTGAACAACACTTGATATATTTTCGATATTTTCAATTTTTATGCAGTGTTGGGGTTAAGCACAAAAGTATTCTACAGTATCTAAACCATTGTTGATGCAAAATCAGAAGATCTTGTATAATACCCCAGATATCAATAAGTATAAAGACCTAATATCTCAGAATCAGGCAATCTCTCAAACGAAATTTCGGAGTACTAAGTCAATATATCCGAGAGATGTTACCCACGAATTAAGAAAGTTATTGATTTAGGTTTATATCTCGAAATCAATTTACTAAATGTGTAAAAACCTACTGGCATATCTTTAGTGAGATCATTTATCACATTTAACTTTCCATTTCTTTAGCATGCCATGATTGTCTCTGATATACTATCATTTTCTCTTTTTACACTAACTCTTTTGTATTTTTCTTTGTTTTTTACATTTTTTGAATTTTTAATTTTTTTTGTATTTTGTACTATATTTTCTCCCCCCAAAATTAAAAACATTTTAAAAAGAAGAAAATGACAAACCGATGCAGATCACGTTTCAACGTCCTCCGCGTTGGAATCACCTTCGACAATAACACCCCCTGATGACAAAAGCCGCATACCGTTAAGTTTCAAAAGATATTGAATTTTGATCTATCAAATGGTTTTTTGTAAAAGTCAGCTTTTTGTTCATCGGTGTGGATTTTTTTCAATTCTAATCAACTTCTTTTCGTAACAGTCACGAATGAAGTGATGTCGAATTTCAATATGTTTTGTCTTAGAGTGATGAACTGGGTTTTTAGTTATATTAATTGTAGCCTCATTGTCTACGAAAATAGGCGTGTTCAAAAATTGTAGACCATAGTCTCTCATCTGGTGTTGAATCCACAATATCTGCGAACAATAGCTGCTAGCTGAGACGTACTCAGCTTCACGAGTAGAGAAAGCAACCATAGTCTATTTCTTACACTGCCATGTTACCAGTCTAGTTCTGAAGAACTGGAAACCGGCTGTAGTAGACTTTGCGTTCAATTTGCAGCAGCCATAATCAGAATCTGAGTATCCCGCTAGGTTGAAATTGTCGTTCTTTAGGTACCACAAGCTGAGACTTGGGTTTCCTTTGAGATATCGTAAAATTCTTTTGATGGTCAACATGTGAGATGCTCTCGGACTAGATTGATAGCGAGCTGCGAGGCATGTGGGATACATAATGTCTGGTCGAGACGCCGTTAGGTACATGAGGGTGTCACACCCCAACCGATGGCGGAATCATCGGGGCGTGGCACTGAGCGAAATAGATTGTTCAAGAGATCCACAACGACTATTAAATGACAATATCTTTAATGTTAATATCCCATACTACTAACAGATAAAGTAAAAACAGTCATTACAGATCTCAGTCTCAAAAACAAATACTATTCCGACAACTCAGATTTATTTAGTGGGTTTCTAGACTTCCTAGCTTGATTCAGCATAGCATAGCATCCTATCAACCTGTCACATACGTTAAAATAAAGTCAATACATAGAATGTAAAGGTCAGTACACAAGTTTGCATAGCATATAGTAGTAAAAGCATTTACGCATAACCAGCATGTAACACGTAACGGGCAAAGCATGTAACTATCAAACAATGATTACAACTTAATCACAATACTGCGTTGTAGAGTATGCGCGACACATGTTCAGCGAACACGTGAAGTAAAGTGATGTGATCCCTAGCAACCCCTGTCCACGACAGGTGCTGAGTCCAAACTATAGTACTATCGTTGCTAGAGGCGGTATAGTGTAACACTGTATAAGCATAGTACAAGCATTCATAGATCAAGTATAGCATGCGGGAGCGGTTAGCGTTTAAAGTGTTTGCGTTGTGTGTTGTGTTTTGATATAGGACGTATGTAACACCCAAAAGTGCGTTAAATGAAAATGGGCTCGAGTATACTCACAGTGCGTGTTTAACGAGTAAACACAATCTGTATTAGATTGAAGGGAGCGCATTGAGTTAGCCTGTGAACAGTAGCATAAGTCTTGAGCAGAGTGTCGAACAATGCGTAAACAGAGTGTCGAATGGGTAGGTGCTCGAATGGTGATCTGAGCGAATGGGTATAACCCATCCGATCGGATGGTCATCCGGACGGATGGTCATCCGAGCAGATGGCCATTCGAACATATGGCCATTCGAATGAGATGTGTGGTGTTTGTAAATTGTTGAAAATTCAAAGTTTCGTTAAGTCGTTTAAACACTGGAAATTATAATAGACAGGTCATCCAAACAGATGGTCATCCAGACGGATGGTGTGACACCTGTGTCACCACGACCATCAAACAAATACCAAACCAATGAAATATTGTATTTCATACTTGGGATTTGTATAAATATGTGTATCGTTTGCACATATTGATTCTTGTTCGATTTCGGGCCTTAAATCACTTTCTGGAAGGTTATACGCGATCTGATGCGTAAATATAACCAGTTTAATGCAACAAACACTCCGGAACAGTGAAATAGGCTTAACATACCTTAGATAACCCTTACATAACTTAGAAATAAGTTTTGGATGGTTTGGTATGCCGAAATCAAGTTTATTCGCTTACAGGGACTAAATTCGACAAACTGCGAAAGTATGTCAATTTGTACTGTAACAGACATTCCAGAACTTGATCATAAGTTAAACATACCATAAATATCCTCTCCATAGCTTAGATATAGGCTTTGAGGTGTTCGGTATGCCAAAATAAACTTTTCGATCATTCAGGGACTAAAAGTGTCACAAGTTTGCACTTTTGCGCGTAACTTACGTTCTGAATACATCCGGACTTCCAAAAATTTATGTAAGCATTAAAATATTTTATTTTAGTGTTTGGCATAAGAAAAATCCATTCGTCGCGCAATTTGGATCGTCTTTCGCGCTTATGCGCATTCCGTCGTAATTAAGCGAACATCGCGATCGTACGACCAAACGAACCGACATCCGGCATATTTTTGAGCATGTTTCATGTCCCTCATACTTAGGCATCATTTTAGGGCCTTAAGGTTGGCTTAACGGGCCTTAAACGTGTCGAAAATGGACTTAAAAGCATGCAGGGGCTAAAACTATCAATTCTGAAAGTTTGTGCTGATCAGACAAGCCCAGGCGGCCCGCCTGAGTTTGTGTGTATCCTGACGCGGGCCGCATGGCCTCCCCAGATATGCAAAAAGTTGTTAACCGCCTGTTTCCAGCTTTTATACACTCCAAAACCACTTGCAAATGGTTTTTAAACAATCTATGGGCTGTTTTGGGACTCCCATGGTTTTATAAATCAATGGGCTAAAGGTGTACGGCTGAGATTTGATCACGCTTTGCGAGGAACGATCTTAACGGTTCACCGAATCCTATAAATACCCCTCATCCCCATTTGCAAAACCCACTTGAATTTCCTGAGATTTCTCTAAGTTGAGGTGTTTAACACCTCATACCTGAGAATACTTGGGAATTTAAACTTGCGGGGACCTTCTGTAAGTATTCTTTCGCGTTTTTCATTCGTTTTAGCGTTAAAGTCAAACTGCGTTTGACTTTCTGCATTGACCAGTTTATGGTCAACGTGAAGTTCGTTTGAACTTCATAACGTGAGCGTAATCACGATGGTTATAGTCCCTAGTGACTATACTCACTGATTACCACGTTATCTAGGCTCAGTGACGAGTCGTAGTTTCGGCCAAAATGCGTTTGCTCGCGTATTTTGTAACCAAACTACTATAGGGTATCAAAACCGTTTGTTTTGATACCAAACCTGTTTTCTAACTTTACTAAACATGTTCTAGCATGTTTAGCTCGTCGCTTTTAGATTTGTGCTTGTTTAGGGTCGTAAAGGTAAGCGATCTAATCAATCGCTTATACTTTCGAACCCGACCCATTTGGTCGATCATTAGGATCCGACCAAACACTTTAGGTGACCATAGTTGTATAGGGAATAACCTTCCGAGGTTATACCTTATGGTCACGTCATTTAAGTAGTTGTATGATAAGTAGTTCTTATGCCTTAGGTAAATTACCAAAATGCCCTTTTTGCGCTAAAATTCATTTTAAGCCCATGTAACGTAACTTTTGACATATAAGCTGTTTTGGCAACCATATTAAACATGTTAAGGCATATCTTGCTTGTCATAGGACTAGTTAGGCTTTCCGAACGCGTTTTACGCGAACGACGCGTTAAAGTAGCATAAGCTACCAAAACGGGTCGTAATGGGTCGTAAGCACTTAGGTTAGGTTTCATTTTAGTATGTAGGCTTTGTTAGACCATATCATATGAGTTCCAATACTCATTTGGTTTACGAAACCTTGTACTATCCGATCCCCCGATTTAGGTCCGGTTATTAATGTAGATACCTATATAGGTGCCGTTTGATTCCGTGATCTTCTAGCTTTGCTTGGTGGTTATCCTAGGACTTCTAAGCAGTCTCAGGTGAGTACATAGACCCCTCTTTTACTGTTTTACAAACATTTTGGGGTGAAACACATGTGCCTACTTGTTACTTTCATGATTTCATGCTTTTATATCATATACTTGCTATGATTCACTAGTACACTATTAGTACATGATTTTATTATGTTTTTGCTATGTATGCCCATTGTGTGCATACTTAGTACATCGTTTTACATAACATTTCATGCTACGTATGTTCATCATACTTAGTACATTTTACATCACATGCTATGTATGTTCATCATACTTAGTACATTTTACATCACATGCTATGTATGTTCATCATACTTAGTACATTTTACATCACATGCTATGTATGTCCATTGTGTGCATACTTAGTACATCGTTAACAAGACATTTTATGCTTTGTATCATGCTATGTATGTCCATCCGTCGCATACTTAGTACATTGTTTGTGCATTCTTACCTATGGTTTGGTGATTACATATTTCACTTGCCATACATGACATTTTGTTTACACATTACTTGATTGACATTTGACAACGGTTTAGACATGGGCAATTTACATTGGTGGTTTATGTGGGTAAGTGATTTGAGTAACGAGACGTGTGTAATGTGATACAAGCATGGTGGATACGCCGCTGGTACTTCCTATATATAAGTGCTTGTATTATATTACATGGCATAGCGTTATTTAAATCATTCATTTGGACTTATACATTTTTACACAAATAACATATTTTTCACAAGACATTGTTTTACAAAACAGTTTGTTTTATACAAACTCATTTTTACTTGGTTATTCATTTAACCTTACATCATTCTTTTAAACTATACCTATCTATCATCGATTTTCAAACATTTTATAAAAGCAAACACTTAAACAGGATTCATGACAAGTTTTTGTTAAACATTTTCTAAAACCTAGGTCATGAATCCTATTTTTCATAAAACCTATGTACTCGCCGGCATTTTTATGCTGACGTACTTTCACATGTGTTTCAGGTGCTATAGTTGATGACTATTGATGATGATATTGATGCATGCTCACATAGGATTGGACGAGGCCTTAGTAACATTAAAAGATGCAAGACTAAATAATTTTTGTTATGTTTCTTTATTGTTAAGACATTGTAACTCATTAAATTCAATAAAACGAAATTTGTTTAATCCATGGTTGTGAAACAATGATTCTGTTACAACACTCCCCGACGTTTCCGCCACGTTTTGTTGTTTTACGTGGTCGGGGTGTGACAGAAAAGTTGGTATCAGAGCCAATGGTTATAGAGAATTAGGTTATTAGTAATGCTTTGACCTAGACTATAACCTTCCTAGGACCCTAACGCGAGTTTACTTGCGTTTAGTCATAAAATAATACCGTCACTTATCCTTAGGTGACAACCACAACAAGAACATAAATTTGATCTGCTTTGAAAACTAATCATCTGTTCTAGGATGATTGATTACTAGGTTTTGAACCCTTAGTTATAAGGTTTCGAACCCTTTAAGTTTTCAAAATTCCGTCAAAGTTTGGGTCTAAATAATGTGAACACGTGCAAACTGGAAGGGTGGGTGCCTGTACCCTGAGTTTTCTGTCTAAGGCTAGAGTGTTCGTACAAATACGCAGTATCGGACCAGTCACTCTTACTTGGGAACTCTTGGGGTGAGTGTCCACTTATAGGCGAGCATGTCTTCGCGATACATTATGGGGACCTATTTACTTTGATTCAGCCTTTGTGTGTTGTTTGTTTGCTTCATGGTTCAAACAAATGACCATCACCCATGCTTTTGGTCGGTAATTTCCTATTCTTACCCAATGCCATTTCACTTGTTTCTCTCTCTTGTTTCCCTTTTAGAATGCCTCCACGACGCGACAATCAGATACCTAATGAAGAACTGGCAGCTATCATTACGCAGCAAATGACTGCTGCAATCCCGAACATCGTTGCTCAATGCAACCAAGCTCTCAACAACAATAATGCCCCTTGCAACTTCAAGACGTTCAACTCAGCTAAGCCATCAAAGTTTTCTGGATCTCAAGGAGCGACTGCACTTCTGCAATGGTTCGAGAGTCTAGAGAGCACCTTCAGGCATGTTCAATGCCCAAACGAGCGAAAGGTAGATTTCGCATCTAGTGTCTTTGAAAAGCGGGCTCTAACATGGTGGAATGGTGTAATGAGAGATAGGGGTGCCGATGTGGCACTAGCTCAAACATGGGAAGAGCTTCGAGCTCTGATGATGAAGGAATTCTGTCCTCGTCATGAGATCAGGGCCCTGTAAAGGGAATTCGACGATCTTAAGCAAGACAGCGGTGAACATCGAGCCTACACCGATCGATATGAGGAGCTGAGTCTGTTGTGTCCTTCCATGGTTACGCCTTTGGATAAGGCGATCGAAAAATACATTGATGGCCTCCCTGACTCAGTTCAGGACATTGTTACTGGTAGTAACCCCACTACGGTTAGGCGGGCCATTGAGCTATCTGCAACTTTGACTGAATCTCAGATCAGGAAACGTAAGCTTTTCCGAAAGGGTGACAAGAAACCGGTCGAGGAATCGAAACCAATCGAGGAATCAAAGACCATGGATGAACAGACTGGATCCCCTAAGAAGTCAAAGAAGCGAAAGGCTTCTCAGAACTTCGCCATGGTTACTCACAATGATCAAGCCGTTCCCAACCAACCAGCTCAACCCCCTGCTAGGAAGCCATACAATGGAAATTCACCCTTGTGCAACCAATGTAACCTTCATCATCATGCTAGGGTGAAGTGCCGCGAATGCCAAATTTGTGGACTTAAAGGTCACGCAGCAAAGGTTTGCCGAGCTGCAGTTGCACTAAATCAAGCTGACAACAATCCTGCTCAAGCTCGCTTTCCACCAGGTTCTTGCTACAATTGTGGCGAGATGGGTCATTTCCGAAGAAATTGCCCAAAGCTTGCTAATGCTAATCCAGCACAGTGATGAGCATCTGACCGACTAGAAGACAACACCCTTTAGAAATAATCATGTCTTGTGTATTATTTTCTTTTGTTGTCAAAGTCCATGAAACAGTTGTTATCATTGTTTATAAATAAATCCTTTAATTACATTGCAATGTATTTATGAGGTTGTATGTATAAAGAACATATCCCTTACAATACCGACAATTAAGGAATCGTATTCCTTGAAAAGCAAACTACCACCCAATTTTTTTTTCCATTTTATGATATCTTGCGTTTCCATGAAGTTCCTAAGTACTCGTTTCTTCTAAGAAAAACGAAGTACAAGGCACAAGTTACAACACTGGACGAATACCCAAAGTACCACTATAAATCCTTAATAGGGTACCTAAGGGTATTTCCATAAATCCAAAAATTTATGTGTTCCTTAATTCGAATATTACGTTTCTTTGGAAACGAAAATCGAAATTTTTGGAATATCTTCCTATCTTTTCAGATAGATCCCAGAGGACATTGAAGTCCATCTACTGGTTTCCATATCCATTTTCAATCAATAACAAGTTAATAACAAATTAATAACCAAGTTGAACAACTATGTGATTATGTGCTTATATGTTCCCTTTTATGTTTTCGGTGTAATCCAAGTTTTTGTTATCCAAATTCTCGTAGAATCTTCCATATCATTCGTATAAGGGATTCATAGTAGGATATCCAAAGGTACTATATTAAATCCTCAATGGGCTTTTACGTGATAGTAAAGACCCATGGATTATATTGTACTATTCCATAATTAGACCCCTTGAGTGGTCTAGTTAAACAGATTGATCCAAAAATCTAGTTAGGAATATCATGTGATGATATAGCTGAAAGGACTCCTTGGTGGCCTAGTTAAAAAGATCATATGTCGATCTAATTAAAAGGACCCTATGGTAGTCTAGTCACCCTCATCACAAGTTTGATATTCTTCCCCAAAACATTACAAAACAAACTGTGCGGACTGTGCAAGGAATTTCGTAATTATGGATGCATACATAATTATGGAATTTAGTGCACAGAAACCACAGCAAGTTTTGTCGTGTATCTAGAGTTAACCATGTTCATTTTCGTTTCTGAAGAAATTGTGGAAAATGACTCATTCCGTTCATTTTCGTATCTGAAGAAATTGTGGAAAATGACTCATTCCGTTCATTTTCGTTTCTGAAGAAATTGTGGAAAATGACTCATTCCGTTCATTTTCGTATCTGAAGAAATTGTGGAAAAATGACTCATTCCGTTCATTTTCGTTTCTGAAGAAATTGTGGAAAATGACTCATTCCGTTCATTTTCGTATCTGAAGAAATTGTGGAAAATGACTCATTCCGTTCATTTTCGTATCTGAAGAAATTGTGGAAAATGACTCATTCCGTTCATTTTTGTTTCTGAAGAAATTGTGGAAAATGACTCATTCCGTTCATTTTCGTATCTGAAGAAATTGTGGAAAATGACTCATTCCGTTCATTTTCGTATCTGAAGAAATTGTGGAAAATGACTCATTCCGTTCATTTTCGTTTCTGAAGAAATTGTGGAAAATGACTCATTCCGTGCATTTTCGTTTCTAAAGGATACCCATTAAGGAAAATGACTCATTCCGTGCATTTTCGTTTCTAAAGGATACCCATTAAGGAAAATGACTCATTCCGTGCATTTTCGTTTCTAAAGGATACCCATTAAGGAAAATGACTCATTCCGTGCATTTTCGTTTCTAAAGGATACCCATTAAGGAAAATGACTCATTCCGTGCATTTTCGTTTCTAAAGGATACCCATTAAGGAAAATGAATCATTCCGTGCATTTTCATTTCTAAAGGATACCCATTAAGGAAAATGACTCATTCCGTGCATTTTCGTTTCTAAAGGATACCCACTAAGGAAAATGACTCATTCTGTGCATTTTCGTTTCTGAAAATTTTCCATCGAAGGGAAATGAATATCCCAGATTTTTCCTTCATTTCCATTTCTAAAAAGTCTCTGTTAAAGAAATGATAGGATATTGCCTTGCATATCTTTGGTGGCTATTTGACACAAAGTCACAAAATAGACTCCTACGAATAAATTTCGGGACGAAATTTCCTAAAGTAGGGGAGACTGTGAGACCTGTGTCACCACGACCATCAAACAAATACCAAACCAATGAAATATTGTATTTTATACTTGGGATTTGTATAAATATGTGTATCGTTTGCACTTATTGATTCTTGTTCGATTTCGGGCCTTAAATCGCTTTCTGGAAGGTTATACGCGATCTGATGCGTAAATATAACCAGTTTAATGCAACAAACACTCCGGAACAGTGAAATAGGCTTAACATACCTTAGATAACCCTTACATAACTTAGAAATAAGTTTTGGATGGTTTGGTATGCCGAAATCAAGTTTATTCGCTTACAGGGACTAAATTCGACAAACTGTGAAAGTATGTCAATTTGTACTGTAACAGACATTCCGGAACTTGATCATAAGTTAGACATACCATAAATATCCTCTCCATAGCTTAGATATAGGCTTTGAGGTGTTCGGTATGCCAAAATAAACTTTTGGATCATTCAGGGACTAAAAGTGTCAAAAAGTGCACAAGTTTGCACTTTCGCGCATAACTTACGTTCTGAATACATCCGGACTTCCAAAAATTTATGTAAGCATTAAAATATTTTATTTTAGTGTTTGGCATAAGAAAAATCCATTCGTCGCGCAATTTGGATCGTCTTTCGCGCTTATGCGCATTCCGTCGTAATTAAGCGAACATCGCAATCGTACGACCAAACGAACCGACATCCGGCATATTTTTGAGCATGTTTCATGTCCCTCATAGTTAGGCATCATTTTAGGGCCTTAAGGTTGGCTTAACGGGCCTTAAACGTGTCGAAAATGGACTTAAAAGCATGCAGGGGCTAAAACTGTCAATTCTGAAAGTTTGTGCTGATCAGACAAGCCCAGGCGGCCCGCCTGAGTTTGTGTGTATCCTGAAGCAGGCCGCATGGCCTCCCCAGATATGCAAAAAGTTGTTAACAACCTGTTTCCAGCTGTTATACACTCCAAAACCACTTGCAAATGGTTTTTAAACAATCTATGGGCTGTTTTGGGACTCCCATGGTTTTATAAATCAATGGGCTAAAGGTGTACGGCTGAGATTTGATCACGCTTTGCGAGGAACGATCTTAACGGTTCACTGAATCCTATAAATACCCCTCATCCCCATTTGCAAAACCCACTTGAATTTCCTGAGATTTCTCTAAGTTGAGGTGTTTAACACCTCATACCTGAGAATACTTGGGAATTCAAACTTGCGGGGACCTTCTGTAAGTATTCTTTCGCGTTTTTCATTCATTTTAGCGTTAAAGTCAAATTGCGTTTGACTTTCTGCATTGACCAGTTTATGGTCAACGCGAAGTTCGTTTGAACTTCATAACGTGAGCGTAATCACGATGGTTATAGTCCCTAGTGACTATACCCACTGATTACCACGTTATCTAGGCTCAGTGACGAGTCGTAGTTTCGGCCAAAATGCGTTTCCTCGCGTATTTTGTAACCAAACTACTATAGGGTATCAAAACCGTTTGTTTTGATACCAAACCTGTTTTCTAACTTTACTAAACATGTTCTAGCATGTTTAGTACATTTTACATCACATGCTATGTATGTTCATCATACTTAGTACATTTTACATCACATGCTATGTATGTCCATTGTGTGCATACTTAGTACATCGTTAACAAGACATTTTATGCTTTGTATCATGCTATGTATGTCCATCCGTCGCATACTTAGTACATTGTTTGTGCATTCTTACCTATGGTTTGGTGATTACATATTTCACTTGCCATACATGACATTTTGTTTACACATTACTTGATTGACATTTGACAACGGTTTAGACATGGGCAATTTACATTGGTGGTTTATGTGGGTAAGTGATTTGAGTAACGAGACGTGTGTAATGTGATACAAGCATGGTGGATACGCCGCTGGTACTTCCTATATATAAGTGCTTGTATTATATTACATGGCATAGCGTTATTTAAATCATTCATTTGGACTTATACATTTTTACACAAATAACATATTTTTCACAAGACATTGTTTTACAAAACAGTTTGTTTTATACAAACTCATTTTTACTTGGTTATTCATTTAACCTTACATCATTCTTTTAAACTATACCTATCTATCATCGATTTTCAAACATTTTATAAAAGCAAACACTTAAACTAGATTCATGACAAGTTTTTGTTAAACATTTTCTAAAACCTAGGTCATGAATCCTATTTTTCATAAAACCTATGTATTCGCCGGCATTTTTATGCCGACGTACTTTCACATGTGTTTCAGGTGCTATAGTTGATGACTATTGATGATGATATTGATGCATGCTCACATAGGATTGGACGAGGCCTTAGTAACATTAAAAGATGCAAGACTAAATAATTTTTGTTATGTTTCTTTATTGTTAAGACATTGTAACTCATTAAATTCAATAAAACGAAATTTGTTTATTCCATGGTTGTGAAACAATGATTCTATTACAACACTCCCCGACGTTTCCGCCACGTTTTGTTGTTTTACGTGGTCGGGGTGTGACAGATGGTCATCCGGTCGGATGGCCATTCGAATGAGCGATCTGTTACTTGAAAACTTGTAAAATTTTCTAAGTAAAAAGTTTGAAGTTTAACGAAGTTAACGAAGACGATGTGACAATGTGTCAAACAACGGGAATGCACCAAGTCTAACTCATTCGATCGGATGGGTACCACCCCTTCAGACAGACGGCTGTTCTTGGTGGAATTTCATGCTTGACCCATTAATCGGTCCATCTCTTTGGTGGAAACCCATTTTCAAGCCGGCTCTCGACTAAGGAACGAGTCGAGAGTCTGATTGAGTCCAGATTCCATTGGTTTTGAGTAGAAAAGTGAAGAAAAGTCGAAAATAGATGAAAAAGTGTTGAAATCCTGTTGAGAGTAAGTTAAAAAGTGTGAAATCCTTTAGATATAGAACAAATCTTGATCAAATGGTGTTCCTTAACCATTTGCCAGAGCAAAACGGGTGGAAACCACCTTCAATAGGTCCAAATCAGTGATTTCATGGAAAAAGTTAGTGTTTGTGTGTGATTTTGATGAGGAAGATGATGTAGAAGCGATTAGAGACGTAGAATGTACAAGATTTGAGGAGAAAAGCTTACCAGAAAGCCTTGAATCGCGTCTGAGAGTGAATGGGAGTGTGTGAGCGAATGGAAGTGTCAAATCAGAGAAAGGAGGGTGTACAGCGGTATTTATAGAGTGAGAGAGAGTTAAGTCGGTGGAGAAAGGCATGTTAGGTCGAATGGCTTGTCTAGTCGAATGGCCATCCGGTCGGATGGTCATCCGGGCGGATGGTCATCCGGGCGGAAGTCCATTCGATCGGATGTCCATTCGGACAGCCGGGTTGTGTTTGTTAGTTTTCCAACTTTTGTTTCATTTGTTAAGCATTGCGTTGCGTTTCATCGAGTTGCAAGTGAGCGTTTAAGCGTGTAAGCGTTGCGTTGATAACCTCATAACATTTAAACAAATAATCACACGTAACATAAGCAAAATTCGCGTTTCGAGTTGCGTTGAGTTTGCGTTGCGATAACGTTTAGTCTAAACAAGCGATGTAACATCTGATAAAATGCGTTTAAATAGTAAGCGTTATAAACAACGTTAAATGCGTTAACTGCGTTTTGAATAAGCGTTGTAATATGTATTTAAAAATGCGTTCGAAAATATAGTTTTAAACCCTTTACGTAAATCGAAATCTCGGGAGTACAAGCGATCACGAATGAAACAACAATGATAAGTAATGACCCGAAAAATCGGGTTGTTACAGAGGGACCCTATCATTGACCGGTACAAAGTTGTTAGTGCATACATCTGTCGACTTCGTCTTGTATCGAGTCTTAGATTACATTGTATAGATCAGGGCACGTTTTACGAGAAAATAGGAATGTTTAGGGTGATAGAATGCTTTTCGCTCCTAGGTGTTATATGTCTGATTTTGCCCGAAACAGTTTCGAGCGAAATCACAAAGATCTGATTTCGCTCCTATTATCTTGTGTTGCTTATGAGCGAAATCAGAAGCACTATAAATAGTGCACTTTAGAGCGAAATCAGTAACAAAGCCTTGTATTCCATGCCGAAGTGCTGCCGGTGTGAGGTTTGATTGTAATCGACGTCAAATCAATACAATCAGTGAATTAAGTGAAGTGCAAGCTGTTACTAAGTCTATTTCTTGTTTTCCGCACCTGAAATAGATCAGAACCTCTCTAAACGACTCATTTGGGTCAGCCGCACGATCCTACAATTGGTATCAGAGCCAGTTGGAGGAGTTCTGCAGTTTACAGCCAAATTTCATCGAAATTTCTAGCTTCTACACCTTCTTTCATCATTTCAGTAAGATTTAACGGTCAAAACCAGATCAAATTTTGACAGATTGCTTAAAATTGGACATAGACAAATCCCTAAAAGTTTCACACTTAAAATCAGACTAAAAATGGACAAAAATAACCCCCGAGTTGATTTCGCTCATAATGAACATTTCTGATTTCGCTCGAGTTATCATCCTAATTTCGCTCCAAATTGCAAATTTTCTGATTTCGCTCCTGCAAACATCCTGATTTCGCTCCAAATTGCCACTATTCTGATTTCGCTCTTGCAAACATTCAGATTTCGCTTCAGATAGTCAAACATCTGATTTCGCTTCTGAAGCTTGCATCTGATTTCGCTTCTGTCAACCAAACATCTGATTTCGCTCCAGTATTCAGTGATTTCGCTCCAAACATATTTAGTGATTTCGCTCCAAAGGTTATTTTGGGATTTCGCTCGAAAGCTACTGTTTTTGAAAAACGTGATATGTAATCATGAGTGAAGAGTTCTACAACGCGTTCGCTTTATCCCTGACTACTCCGGCTTCTATTGCTCAAGTCATGAATTTGGAAAATGAGACAGGAACTACACAAAAGCCCCCGAAACTGATGAGTATCAAAGAATACTACGGGTGGAAAGACAGATTCGAAAATTGGGTTCAGGCAAACCATCTCAGGTCTTGGGAATGTATTCTGAAGAAATATGTTTTGCCACGAACAGATTTGCAGGTTATCAAAGAGCTATCAGAGTTTACTGATCAAGAACGGAATATGTATAAAGCCGAGAAGATGATGACCAGTCTGCTTCAACAAGCCATTAAAGAAGACATCTTCATATTGCTTCAACATGACAAAACTTCAAAATCGATTTGGGATGCACTCAAAGTCAAGTTTGAGGGTAGTGAGAACATGATTAAGAGCAAGAAAGCATTGCTCAAGAAAGAGTTTGATTTGTTTAGCAGTTTACCGGGTGAAGACACAAAGAAGTTGATTGAGCGATACTGCCACTTGGTGCGATCCATGTCGATGCTGAGTATTAAAAAAAAGATCGTGAAGAGTGGGTAGACAAGTTAGCTGATGCGTTACCGCAAAAAGAATGGGGAACATACTTGATGATTCTGAAAAATACCGGGGTTTATGATGGGTTAACGATTTCTCAGTTTATTGAAAAGATTGAAAGTCAGGATTTGGAACAACAGAAGATCGCAGGGATGAATAGTCCAAGTGGTCAACAAGGTGTAAAGATGTATTACAAAGGCAGTGTTCCGGAAGCTGAAAGAAGCCCGAAAATCCAGACTGCTTTTAGTACCGGGGATTCAACAGAAAAGGTTGATCAGGGTTCAAACAAAAGCAGTAGTGGATTCTCTTCATTTCCGAGTGTTAATCCAAAGGAGTCAACTACAAGTTTCCATTCTCAAAGTGTAGGATCGTTGTTGGACCCGAATGAGTCGATCAGAAGAGTTGTTTATCCGATTCAAAGGCGGAATCAATGAAACGGACGCTCAAACTAATTATAATGCCTCTTGTATTGATTTAACAGTGATTACAACCTGAGAACAATTTGGAAGCACTTCGTTACACGATCCTGATTCTGTGCCAAATGAACAAACAAGTGCACTATATATAGTTGAGCTAATTTCGCTCCAATGACCAAGTGCCTTATGAGCGAAATCAAAATCTTCTGATTTCGCTCCAAATGGTCACTGACCATATGAGCGAAATCACTCCCTAAAACACTATTTCCTATTTCTCAAACCTCGTGCACTGATTATCCTATTCTATCCTATTACATGATACAAGACGAAGTCAATAGACGTAATGCACTAACAGACTCCCCCTCGGATATTGACGAAGTCTTCAGTGTCTAGTCTCTGTTATGACACCTCTCCAGTCTTGATCATTTTGCCTTCTCACTCAGATTGTAACAATATGACCCTTCTTCAATCTTTATCTTTGATGAGCTTCACTCTTTGACTTTTAAACCAGAATCTCATCACTGGCTCTATCATCAACAGCTTCATCATAAGGCTCCCCCTTTCGTCAAGCTTCCGTGCTTTTAGGGATAGACACCTAGCTTTCCAGCTACAAGCTCCTCCTGTCTTCCAGCTTGTCTTCAGACTCCCCCTTAGACTTTGCTCTCGAGATCGTGGTCTGGACTTTTCCTGTAATCACTCATTCAATTATAAGTAACAACATTTTAAACTTCAAATTTTCCAGAAATTGTAATCTGGCAATTCAAACCTTCTAAACCACTTCTCATGAAATTAGTAGATTCCTCGAAACGTATCGGAAACTAGCTCTATAACAATATAAGCATCCAAATCCCCCACAGTTAATCATCCAAGTCCAACTTAATGACTTTGGAGATATCACAAACTGTTTTTGAATTTTTGATTTTTAATATCAAGTTTCAAATTAATGAACTTGTTTTATTTTCAGAAACACAATCAGCTTACTCAGATTTTGAAACTCAGCATCTCAGATATCAGTTGTCGAAAATAAAGCAGAAATCAAAATCTTTTTGTATTTTCTGAAAATATAAAGCAGTAAAGAAATATGTACAAACATATTTACATACAATATTTTTGTTTGAGTATGCGTTAGAGGATCATATCAGTTTTTGACAAGTCACTAGTACCATTGAGCTTATTTTCTCTTTAAAAATTAAACATTTCACTTAGATTGTCGATATACTGGTCCACTTAAATTTTCATACAAACTTCAACTGATTCAGGATACGAATTAGATGTTTTAATACTTAAACTTATTCATGTGTCCCACCTCTTGAATATACTCCCGTATCCAGAATCCCAATTATTCAGTCTTACATGTGAGTATACCACAAATGATATCTGTCAGGGGTTAAATGCGAGGGCCGTGAGAGCTCAGGTCGATACTTCCGTATACGCAGAGAGATGGCGGCTTCGACTTTTCATTGTGTCCCCTTTAGAGGATCTTTTATTAAAACAGCACACGATTATCATTTTGCAATGGTTCATCGTTTTTTATGCTGAGGGTGGTGCTATATTTCAAGCAATGCGGAAAGTATTATTCGGGGACTAGGTCAGAACTTCCATTCAGCAGAAGTCGCGGAATAATACCCCAGATATCACTGAGTATAAAGATCTAGTATCTCAGAATAAGGGACCTTTCAAACAAGATTTCAGGGGTTACCTATATATCCAAGTAGTGTTCCCCACGAAATAAGTAAGTGTTTGAATTTAGGTTTATATCCCGAAAAAGTTTACTAAATGTGTAAAAACCTATCGACATATCATCAGTGAGACTGTTTAACACTATTCAATTCTTTACGAATCTTTAGCATACCGTAACTGTCTACTGATGTACTATCATTTTCTCTTTTCTTGCGCAACTCAAATTTTTGAATTTTATCATATTTTTGGCTTTTTCAAATTTTCTAATGTTTTTGGATTTTCTAATGGCAATATTTCTCCCCCTAAAATGCAAAATCATTAAAAATTTGACAACCCGATACTGATAGCTTTGTCTCGCCATCCACTTTCTGCTTCTCGTGTACTGAATTACAGAAAATACAACATAGAGTACTAATTACCCCCATGATTTACAACCCATTGATCTTAACAGTTTGAAAACCGTTTTTCAATCTGATGAAAGTAATCATGTTTGTTCAGCCGTGAGGGTTTCGGCGTATTCAATCAACATATATTTTTGTAATTTTCTATTTTTGACAAGAATTAAAAACAAACATATTTTTGGTTTTTCAAATTTTTACAAACTAAAAACATATTTTTGGTTTTTAATTTTTCAAATTTTAGGATTTTTGAAATATTGTTTATTTATGTACAGAACAACCAATAAACTCCCTGTTCAACCAAACCAGGGTTTAGCAACCTCTTCCTCCTCTCCAAGTGCCAGGCTGCTTCTGTTTGCATTCTCACAGTCTTTGGTTCCGATGGACACCTGCACATTCAACAATTTGATCATTTGAACAACGCAACCCAAGCCTGTTTAGACTCACGTAGTTGAACATGAATTTTTCGAGGTAAAACTGGATAGTTTCTTTCATTTTTCTCAAAAACATTATCAATTTTAATCTCAACTTTTTCATCTTTTAACGAATTGACATTTTTCTTAACAGACCATGTTTGACCCGTCGGTGTTCCTCGTTTGTAAAAATGTGATTCCTTTTGAACACTTTGTTTCTGAACAATATTTGGTTTCCAAAACTGTTGAGGTTTTGTCATGTCAACTGATGTTTTCCAACTCTGTGTTGTTCTCAATCTGGGTGTGTGAGAATTCCAGGTCTGTCTTGAATCGAACCTGTTCGGGTTGGATTTCCAATTATGATTTGAAGCAAACTTGTTTGTATTGTACCTCCAAGTTTGTTTCGAATCAAATCTGGTTGACCTCGGTTTCACATCCTCAAATTTCTGTTTTTCAACATCAACAGGCTTTGGATTTGGACACTTTCGTGCTACATGTCCAATTTGTTCACATTTAAAACACATTTTCTTTGAAACATCCTTGGCCTGTTGTTGTTTCTTTTTCATAGCATCAAACTCCTCATTAGGCTGTAGTCCAAATTTGAGTTTTTCCTCTTCTTTCAAACTTTTTCCTTGAACAAAACTTGTGTTTGTCTGAACATTTTGGGTTTCATTTTTCTTCCAATTCTGTTTTTTTATAACCCAAACCAGCCTTCATGTTTTTCTTCTTAAAACCAAGTTTGTTATAAAAAGATTTATGACCTTTACCAGCAAACTTTGGAATCTCAGACTTCTCAATCTCAACCATTTTGAAAACTTTATCAACCTTTTCTGAAATCACATTCTGAATCGGGAATACAACATCTAAGAATAATTTGTCTGATCCAATCATGGTATAAACCAATCCTTTTGAATCATCATTCAAATTTTTCTCGGATTTTGTGTTTTTCAGATATCCATCATAAAGATTTCCTTTTTCATCCTGTGATTCAGACTTACCTTTTGTAGACTCATCTTTCAAAATGTTTTCAACAACCTTACTTACCACCTCTGAATCATTAGCATCATCAGATTTGGAATAAGTCACATCGATACTTTCAGGTAACTGGTCAGCTATGTTCAAACCCTTTGCCACCTTTTCCTCATCATAAAAAGTATCATTGTTTCTCAATGGTGGTGGTACCTGATGAAATTCTGAACCAATACCCTTTTTGTTCTTGTCAGTATCTTTGTCATCTGGTGTGATGTTGAAAATGCGTTCGAGAATGTACGAAGAGTTATGATAACTTTGAAGTTTTGTTACAACCTTTTCTTTTTCAGCCAAGACTTGTTTAAGATTAGCAATTTCATCAACACATTTGTTCAATTCAAGTTGCTTTTCTTTAAACTTTCTTTCATACATTTCTTTAGTGACTAAAGTTTCAGACAATCTTTGATCAAAACTTTTGACTTGGCTCTTCAAAGTATCATAAGCTTCTTGTACTCTCTGACTCGACCACTTTAAAGAATCATACTGTTTTTGTAAATCTTGAAATTTAGATTCTTTTTCAACACAATCAACACATTTAGCTGTACACTTTTCTATCAAAATCTTATTTTCTTTTTCAAAACTATGACATTTCTGTGTTAGCTTTTCAACTTCTAATTTCAAAATTTCCTCTGTTTCAACCATTTCTTTATATTTCATTTTGAAAACATTTTCAAGTTTGTTCATTTCAACTTCTTTTGTTTTCATCAATTCATCTTTTTCAATACAAACTCTGCATGTTTCCATGCATTTATTGCATTGTTCACTCGGTTTTAAGATTTTAGAATCAGAATTTACCTTAGTGATTGGCACCTCAGTGTCTTCATCTGTCTCTTTCTGCTTCAGCTCTTCCTTCTTCTCGTCACCAGCACCATCATCACTAACAGGCTTCAAATTCACAATCTTTTCTTCAGTCTCTTTCAGCACCGGTTCTTCTTTCTTCTTCTGTCCTTCTTCAGCTTTCTGTTCCTCTTCAGCAGCAAGCTTTGCGACAGTTTTCACTTCTTCAATCATCTTCTTCAATTCTTCTTCTTTTCTCTTCTTCATTTCTACCACCTTCGGTAAACTTGCTTCACAAACTTCTCTGGTTTTGCCCTCCAAATCCGGTAGATATGTTTTACCAGATAACCTTCTTGTGTTGAAAGTAGCCTGTCTTGGAACCAAATTTGTTACAGCTTCGAAAACCACTTTTGATGGGTCAACAACTGGATTACCCCGTGGATCCATGTAACATTCCAACTCATCGTTCCATCTTTTTGCTCTCTGAGCTTCTTTGAATGGTTCATTTAATTTTCCGATTTCCCATCTTGCATAATAATCTGCTTTCCACCATCTATCAGGATCAGTATCAGCTACAAATGCGTATCCAACAGCATCTTCTTTAGGGCAAACTTGACTCCAGTCGTAACCTTCATCGTCATGTATAACTGCAAGAGCCCTTGATTTTCTTCAGGCTGCTTCAATCTTGGAGGCTCACACTTGTTCTGATGATAAATCGCTTTCTTGTAATAATCTTCTTTGAACGGGTTTTCAGAATCATCAGCATAATCATTTCTGCACTCGCGCTTAAAGTGACCTTTCTGTTTACATTTGAAACATGTCACCTTTGATTTGTCAAAGCCTAACTTAGTAGAGGGTCCACCAATAGACTTTCTTGCAGTTATTTCCATGAAACGCTGTGCCCTCCTCACTGCACTGGCCATGCACCATCTTATGTCGATCAATTCCATTTCTTCAGGATCGATTTGATTGTAATCTTCTTTCGTCAAGTTGGTGTTGCCAATTTTCCCTGCAACGAGACTTTCATACGATTCAAGCACTGATGCTAAGAATACCATCTGTTGTTTTGCTGACTCTTCGCTGAAATTCTGCCCATTCTTCAAATCCACTGCGATATTACACTGAAATAAATTCTTGGAAGCAGATTGACTTGAAGTGTTTGAAGAAGATCCACTGTAAAAACCACTGTGAAGACTTTCATTGTTCACTGAATTTGAGCTTTCTGCAGAAAATGCTATTCTTGGAGACCCAGCCTGTGGTACATTTCCTCGGTAGTAAAGTTCTACATTCTGCTGATAAGCTGGATTGTTGACTTTAGATCTCTTTATCTCCAACTCATGGCTTTCAAGCCTTTCAATCAGCAAATCCACTTTTAAATCTTCAGGCTTGATTGTATTTTTCAGCATTAGAGCGAAGTATTGCCAATCTTGATCATTTGGCAATGAATCAAACAATTTATCCACTATCTCCTCTTCAGTATATGTGATTTCATGTCTGGCCAGCTCCATTTTCAGATGCCCAAATCTTTCGATCATTTTACAAACAGATTCATTTTTCATGCAACTGAAAAGATCAAACTCTTTACGCAACAATTTCTTTTTGTTTTTAACAATTTCATTACTTCCTACACACTTTCTCTCTAACGCTTCCCACAAATTCTTTGAAGTTTCTCTTGTTCAGGTAACGAGATAATATCTTCTCTTACTGATTGTTTGATTAATGTGATCATTTTATATTCAGCCACAACATTTTTTATGTCTATGTCTGTGAAATCTTTCGCATCTATTAACTCTCCTCCCTCTTTTACTGGTTCAGTGTATCCATTTTTCAGTTTTAACCAGCTTTCAGGAGCGAAAGCTTTTACCGAACCCTCAAAACGGTTTTTCCACCAGTTATAATCTTCAACTTTCGTTAGCTTTGGTGGCTTCTGTTGACTTCCATACATGTTCTCAAACTTCAAATTCTCTGAAATCTCTCTTGAATATTCTCTCATCTCAGATCTTCTATCTGTTGATTCGGAAGTGAACGCGTTGTAAAATGTGTTGTAAAATTCTTCACCGTTGCTTGACATCTTCAATCACCTGAGAAGAAACAAACAAACTCAATCAGTTTACACAATATCAAATATTCGGAAATAAACTAACACTCGGTTGTCGTGAAATGATCTTGTCGTGAAAAAGTTCACTTTCGAGCGAAATATGACTCTTGAGCGAAATCAGATTATAAACTAAACATGCACTTCGAGCGAAATCAAACAACAACACTTTAAGCGAAATCACTTGATCTTTAGAGCGAAATTAGATGTTTGTGGCTTCAAGCGAAATCCCACAAGACACACTGGAGCGAAATCACTGATGTGGTTCACAAAAGCGAAATCAGATCAAGACTTTGGAGCGAAATTACTTCTTATGTCACCCAGGAGTGAAATCCCAAGAAATTAAACCCTAGGAGCGAAATCACTTGATAATTTGGAGCGAAATCCTAAGAATGATGTCCACTAGAGCGAAATCCGAACAACCTTGGAGCGAAATCAGCAAAATTTGGCTACCAGGAGCGAAATCAGGATGAATTATGAGCGAAATCAGACATTGTTCACTCGAGCGAAATCAGTTCGAAGGCTAATTTTGTCCATTTTTACTTTGAATTTAGGTCTCAAACTTTCAGGGATTTGTTAATGTCCAATTATCTATTATTTGTGAAATTTTGAGCATATTTTGACCATTAAATCTCGTTCTGGTGAAGAAAGAAGGTGTAGAAGACAGAAATCTGATGCAATTGAGCTAAACTCTTCCTCCTGAGCTTTGATACCACTTGTAGGATCGTTGTTGGACCCGAATGAGTCGATCAGAAGAGTTGTTTATCCGATTCAAAGGTGGAATCAATGAAATGGATGCTCAAACTAATTATAATGCCTCTTATATTGATTTAACACTGATTACAACCTGAGAACAATTTGGCAGCACTTCGTTACACGATCCTGATTTCGTGCCAAATGAACAAACAAGTGCACTATATATAGTTGAGCTAATTTCGCTCCAATGACCAAGTGCCTTATGAGCGAAATCAGAATCTTCTGATTTCGCTCCAAATGGTCACTGACCATATGAGCGAAATCACTCCCTAAAACACTATTTCCTGTTTCTCAAACCTCGTGCACTGATTATCCTATTCTATCCTATTACATGATACAAGACGAAGTCAATAGACGTAATGCACTAACACAAAGCACAAAGACAGGAAATGGTTATGTGATCCAGTGTAACATCGATTTGAATCTTCCAAAGGGCCAAAGTTTTTCTGAAGAAACTGCTAAAGACCACATGGCTTTACTTGGTTCTGTGCTTCTCTCGTATGAAGGTCTAGTTGCAGGTCGGATCGGGAATCCTATGCTCACAAAGGAAGATTACGATCAGATTGTGACAACTCGAACTTTAGACTTACCTTGTGTAACGTTACGTGCCTATGTGATATTTTGATTTAACGAATGTTATGTTATTATGTGCATTGTGTATGTATGACGCGTGAACTTTTATGTGCTATATGTGTTACGAGTATGTAGGACAAACACATAACCCGAACCGCACAACATGTATCACTCGCACAAGGCCATTGGGCCGTAATGTTTGCAACCGGACCTAAAGGGCAGCCCATGATTGGGTTCGGCCCACCCTCCTCACACGCATAACACTTAGGAGAGTTGTAACCATTCTCCACTTTTTACAAAATCACAATACACACACACAAGAAACCCTAGACGACTTTCTCTCTCTCTCTCGTTTTGCTTGGAAGCCGACGGCACCAAGATCACAAGTTGGATCAATCCTTGCTCACCCTCTTTGATATCGGTTAGTGTTTAATATTGATGTTGTGTTGAATGATGTTACGTGTTCTTGGATTGTTTGTATCTTAGTTTGGTTAGTAAGTTGTAATCGGCTCACACATGTACATCGAGTATGTTCATGATAATCGGCTGCCATGTATATTGATTCGGATTGTATTTGAGAATGCTTGTTAGATTGGCCATTATGATTATATGATTCGGATTGTAACTTGTTTATGTGCTAAGTAATTCAGAGTATGTTGGTAATCTCGGCTATGAATTCATAGACAATGTTCTTAGGCATGGTACTAGGGTTGCATGCTAGTTCCTGAATTCGTAAATCACATGATCCGAATATATGTTGCATAGGCTATTGAACTGTTATTGTTCTTGATTAGATGATGATTAGGACTGATTGAATATGTTGATTCTGAATTGATTGTTGTTTAATCGGATGGTGAAACTGCCAAACTTGTTAGCTGATATCACGGAAATCATGTGCATGAAATCAGGAAAATTGTTACAAATTTGATAGTCTTGACACGGTTGCGAGTCGAGACCGTGTGATCTCGACCTAGGCATGATAACTCGAGACCGGCGTTGCGAGTCCCGTTGCGACTCGAAACCTCACACAACAGCACGGGCCGAAACCACGGTTGCGAGTCCCATTGCGACTCGAAACCGGACCATGACAAGCCGAGACCAGGGTTGCGAGTCCCGTTGCGACTCGGGACCTTCTTGTTGCGACTCGAAACCAGTTACACATGCACCCGGATTTGGGCCTTGTACTGTCACGGGCCCAATTCTCTGGGCCGGGTAGCTGGACTTGTTTACGTATCTGCTAATTGGACCGTTTATATGTTGGGCCGGAGTGCTTTTGGGCTAATAATTATCTGCACAAGTTGACTGGATTTGCTTTGATTATAAACTGTTGCCATGAGCTATAGGTGTTTGTAACGTGTTAACCTATGTGATACATACGTGCATTACTTGAAGTCAAAGTCTGACTTGTATGGTAACCCTGTTAGGACGTGGTTGACCACCTTTAGATTCAAGAAACCCTCTTGTGTGTATCTGCCGAGCAACCCAAGGTGAGTTCACACTCTTACCAAGGCATGGGATTCCCGGGGTGTTGGGAATGGGATTGATAAGGATAAGGTTGAATAGACTCATATGGACATTGTTACTAGACTACCATACCATCGTCCTCGGTTGTGCAGGACACATACGTAAAACCTACGTATAACTAAGTTACTCGCTATCCTCGGTTGTGAAGGATACTCACGTAAAGCCTGCGTGAACGGATACTCCCTACTGCCTCGGTTGTGTTAGGCACTTACGTAAAACCTACATAAGCCCCCACGTACCCTATCCTCGGTTGTGAAGGATACTTACGTAAATCCTGCGTAAACTTGTACGTATTACTGTTCTCGGTTGTGAAGAACACATATGGTTACGCATAGTCTAGTGGATTAATATTTGGGAAGCCCCCACCAGTAGAAACCTATATTGGCCCAGTAGAGCCACTTGATACTCATGAACTTACTGTTACGCAGTTACTTTCTGTGAACTCGCTCAACTAGTTGTTGACTTTCTGCTGCATGCCTTGCAGGACCTTAGGTACATTATGGAGCTTGCACAGGGAGGAGCAGGTCGTTGTTGGATACGGACCGTGAACGATATTTGAACTTATAACTTATTTTGGGTTTTCATTATTATGCTTCCGCTACTTAAACAAAGTTTGGTTTTGAACATCAATCATGTCGTGACGAATTACTTTATCTACTCTTATTATTAAATGCTATGTTTGATATGATTGATGGCTTGATCCTGGTCATGTCACACTCCCAAGCGGTGATACTCCGCGGGTGGATTTTGGGGGGGGGGTGTGACAGATTGGTATCAGAGCCATTGGTTATAGAGAACTTGGTTTTAATATGGGGAAAACGTTTTTATTAAAACCAGACTATAACCAGAACAGTGCTCTCAACGATCCACAACGACGCTTCGCTCCACGTGCAAGACTCGACCTCCTAGGTAATAAGGTTTATGTTTATTACCTGCATGCTAGAACTATATAGAACTTTGCTCGCATTACGTTTAGATACACATGATACTATTACATGAGAATACCTACGTGCTTACACTTTTCTGTCATCGCCCTACTCGCGAACCACTCTCACTTACATTACTTTTTACAATGAAGATCATGTCTGGACGAATCAACATGACTCAAGCCCAGCTAGAGGCTCTCGTTCAAGCCCAAGTTGCTGCGGCACTTGCAGCTGCTCAAGCAGGTAGTATACCCTGCAATATAGACTCATACTAGGATCCTTAGATCCTGCGTTAACTCTCGTATTTAATCTCGTCCTATTCGTACACAATAGGTCAACACGCGCAGCAACCTGTCTGCACTTTCAAGAACTTCATGGACTGTCGTCCAAGTACCTTTAGTGGCACTGAAGGAGCAGTTGGACTCCTCCACTGGTTTGAGAAGCTCGAGTCAGTTTTCGAAATGTGTGAATGCCCTAAGGCTCGCAGGGTGAAATACGCCACTGGCACGCTAGAAGGAATAGCACTAACTTGGTGGAACGCCCAAGTTCAGATTTTAGGGTTGGCAGCTGCTAACGCCACACCCTGGAATGATTTCAAGGAACTGATCAAGAGGGAGTATTGTACTCGGGAAGACATCCATAAGCTGGAGGATGAGTTTTACCATCTGAAGATGACTGGATCGGAAATTGAAGCTTACACCAAAAGGTCAAACGAACTGGCAGTGCTGTGTCCAACTATGGTGGACCCTCCAATTAAGCACATTGAGTTGTATCTCAAGGGGTTGGCGCCAGAGATCCAGAGCCACGTTACGTCGGCTAACCTTGATAACATCCAGGATATTCAACGCCTCGCTCACCGCATTACAGATCAGGCAGTGGATCAGAACAAACTGCCTAAACGTATCAGCGCTACTGCTACCGTTACTACTTCAGCTACTCCTGCTACTCCCAGTGACAATAAGAGAAAATGGGATGGGGATTCCAGCAAGGGATCAGCTTCAGTTCAGTCTCAGGCCCAGCAGCGGAAGACTGACAGTTATCAGAGTCCCAGTCAGCATTCCTCAAGTAGTCACAGGCAGGGCGGATATCGAGGGAACCTCCCAAAGTGCAATAACTGCGGTAGACACCACGGTGGCCAGTGTAACAAGGGTCGCTGTCAAAGATGCCTCAAGATGGGTCATGAGGCTAAGGATTGTAGAAGCCCTCGTCCTGCGAACCAGAACCAGCAGCAGCCACAAGCACAGCAGATTCAGCAACAGGGCAACAAAGGATGTTTTCATTGCGGCGCAGAAGGGCACTTCAAAAGGCACTGTCCTCAGCTGAACAGGAACAATAACAACAACAACAATAACAACAATCAGGGCAATGGCAACAACAACAATGGGGGAAACAACAACGGCAACGAGGCAAGGGGTCGTGCATTTGTGTTAGGGCAGGGTGATGCCAGGAATGATCCCAATGTAGTTATGGGTAAGTTTCTCCTCGACAATATTTACGTTACTGTTTTGTTTGATTCGGGTGCGGATACAAGCTATATGTCTGTGAAAATGTGTCAACTGCTAAAACGTGCACCAACACTTTTACCCACCAAACATGTAGTAGAGTTAGCTAACGGTAAAAGTCTAGAAGCCACGCACGTAGTTCAGGGTTGTAATCTTATCCTAGCTGGTCAAGCCTTCTCTATCGATCTCATTCCCATAGTATTGGGTAGCTTCGACGTCGTGATTGGGATGGATTGGCTATCCCAACACCAGGCAGAAATCTTATGCAGTGAGAAGACAATTCGCATTCCTCGTTCTGGTCAAGAACCTCTTGAAGTTCAAGGCGACAAGAGTGGTGCTGTGGTTGGCATCATCTCTTTCTTGAAGGCTCAGAAATGCTTACGAAAGGGGCACACTGCCATTCTGGCACTCGTTACAGACGCATCAGTAAAGGAAAAGAGATTGGAGGATATTCCTATTGTACGCGACTACCCTCAGGTGTTTCCTGAAGACTTACCTGGCTTACCGCCTCACCGTCAGGTCGAGTTTCAAATCGAGCTCGCTCCAGGAGCAGCACCCATAGCTCGCGCACCATATCGTCTAGCTCCATCAGAGTTGGAAGAACTGTCAAAGCAGCTACAAGAGCTCTTGGAAAAGGGCTTCATTCGTCCAAGCTCTTCGCCTTGGGGAGCTCCAGTACTTTTCGTGAAGAAGAAAGACGGTACGTTCAGAATGTGCATAGACTACAGGGAACTGAACAAGGTGACGGTGAAGAACCGTTATCCTCTTCCACGCATAGATGATCTATTCGACCAGTTGCAAGGGTCGTGCTACTATTCGAAGATAGACCTAAGGTCAGGTTATCATCAGCTGAGAGTCCGGGAGGAGGACGTCTCCAAGACGGCATTCAGAACACGCTACGACCACTACGAGTTTCTTGTCATGCCGTTCGGGTTAACGAACGCGCCTGCTGTATTTATGGACCTTATGAACAGGGTGTGCAAACCCTATCTTGACAAGTTCGTCATTGTTTTCATCGACGACATTCTGATCTACTCCAAGAGTCAGGAGGAGCATGAGCAGCACCTACGCCTTATTTTGGAACTCCTTCGGAAGGAACAACTATACGCTAAGTTCTCGAAATGCGACTTCTGGCTTCGTGAAGTCCATTTTCTAGGCCACGTAGTGAACAAGGATGGGATCCATGTCGATCCATCCAAGGTAGACTCGATCAGAAACTGGCCTGCACCACGTACGCCAACGGAAATACGCCAATTCTTGGGCTTGGCGGGTTACTACAGACGGTTTATTAAAGACTTTTCAAAGATTGCTCAGCCGCTTACACTACTGACACAGAAGGGAGTCACCTATCGCTGGGGAGAGCCCCAGGAGACTGCTTTTCAGCACCTAAAGGATAGACTTTGCAGTGCACCTATCCTCTCTTTGCCAGAGGGCACAGACGACTTCGTGGTTTATTGTGATGCATCCATTCAGGGTCTTGGATGTGTGTTAATGCAGCGCGACAAGGTTATTGCTTATGCTTCACGCCAACTTAAGATTCACGAACGGAACTACACGACGCACGATTTAGAGCTGGGAGCTGTTGTTTTCGCGCTTAAGATATGGCGACACTACCTGTACGGTACCAGGTGCACGATTTACACCGATCACAGGAGTCTCGAGCATATCCTTAAGCAAAAGGATTTGAACATGCGTCAACGACGATGGGTCGAGTTACTGAACGATTACGAATGCGCCATCAAGTACCATCCAGGCAAGGCCAATGTTGTGGCTGACGCCCTCAGTCGAAAAGACACTTTACCTCGGCGCGTGCGAGCGCTACAGCTTACAATTCAGTCTAGCCTTCCTGCACAGATACGAGATGCTCAGGTAGAAGCATTGAAACCCGAAAACGTCAAGGCTGAAGCCTTACGCGGTTCACGACAGCGATTAGAACAGAAGGCAGACGGCGCCTACTATGTAACAGGGCGTATTTGGGTCCCACTTTATGGCGGTCTACGCGAACTTGTAATGGATGAAGCTCACAAGTCTCGCTACTTGATACATCCAGGATCGGATAAGATGTACCACGACATCAGAACTACTTATTGGTGGCCTAGCATGAAGGCCCATATCGCTACATACGTTGGAAAATGCTTGACCTGTGCGAGAGTTAAGGTAGAATACCAGAAACCAGCTGGCCTACTTCAGCAGCCTAAGATACCTCAATGGAAATGGGAAGAAATTTCCATGGATTTCGTTACAGGCCTACCTAGATCCCAGCGTGGGAATGATACCATATGGGTGATCGTGGATCGACTCACCAAGTCTGCACACTTCCTAGCTATAAAGGAAACGGATAAGTTCTCCACTCTCGCAGACGTTTATCTTAAAGAAGTTGTTTCGAGGCACGGAGTGCCCACTTCCATCATTTCGGATCGGGATGCACGATTCACGTCAGAGCTATGGCAAGCGATGCACAAATCCTTTGGCTCACGGTTAGACATGAGCACAGCATATCACCCTCAGACGGATGGGCAGTCTGAGCGAACGATCCAAACTCTAGAAGACATGCTTCGAGCATGTGTTATTGATTTCGGCAACGGCTGGGAAAAACATCTCCCTTTGGTGGAGTTCTCGTATAATAATAGTTATCACACCAGCATTCAAGCCGCTCCATTCGAGGCATTGTACGGACGTAAATGCCGGTCACCTCTCTGTTGGGCAGAGGTGGGGGACAATCAGATCACGGGTCCAGAGATTGTAGTGGACGCCACAGAAAAGATTGTACAGATACAACAACGCATGGCGGCAGCACGCGACCGTCAGAAAGCCTACGCGGACAAGCGTAGAAAGCCTTTGGAATTTCAGGTCGGGGACCGGGTGTTATTAAAAGTCTCACCCTGGAAGGGTGTGGTTCGTTTTGGCAAACGGGGCAAACTAAATCCGTGGTACGTCGGACCGTTCGAGATCATTGAGAAAATCGGCAAAGTAGCCTACAAGTTGAACCTACCAGCTGAACTCGGTGCAGTTCACAATGTATTTCACGTGTCGAATCTGAAGAAGTGCCTATCAGATGAGACCCTTATTATTCCTTTCAAAGAACTCACTATCGACGAGCGGTTGCAGTTCGTCGAGGAACCAGTAGAAATCACGGACCGGGATGTGAAGGTCCTCAAAAACAAGAGAATCCCTCTTGTTCGAGTACGTTGGAACTCCAAACGTGGCCCAGAGTACACCTGGGAACGCGAAGACAGGATGACAGAAAAGTACCCCCAGTTATTCGATACAACCACTACTGAGGCTGAAGCTACTGCTACGGAATTTCGGGACGAAATTCCAGATCAACGGGGGGAGGATGTGACACCCCAGGAAAACCAATGAACGATTGAACTTACCTAGCTTCCTCAGTGAGTGCATACCAAATTTCGGGACGAAATTTCTATTTAGTTGGGGATAATGTGACAACTCGAACTTTAGACTTACCTTGTGTAACGTTACGTGCCTATGTGATATTTTGATTTAACGAATGTTATGTTATTATATGCATTGTGTATGTATGACGCGTGAACTTTTATGTGCTATATGTGTTACGAGTATGTAGGACAAACACATAACCCGAACCGCACAACATGTATCACTCGCACAAGGCCATTGGGCCGTAATGTTTGCAACCGGACCTAAAGGGCAGCCCATGATTGGGTTCGGCCCACCCTCCTCACACGCATAACACTTAGGAGAGTTGTAACCATTCTCCACTTTTTACAAAATCACAACACACACACACAAGAAACCCTAGACGACTTTCTCTCTCTCTCTCGTTTTGCTTGGAAGCCGACGGCACCAAGATCACAAGTTGGATCAATCCTTGCTCACCCTCTTTGATATCGGTTAGTGTTTAATATTGATGTTGTGTTGAATGATGTTACGTGTTCTTGGATTGTTTGTATCTTAGTTTGGTTAGTAAGTTGTAATCGGCTCACACATGTACATCGAGTATGTTCATGATAATCGGCTGCCATGTATATTGATTCGGATTGTATTTGAGAATGCTTGTTAGATTGGCCATTATGATTATATGATTCGGATTGTAACTTGTTTATGTGCTAAGTAATTCAGAGTATGTTGGTAATCTCGGCTATGAATTCATAGACAATGTTCTTAGGCATGGTACTAGGGTTGCATGCTAGTTCCTGAATTCGTAAATCACATGATCCGAATATATGTTGCATAGGCTATTGAACTGTTATTGTTCTTGATTAGATGATGATTAGGACTGATTGAATATGTTGATTCTGAATTGATTGTTGTTTAATCGGATGGTGAAACTGCCAAACTTGTTAGCTGATATCACGGAAATCATGTGCATGAAATCAGGAAAATTGTTACAAATTTGATAGTCTTGACACGGTTGCGAGTCGAGACCGTGTGATCTCGACCTAGGCATGATAACTCGAGACCGGCGTTGCGAGTCCCGTTGCGACTCGAAACCTCACACAACAGCACGGGCCGAAACCACGGTTGCGAGTCCCATTGCGACTCGAAACCGGACCATGACAAGCCGAGACCAGGGTTGCGAGTCCCGTTGCGACTCGGGACCTTCTTGTTGCGACTCGAAACCAGTTACACATGCACCCGGATTTGGGCCTTGTACTGTCACGGGCCCAATTCTCTGGGCCGGGTAGCTGGACTTGTTTACGTATCTGCTAATTGGACCGTTTATATGTTGGGCCGGAGTGCTTTTGGGCTAATAATTATCTGCACAAGTTGACTGGATTTGCTTTGATTATAAACTGTTGCCATGAGCTATAGGTGTTTGTAACGTGTTAACCTATGTGATACATACGTGCATTACTTGAAGTCAAAGTCTGACTTGTATGGTAACCCTGTTAGGACGTGGTTGACCACCTTTAGATTCAAGAAACCCTCTTGTGTGTATCTGCCGAGCAACCCAAGGTGAGTTCACACTCTTACCAAGGCATGGGATTCCCGGGGTGTTGGGAATGGGATTGATAAGGATAAGGTTGAATAGACTCATATGGACATTGTTACTAGACTACCATACCATCGTCCTCGGTTGTGCAGGACACATACGTAAAACCTACGTATAACTAAGTTACTCGCTATCCTCGGTTGTGAAGGATACTCACGTAAAGCCTGCGTGAACGGATACTCCCTACTGCCTCGGTTGTGTCAGGCACTTACGTAAAACCTACGTAAGCCCCCACGTACCCTATCCTCGGTTGTGAAGGATACTTACGTAAATCCTGCGTAAACTTGTACGTATTACTGTTCTCGGTTGTGAAGAACACATATGGTTACGCATAGTCTAGTGGATTAATATTTGGGAAGCCCCCACCAGTAGAAACCTATATTGGCCCAGTAGAGCCACTTGATACTCATGAACTTACTGTTACGCAGTTACTTTCTGTGAACTCGCTCAACTAGTTGTTGACTTTCTGCTGCATGCCTTGCAGGACCTTAGGTACATTATGGAGCTTGCACAGGGAGGAGCAGGTCGTTGTTAGATACGGACCGTGAACGATATTTGAACTTATAACTTATTTTGGGTTTTCATTATTATGCTTCCGCTACTTAAACAAAGTTTGGTTTTGAACATCAATCATGTCGTGACGAATTACTTTATCTACTCTTATTATTAAATGCTATGTTTGATATGATTGATGGCTTGATCCTGGTCATGTCACGCTCCCAAGCAGTGATACTCCGCGGGTGGATTTGGGGGGGGGGTGTGACACAGATAGACGCCGAAGAGATGGAACTAATGGATATCAAATGGTGTCTTGCTAGTGTTCTTAGACGAGCTGAAAAGTTCAAGCTTATTACTGGGAGAAATGACTTTCTCGATGCACATGTTTCTACTTTAGGTTTTGATAAATCTAAAGTTACTTGTTTTCGTTGCAGGGAGAAAGTCCATTTCAAGCGAGAGTGCAAGAACAGGGAAGCTAGTTGAGCTCAGAATCCGTTCGGAAAAGACGATTACTACCGGAAAGCTATTTATCAGCAAGTGGGTCAGCAACAACTACAAGAACCACAGGTGGCTCATGGTAGAAAAATCGAGGATTCTAAGAGAGCATGTTTGGTGGATTTTAACTGGAACAACTACTTATCACCAGAAAGCAAAGTCTGTTTAGTCAATCAGGATGATGAAAGATTACCTGAAGGCTTCAGCTGGGATATGTTTGTTGATGAAAAAGGAGAATTCAAAGCATTCATTGCTAAGATTGTTAAAGAACCAGATATGTTTACCACATGGATGAAGTCTATTGGAGAGACTGTGAAGAATGTGGAGAAAGTTGTTTCTGATGAAAGCTCAGAAAGTGCTGATGAAAGCTCACAAAGTTCAGATGAGAGTGTACAAAGTGATGACAGTTCTGAAAAAGAAATTGTTTTTGATAAAACTCCATCTGATACTGGTTCACCGGATGATAATTCTGAAAAATCTGTAGAGTTTGATCAGTCACCTCCAGATGACAACAGTGATGATGAGGAAGAAAAACACATTAACATTGCAAAATCTCATCTTTCTCCTGAAAGTTTTCATTTCTATTTTGCAGATCGATTGGAGAAACTGAAGGAGAAACGAGCTGCAAAAGAGCAACAAGAAATGAAGACTGAAAGTGTTGTTCAAAATGAGAAAGTTGAAAGTGTTGCTGAGGAAATTGAAGAGACTGAACAGGTTAATGAAGCAAAAAAGGTGACTGAAGTTGAGAAAGTGATTGAAGTAGTGAAAACAATCGAAGTTGAAAAAATTGCTGAAGTCATCAAGCCATGTTCAAAGTGTCTTGAACCATGCAATGAATGTGTAGCCAAAGACGAAATGATAGCTGAGTATGAAAAGAAGAAGGAGCAGTTATTGTTCAATCTCAATTATGTAAAAGAATCTTATGCTGTCTTGAACAAAACTGTAACTGGTCTTCAAAAGACAAACTCTGAAAGAGAACAAGCATTAACGATGATGAATGCGGTTATGATGACAAAGCAGAAAGCTATCAACTTCTACATCGAAGAAAGTGCAAAGTGGAAGCAAGAGTTGGAAGCAGAAAAGATTGAGAATGAGAGAATCAGACATTTATTACAAAGTTATTCTAGTTCTGATTATCTCATTGATTGAATTTATCCGACTGTTGCAGGTATGGAAGCTTTTCAAGACGACAAGTCAAAAAAGAAGGATACTGGTAAGAAACCGACTGTTAGCTATAACAAGTGTCCGCCTCCAATCTGGGAAGGGTATTCTCCTAGAAAACTAAACGAGGAGCAACTTGAAAAAGCAGTCAATATAAAGCTAAAAACCGATACTACTGATGAATTACCAGATAACATTGACGTCACGTTTACCTCGCCCGACACTGATCATGAGTCTGAGTTAATCAAAAAGGTGGTCGATCAGGTGTTAGATACTGATGAGGAGTCTGAGTCAAAGTCTGAATCTGGAGGGTCAAGTTCGTTAGTCAATGGTCCAAAGTCATCAGTAAAAAAGGCTTACAGTAAAGAGTTTTTGTTATCAAAATCGAACTTGAATGATGAAACATTCGAAGTAGCGTATACCTTGAATGATTCTGAATACTCTAACAAAGAGTTTCCAATAAGAAGTGTTTGTTTTTGACATGATCAAAAAGGTTTTCAAAATGACAGAAATTAATATTTCTGAAATAAAAGATTTAAATTTTACTGGAAAACCTAAAAAGTACACTTCAAGAGTTCAACAACGTTTAAACAAGAAAAAGGGTTACAATTTTGGTTTTGGTTTTCAAAAGAAATCAAATCAAAATCGTAGCTACAAAAAGAAAGGTCTTGGTTTTGTTCCACCAGAAAACTATAAAATGAGAAAAATTCTAAAACAAAAACAGAATTTGTTTCAGGTGGAAGTGCCGAGGAAGAACAGAAGAAACCGTTCTGGAGACAATCGAACCAGGAGTTTCTTGCTGAAAAGAAAAGGAATGGAATTGGAGTGTTTCATCCAAGAGAGACTCGAACCTGTTTCAAATGCAATGAAGCTGGTCACATTGCATGGAACTGCCCGAAAATTGCCAACACAAAACAGGGAGTTTCTGAGAAATTGAAATTGAAATTGAAATTGAAAGAGAAAGTTGTTGATGTTGAATCACCAACCGAAAACGTTAAAATTTTTAAAAACTCAACTTATGAGGTTGGTGAATGTTCTAAAAAGAATGTTTATAAAAAGAAAGCAAAGGACGATCAAGTATGGATTGTTAAAAAGGCTGATGAAAAACTTGGCGATGATTCTGGTTCCACAAAGCCAGAGGAGCCACAAAGTGAGGAAAAAGAGGTACATTCTGTGTTTTCAGTAAGTGATGATGAATTTCCATCACTGAAATTTGAAGAAATTAAAAAGAAAGTTGGTAAGGTTGAGATCTCGGGAAAATGAGTTTGATGTCGAGAAAACATTCAATGGGAATGTAGGATCGTTGTTGGAACCGAATGAGTCGATCAGAAGAGTTGTTTATCCAATTCAAAGGCGGAATCAATGAAACGGACGCTCAAACTAATTATAATGCCTCTTGTATTGATTTAACACTGATTACAACCTGAGAACAATTTGGCAGCACTTCGTTACACGATCCTGATTCCGTGCCAAATGAAGAAACAAGTGCACTATATATAGTTGAGCTAATTTCGCTCCAATGACCAAGTGCCTTATGAGCGAAATCACTCCCTAAAACACTATTTCCTGTTTCTCAAACCTCGTGCACTGATTATCCTATTCTATCCTATTACATGATACCAGACGAAGTCAATAGACGTAATGCACTACCAGACTCCCCCTCGGATATTGACGAAGTCTTCAGTGTCTAGTCTCTGTTATGACACCTCTTCAGTCTTGATCATTTTGCCTTCTCACTCAGATTTTAACAATATGACCAATCTTCAATCTTTATCTTTGACCAACTTCACTCTTTGACTTTTAAACCAGAATCTCATCACTGGCTCTATCATCAACGGCTTCATCATAAGGCTCCCCCTTTCGTCAAGCTTCCGTGCTTTTAGGGATCGACACCTAGCTTTCCAGCTACAAGCTCCTCCTATCTTCCAGCTTGTCTTCAGACTCCCCCTTAGACTTTGCTCTCGGGATCGTGGTATGGAATTTTCCTGTAATCACTCATTCAATTATAAGTAACAACATTTTAAACTTCAAATTTTCCAGAAATCGTAATCTGGCAATTCAAACCTTCTAAACCACTTCTCATGAAATTAGCAGTTTCCTCGAAACGTATCGGAAACTAGCTCTATAACAATATAAGCATCCAAATCCCCCACAGTTAATCATCCAAGTCCAATTTAATGACCTTGGAGATATCACAAACTGTTTTTGAATTTTTAATTTTTAATATCAAGTTTCAAATTAATGAACTTGTTTTATTTTAAGAAACACAATCAGCTTACTCAGATTTTGAAACTCAGCATCTCAGATATCAGTTGTCGAAAATAAAGCAGAAATCAAAATCTTTTTGTATTTTCTGAAAATATAAAGCAGTAAAGAAATATGTACAAACATATTTACATACAATATTTTTGTTTGAGTATGCGTTAGAGGATTATATCAGTTTTTGACAAGTCACTAGTACCATTGAGCTTATTTTCTCTTTAAAAATTAAACAGTTCACTTAGATTGTCGATATACTGGTCCACTTAAATTTTCATACAAACTTCAACTGATTCAGGATACGAATTAGATGTTTTAATACTTAAACTTATTCATGTGTCCCACCTCTTGAATATACTCCCATATCCAGAATCCCAATTATTCAGTCTTACAGGTGAGTATACCACAAATGATATCTGTCAGGGGTTAAATGTGAGGGCCGTAAGAGATCAGGTCGATACTTCCGTATACGCAGAGAGATGACGGCTTCGACTTTTTGGTGTGTCCCCTTTAGAGGATCTTTTGTTACAACAGCACACGATTATCATTTTGCAATGGTTCATCGTTTTTTATGCTGAGGGTGGTGCTATATTTCAAGCAATGCGGAAAGTATTATTCGGGGACTAGGTCAGAACTTCCATTCAGCAGAAGTCCCGGAATAATACCCCAGATATCACTGAGTATAAAGACCTAATATCTCAGAATAAGGGACCTTTCAAACAAGATTTCAGGGGTTACCTATATATCCAAGTAGTGTTCCCCACGAAATAAGTAAGTGTTTGAATTTAGGTTTATATCCCGAAAAAGTTTACTAAATGTATAAAAACCTATCGTCATATCATCAGTGAGACTGTTTAACGCTATCTAATTCTTTACAAATCTTTAGCATACCGTAACTGTCTACTGATGTACTATCATTTCCTCTTTTCTCGCACAACTCAAATTTTTGAATTTTATCATATTTTTGGCTTTTTCAATTTTTTAATGATTTTGCATTGTAGGATCCTTGTTGGACCCGAATGAGTCGATCAGAAGAGTTGTTTATCCGATTCAAAGGCGGAATCAATGAAACGGACGCTCAAACTAATTATAATGCCTTTTGTATTGATTTAACACTGATTACAACCTGAGAACAATTTGGCAGCACTTCGTTACACGATCCCGATTCCGTGCCAAATGAACAAACAAGTGCACTATATATAGTTGAGCTAATTTCGCTCCAATGACCAAGTGCCTTATAAGCGAAATCAGAATCTTCTGATTTCGCTCCAAATGGTCACTGACCATATGAGCGAAATCACTCCCTAAAACACTATTTCCTGTTTCTCAAACCTCATGCACTGATTATCCTATTCTATCCTATTACATGATACAAGACGAAGTCAATAGACGTAATGCACTAACAGGGAATGTTAAGAAAACTTTTGGGAAAATGCTTAATGGGAAAGCAAAAGGGGTTAAAGATTTCTATGCAACTAAAAAGGCAACTTTTAACACAACTGAACAAGAACTAAAAGAGCTAAAAACACCTAAGGTTGGTCAGACTTGGGTGGAAATTCTTTTCCCTTAAACATCTGACTATGCCGGAGATCCAAAGTTTGTAATCGCGGATCAGGAATCAGCATCATACTGGTATAGTGTTTTTGAGAAAGATTTGAAAATTGTTGAAATTTTACAGGTAAAAGACTACGCCAGAGCTTCCAGGTTGGTAAGTGTGAAGCAGGAATCGGCATTTTGTTCTTACAGTTGGTAAATGATCTAGTGTAGATGTTCTATTCCTACATTGGACAATGGTGATGGTTTTTACAGTTGGTACAGAGGGTGCATATTTGCATATGGTAAATCAGGGACATTAATTTGTACTTGATCTACTAAAAGTGTTTGATGAACAAGATGATGAACCATATCCCCGAATTTATTAATGATGATTCTACAATTGGTAAAAACAAACTTATTTTCCAGAAAAATCATTTTGATTAAATCAAACTTAAGTGTTTTGAAATCTAAATGAGAAAATAGTTTGTTGAAAGGGGGAGTTCTGATTGTTTATGCCTAGGTGGATGGCGAATTGATGTGATTCGATATCGGCTGTCAACTTACTGTATAGTTTTTTTTTCCTTTGGGTCAAAGAGTCTAGTAGTGTTTTCAATTTTTCTTTAATGTGTTTGCATTTTAGGGGGAGTAGAAAATTTCAGAAAATCCAAAAACATTAGAAAATTTGAAAAAGCCAAAAACATTATAAAATAAAAAAAATCGAGTTTTGTTGTGAAAAGGAGGAAATGATAGTACATCAGTAGGCTGTCACAACATGCTAAAGAAATGGAAAGTATAAATGTGATAAACAATCTCACTGTGGATATGTCCGTAGGTTTTTACACATTTAGTAAATTGTGACGAGATATAAACTTAAAAAATTCAAACTTGCTTATTCTGTGGGTAACAACTTCTTCGATATATAGGTAACCCCTGAAATCTTGTTTGAAAGGTCCCTTATTCTGAGATACTAGGTCTTTATACTCAGTGATATCTGGGGTATTATCCTGGGACTTCTGCTGTATGGAAATATTGACCTAGTCCCCGGATAATGCTTTATGCAAATGCTTTGAAATATAAGCTCGCCCTCAGCAAGTTGATGAAACAATAAAATTGATAGTCACTGCTGTTGTTGTGACAACCCTCACTAAACCAGGTATCCGTACGATTTAATTAATTAATAATTACTGCCTGATTACTGTGCTTAACTGAAATTGTTGATGAACTGCTACATGACTTTATTACTTGAACATATCTGCATCATACTTTACATGCCGTCACTACATTATTTTACATGCTGAACCTTAGTGACAAACATGATGCACAAAAGCACAGTAGCATTAGAACGGATAACCTATTAAACATGCTGATAAAGCCAGCATCAGGCAGACACTGCCTCTAAGGGCCTGTATGAGCCAGAAATATTTTACTACACCCGTAGTGAGTGTAGAGATACAAGGGTTATAGAACCGCGTCTCTAGGAATAAGATATAATGACTGGATGTGCCTAAAACGTACTCTAAGCACCAAACACAACACTTTTATTAACATATCAGCTTCTGGCTAACTAATAAAGTGCCAAAACATGAGGAAAATATTCCTGACACTTTGTAGAATAAATTGTGTCACTAAAAATGTTATTTACGACACTTAAAAGCTTATTTAAGTACTTTAACGGATTACTATCCAACCGAACAACCGGATTATACCCGGGACATAAAAATATTGACAGTAACAATATTGGTCTTTTTCTGAGCCAGTTAGGGTCCCTGAATACCCTAACACCCGCTATAGAGCACATCACACCACTAACCGAGTTAAACTCTAAACTAACTTAGTTAATCTAACTAATCTCTAACCAACACTTGGATTCTAACCAAATGACCCCCCCCTTCCAACAATGCCGTCCCCTAGGGGGACATACTTGGTACTTTGGTGATTAAAATAATCACCCTTGCTTGATATCTACTAGACACTTGGTCCATGGGTTAATCGCCTTAATTTTGCCTATAAGTAACATGAGTTGTATGTAAGATCATTCACATTACAAACCACCCAAAACTCTCTCTCTTTCCCTTGCCATAACCCACGGCCGAACACCCCCCTTGGCACCCCATCATTTTCGGCTCTTGATCCTCCCATTCCAAGGTTATACAAGTCTTACGGGTCACGCATAAGGAGTCTTGGAGCAAACGGAAGGCGAAGGACCTCGTTATCTTGCTTTTATCCACCACTTCTTCGCATAGATTCTTCCCTAGCCTCAAGCTAGAGGTATAATGCTTAAAACTCATACTCGAACTAATCTAAGGTGGTTAATAAGATTTGTAACGGTTAAAAGTCGGAAACTTGCGTTTTGAAACATTAAAGTCTACTAAAAACATGAATCTTGTTGGTTAAAAGCATAATAGTTGTGTAAAAGTTGTAGTACTTGAAAGTTGTGATTATTTAGGCCCGATCTACGTTGTGGTAGCTCGGATCACCATTTAACCCGGTTTGGTTAAGATCATGGATCTTGACATAAGCTTGTTTCGGACGGTACAAGGGTTAAAAGGTGAAACTCTACCAAACGAGAAACATGAACTTGTGTAAAAGTATTTTTACTTGTAAAATAGTGTTTGAAACTAGCGGATCTACATATGTACAAATGGTATTTTCAAAGAACCACATGTCGAGAAAATCATGTTTTCTAAAAGTCGGATGACACACTAACAAGTATGATTTTTACAAACCACAAGTGTATAAACACTTGTTAAATGAAAAGTTTCGACAAAATAACTATCTTTGTAAAAGATGACGGGAAGATGTAAAGATGGATTTATTCTAAAAACGAGGTTTTTACGAGATTAAACTATTTTATAGAAAGATCCACAAAATATAACGGGATCTACACTATAGTTTTCGGAAAAATTACAAGTTCATGTACTTATGCGATTTACATACTTGTCGACTAGTTGTTGTGTCGGAAATTGTTTGATGGAATAAAGAAGTTGTTGTAATGATTTTGTAAAAGAAAATGATACGCTTGAAAGCGTGGCCACCTCCAGTTACAGAGGAAACTCTGGCGAAATTTTTCTAAAAACATAACACTTAGAATTATTTACAAGTGTTAGAATTATTTTTGATATGTTTTCAAAATATATTTCGCCATGACTTTATTTACAAATATTCAGAGGTGGGATTTTCACAAAATTAAACGTGATAAATATATATTTGGTAAATATAATTTTTCACAACACTGTTTATGATTATTTTGTGAAAATACACAAATATTATTTTTAGAGTAAAAATAATATTTACAAACGTTAACGAATCCAAAATAATACAAACGCCTTCACGATAAGCATATAAGTTACAACGGTAATTATTATTACCACACGATTACTAAAACGTAACTTACGCATTATACGGAAATGATTATGAACGAATATTTTATCAACGTATTATTTTTGGGGAAAAATTATGTGAAATGGAAATATAATATTTTTGAGAAAAATATTTATATTTGGAATTAGAAATGAAAATATATTAAGTGAGACTTAATATTATAAATTGAACGCACATGTATTAAATCCCCCATCCTTGGGAAGGAGATTAACTACCAAGTACATGTAAAATATAAACACGAAATAGTTGTCTAACTATTTCCCAAAAACCTAAACTATAAAGCTAAGGCACGGCCATCCGTCTAATAGAATTAGTACATGTAGGTCGTCGCACAGCTGACATTCGGAGTACTTGGTAGAGACGCACTGACTGTGAGTTCATGTCCCCCTTTTCTCTTAACTGTTTTCAGTTTTCTAAACTGCGGGGGTGAAATACATGTTACTATTTACGAGTACTTTACACATGGTATGGTTAGCGTAAGGAGGGTTACTACTTAGATCATGTGAGTGGGTAGGCGCAACTTGAGGCCATTAATCCTCATTGTAGGACCGAGGGACAGTAGCGGTAGATCTATCTGGGTGTAGCGAGCCTAGCCCCAGGCCCAGCATAACGGACCTCGGGGTGACTTTGTGCCCAACGCAAAATCCGCTAGGTTTGAGTCTTCCTACTTGCACTTCACACATATCAATGGCCTTGCAAACCATTGGTGATCTCTTTTTCCTTATTTGCTACATACCAGGATTTTTGATAAATACAAAGGTTTATTTACTCACTTTCACATGAACTCGCTCAACATTATTGTTGATTTTTCAACTTACATGTATTTCAGGGAATTAAAAGATCTGGCACGGTATGGCGCGTTTTCCCGCTACACTAGTTTCCAAGGTCATCCGGGGTTTAGGGAATGTGACTCTTTCCTGGACAAGTCACAGTCCTTAAACTGTGTTTATGATATGTTTGAGTTTGTATTGTCTGTTGAACAAGATTATGGTTGTTAGGGTGTTTCCCGTTAAAACAATGTTATGGTATTTTCGGTTTTAAACTTAATGGATGATCTTGCATATTTTTAAATTCATATAGCTTTGTTATGATTAAGCTATGGTATTAAGAAGTCACACCAAATTAACCACGCTTCCGCAAAGCCAGGGTGTGACAGCTTGGTATCAGAGCTCTGATCATAGCGAACTAGGATTCCTTCTCGAGTCTAGACTATGATCACTAGGGCTCTCACGAATACATTTTTACTGCATACCACTTAAGTCCAGATCCAAAACCTTTTTACAAATAAATGTTGAGCACATTTTATTTATTATTTTTAGGCTCAGTCTGGGAGGCTGAGGCTCGGTCTGGGAGGCCGAGGCTCGATCTAATAGATCGAGGTAGTTGTCTAGTGGGACTAGGGAGTCAGTCTGGGAGGCTGGGAGAATTGGCTAGTGGGACTAGGGAGTCAGTCTGGGAGGCTGGGAGAATTGGCTAGTGGGACTAGGGAGTCAGTCTGGGAGGCTGGGAGAATTGACTAGTGGGACTAGGGAGTCAGTCTGGGAGGCTGGGAGAATTGGCTAGTGGGACTAGGAAGAGCAGTCTGGGAGGCTGGGAGGCTAGTGGGACTAGGAGAATTATGTGATATCTTACTTGGTGACCTATGTGATTATTTGATTGTGTGACTGATTATTTGTGCATACTTGTGTCTATGTTACAGACTCATGGACTCAGTCGGTACTGGTGACTCGGACACCACTGGACCCAGACCTATCGTATCCGACGACCTCGTATCCTCAGAGCACGAGGTGCACACCTCTGACTACACCAGCACGGACGATGACGATTTCCAGCCCTTCGCACTACCCGAGGGTGCTGATGAGCCTGCAGATGGCCCTCCTGCTGAGTACCTACCTCTAGTAGTGATTCCGGCTCCTATACCTTTAGCCGTCTATCCCGCATATGACTTACTTCTTGACGCCGAGGCTGACGGCGATGTTGACCTGTTTGAGGATGAGCCTATCGAGGATGAGATCCCGGACGCAGCCCTACTTCCTGCTGGAGATCTTCTGATGATCGCTGATGCCCCTGCCGAGGACTCACCCGCACATTCACTGGTCCCAGACTCCTTTGAGTCTGTGGCATCCGCACCATCTCACGTGGTGAGCGCACAGCACTTTGCACACGACTCGGATCCTGACCAGGCATCCTCTGCCGCACCTATTCCTAGCTTCGCATTTGACCATGATGACATAGAGGATTCTGATCCCATCTTTCCTCCGGGATTCGATCCGGATCATGATATTGAGTTTATCCCGATGGACCAGCCCATGGAGGATCCCGCTGATCCAGTTGATCCTATTGATCCCGAGTTTGATTTCGAGATGGCTTTTGATGACCCTGAGCCTGCCTTGGCTCCTGAGCAGGCAGCTGCTCTAGACCCTATGCTTGAGCATGACCTCGTACATGCTGGCATCCCTGTTGAGCCTGTTCTAGCTGGCCCACCTGTTGGTGATCTTCCTGTGGATGTTCCTTTGTTAGAGGGTGATCAGGTCATTGCTGCCGATCATGTTAATCCACATTTTGTTGCTGATATACCGGTTGACCATCCTGTTGATCACATTGCACCAGTTGATCCTGTTGTTGCTCCCCCATTTGATCCCGTTCCACTTGAGCCTGAGCACGCACTGTTTGCAGACCACATGGATCCACCAGATGAGCATGCACAGCACGGTTGGATACCTGCTGATGAGGATGTTCCACCTTTGCCCCCTCAGATCCCTGTTACACGACATGTTGATTTTTCTTTTCAGGTTCCTCAGTTTGTACCTCCAGCGAGGCCTGGAGAGGGTTCTTCAGCCCATCCTTTTGGGCACGTACCGATATCTATCCCCTTCATGCCCCAGATGTCATCTGTTCCACCCTCTGCTTCATCGTTTCATGTGGCACCGTTTGACCCCACCAGTGAGCCTTTGCTTTGGTCGACACCACCAGTCATGCCACCTACTGATCCTTACCATCCATTTCATGTGGGACACACTATAGAGGATGTTTTGATGTCCTTCGTTTATCAGCACGAGTCACACACGCAGCGTCTCCAGGAGCTTGAGAGAGCTTAGCTGCCACCATGTTCATGCCATGGTCAGACACACTCTCCTCTTCAGCCATGTCGATCATTACCCCCAGATTATGCTGCTCGCCTCTTTACACTAGAGCAGCAGGTTGCTTCTGTTATCCGTACTCAGCGAGCTATGGAGGAGGACTGGCTCCAGTTACGTCGCTTGCTTTACACTTACTTTCCCCCTCCTCCACCACCATCTGTATAGAGCTCATCAGTACTGCTTGTGTAGACGTTGGTGAGAGGACCGCGATTGCTTTTGATTGCACAGCATTTTGGAGACTACATGATGATTCTGACTTTTGACACATACTTGATGTATTTGATGTATTTGACACTGACTTGATATAGTTTTTGGACAGGGGTGATGTAGCCCCTAGTTGATTGATGATTGTATGACACAGTGATGTACTGATACACTTATTCTGTGGTCTCGATATATGGCAATCGCAGTATTCTCATCATATTTGATTCGCTTGATTACTTATTTATATTTTTTATGACATGGGATGTTGTGTGATCCATATTTGTGATATATTGATAACATGAGATGTTATGTGCTATTACTATTACTATATACGTACGCTTTACTATGGCCTGACCGACGTAAACACATCTTTAGAAGATGCCGCCAAGACGTCAACAACAGCAAATGCCTACGACCCAGGCCGAACTACAGCAAGTCATTGCTGCTGCTATTGCTCAATATGCTGCCTCTCAAGGAGGAATGAGTGGAAGCAACTCTGGCAACACTGGCAACAACAACAATCCACCTCATGGGTGCACTTACAAACAGTTCTTGGACTGCAAGCCCGTAAACTTTGATGGCACAGGAGGTGCTGTCACCTTTGTCCGCTGGGCTGAGAAAACTGAATTAGTTCTTCGCATGAGCTCTGGGCTATTTATGGATGGAGCCCTATCCTGGTGGAACTTGCAAGTACAGACACTTGGCGAAGCTGCTGCTTACGCGCTGACCTGGACCGAATTGAAAGAACTCATGCGCAAAAAGTACTGTTCCCGTGCTGAAATCCAGAGATTGGAGACCGAGTTCTGGCATCTGAAAATGGAAGGCCCAAAGATAGTAGAGTATGTTCAGAGATTCCACGACTTGTCGCACGTGGTACCTTACATGGTCACTCCTGAGTTCAAGAGAATTGAATGCTTCATTTGGGGACTAGCTCCTCAAATCATAAGCATGGTGACCTCCTCCAAACCTGCGACTATCACTGAAGCCATTGATTTGAGCGTGGCTCTCACCGAGGAGGCAATTCGTTTGAACAAGTTTGATGAAGTTGAGCCAAAGAAGAAGGAGACTCATGTGGAGTCATCTGGAGGAAACAAGCGGAAGTTTTCAAACTTCAAGCAGGGCACCGGGGTGGTGGTTAAGAAAGGGGAATCAAATGCGCCAGCACAGGATACAGCTGGTGGTAGGAGGAAAGGTAAGGGATATATGGGTACACATCCCAAGTGCAACTCATGCCAACGACATCACTCTGGTCGTTGCGGGCTGAAAGTATGTGAAGCTTGTGGAAAGACTGGCCATTCAAAGGATTCTTGTTGGGTTAGCGCTGGCCGGGGAGGCCAAGGAGGATTTGGGAATAGAAATAACCGTGGTGGTACTGGGAATCGCCCACAAGGAAACAATGGAGGTGTTGGGAATCAGGTCAATAATGCAAACCAAGCGCGCGCCATGAACCGTAATCAGAGAAACAACCAAGCGGGAAACAATGGTGGAAATAGGCAGAGGCCCGGATGTTTCAACTGCGGTGATCTTGGGCATTACAAAAGGAATTGCCCGGAGTTGAACCAAGCCCGCGGAAGGGTTTTCAACATAGAAGCAAGGGAAGCGCGCCAGGATCCCAATGTTGTCACTGGTATGTTCCCTGTAAACCAACACTATGCATCCGTTTTATTCGATACTGGTGCCGATTATAGCTTCGCGTCGTTAGAATTTAAGAACATGCTTGGTTTAGCCGCTAGTAAGTTAGATATTCCGTACTCGATCGAATTGGCGAATGGGAAGTTGGTAGAAGCTAATGAGGTGATTCGAGGCTGCGTAATCGAATTGGGAGAGCGTGAGTTCGCTCTAGATCTACTACCAGTCCAGTTGGGAAGCTTCGACGTGGTAGTAGGAATGGATTGGTTATCGAGTAACAAGGCCGAGATAGTTTGTCATGAGAAGGTCGTTCGTATCCCGACCGAAGATGGTGAGACCATTGTCGTTCACGGAGAGAAGCGTGAGACGCCGTTGAGGATTATTAGTTGCCTGAAGGCAAGGAAGTGTTTGCAAAAGGGATGTGCTGCCTTTCTGGCACACATTGTAGATAAGAAAGCTGAAGAACCGAAGATCGAAGACGTCCCTGTCGTGAGGGAGTACCCAGAAGTCTTCCCAGAAGATTTGCCTGGCTTGCCGCCTCAAAGGCAAGTGGAGTTCCGCATTGACTTAGTTCCAGGCGCCGCGCCTGTGGCTAAGGCACCCTACAGACTTGCTCCGTCTGAGATGCAAGAACTGTCGACGCAACTTCAAGAGTTGTTAGACAAGGGATTTATCCGACCGAGCTTCTCACCTTGGGGAGCTCCAGTTTTGTTTGTCAAGAAGAAGGAAGGTAGTTTTCGTATGTGCATTGACTACAGAGAGTTGAACAAGCTGACGATCAAGAATAGGTATCCCCTGCCAAGAATCGATGATCTGTTTGACCAACTACAAGGTTTAAGCTTCTATTCAAAGGTAGATCTTCGATCTGGATACCATCAGCTACGGATACAGGAGGAGAGTATCCCAAAGACAGCCTTCAGAACTCGATATGGACACTACGAGTTCCTCGTTATGCCGTTTGGGTTAACAAACGCACCTGCAGTGTTCATGGATTTGATGAATAGAGTTTGCAAGCCGTATTTGGATAAGTCCGTGATAGTATTCATCGATGATATTTTGATTTATTCAAAAACAAAGGCTGAGCACGAGCAACACCTAAGAGCCATTTTGGAGCTGCTAAAGAAGGAACAGCTGTATGCCAAGTTCTCTAAGTGCGAGTTTTGGCTACGAGAAGTACAATTCCTTGGGCACGTGGTGAATGGAGATGGAATCCACGTGGATCCAACCAAGATCGAGGCGATCAAGGATTGGGAAACGCCAAAGACGCCAACCGAGATTTGGTAATTCTTGGGTTTGGCTGGCTACTACCGCAGATTCATTGAGGATTTTTCAAAGATCGCTCAACCATTGACGCTCCTCACTCAGAAGGACAAGAAGTTTGATTGGGGAATCAAACAGGAAGAAGCGTTTCAGGTATTGAAAGAAAAGCTTTGCAACGCGCCAATCGTAGCCCTACTGGAAGGTACAAATGATTTTGTGGTATACTGCGACGCATCGCGTCAAGGATTGGGTTGTGTGTTGATGCAACGCCAAAAGGTTATTGCCTACGCATCACGCCAACTGAAGATACATGAAAAGAACTATACCACACATGATTTGGAATCAGGCGCAGTGGTTTTTGCTTTAAAGATCTGGAGGCACTACCTTTATGGTACGAAGTGCACAATCTTCACAGATCACAAGAGCCTTCAGCATATATTCAACCAGAAGGAGTTGAACATGAGGCAAAGACGATGGATAGAACTGCTGAATGACTACGACTGCGAGATAAAGTATCACCCAGGGAAGGCGAATGTGGTCGCCGATGCCCTAAGTCGAAAGGAGAGAATCAAGCCCATAAGGGTTAGGGCTTTGGAGATGGTTATTCGAACCGATTTTCCCCTGCGCATTCGTGCCGCGCAGAGAGAAGCTCTCAAAGAAAGAAACCTTGAAGAAGAGTATCTCCGTGGGATGGAGAAGTTATTGGTACCAAACAGGGAAGGAACGTTGTGTTTTGAGAAAAGGATTTGGGTTCCTCTGTTTGGTGGTTTAAGGAAGGTTGTTTTCGATCCGTGGGATGGAGAAGTTATTGGTACCAAACAGGGAAGGAACGTTGTGTTTTGAGAAAAGGATTTGGGTTCCTCTGTTTGGTGGTTTAAGGAAGGTTATTTTCGATGAAGCTCACAAGTCGCGGTACTCTATCCATCCTGGAGCGGATAAGATGTACCAGGATCTTAAAGATTATTATTGGTGGCCTAGGATGAAAGGCGATGTGGCTATTTATGTGAGCAAATGTTTAACATGCGCAAGGTTAAGGCGGAATACCAGAAGCCTTCGGGACTTCTGCAGCAACCAGAGATTCCCAAGTGGAAATGGGAACAAATCTCTATGGATTTTATTACGAAGTTGCCAAGAACGCCAAGAGGCCATGACACAATTTGGGTAATAGTGGACCGCTTAACGAAGTCAGCACACTTCCTACCTATCCGAGAGAAGGATAATACGAGCAAACTGGCCGAAATTTACATGAGAGAGATTGTTACACGCCATGGAGTACCTCTCTCAATCATCTCCGATAGAGACGGAAGGTTCGTATCGAGGATATGGCAATCCTTCCAGGAAGCTTTTGGCTCAAAGTTGAATCTGAGCACTGCTTTTCACCCGCAGACCGACGACCAAAGTGAGCGGACGATACAGACGCTAGAAGACATGCTGAGAGCATGTGTGATGGATTTGGGCGGTAGCTGGGATAAACATTTGCCTCTGGTTGAGTTTTCATACAACAACAGCTATCACACCAGTATTGGTGCCGCGCCATTCGAAGCTTTATATGGGCGCAAATGCAGATCACCGCTCTGTTGGTCTGACGCAGGTGATAGACAGTTGGTTGGACCTGACATGGTTCAGGAAACCACAGACAAGATCGCATAGATACGAGATCGCATCAGTGCGGCTCGTGACCGGCAGAAAGCCTACACGGATCGAAGCAGGAAACCCCTAGAGTTCGAGGTTGGTGATATGGTTTTGTTGAAGGTATCACCCTGGAAGGGTGTGGCACGCTTTGGGAAGCGTGGGAAGTTGAATCCAAGGTATATTGGACCGTTCAAGATCTTGGAAAGAATCGGGTTAGTAGCATACAAGTTGGACTTACCTGCTGAACTAAATGGTGTTCACGATACATTCCATGTATCCAATCTGAAGAAGAGTCCAACACAAGTTACCGTTGCCATTCCCATCGACGAAATTCATGTTGACGACACGCTCCATTTCGTTGAAGAACCTGTTGAGGTCACGGATTGGAAAGTAAACAAGACCCGCTGGAGCAGTGTCAAGCTCGTCAAAGTTCGTTGGAATGCTAGACATGGTCCTGAATTCACCTGGGAGCGTGAGGACCGAATGAAAGAGAAATACCCCCATCTATATCCTAAGAACCCTGCTTCTACAAGCAGAACTTAAAATTTCGGGACGAAATTTTTCTAACGGGGGGAGAATGTGACAACCCTCACTAAACCAGGTATCCGTACGATTTAATTAATTAATAATTACTGCCTGATTACTGTGCTTAACTGAAATTGCTGATGAACTGCTACATGACTTTATTACTTGAACATATCTGCATCATACTTTACATACCGTCACTACATTATTTTACATGCTGAACCTTAGTGACAAACATGATGCACAAAAGCACAGTAGCATTAGAACGGATAACCTATTAAACATGCTGATAAAGCCAGCATCAGGCAGACACTGCCTCTAAGGGCCTGTATGAGCCAGAAATATTTTACTACACCCGTAGTGAGTGTAGAGATACACGGGTTATAGAACCGCGTCTCTAGGAATAAGATATAATGACTGGATGTGCCTAAAACGTACTCTAAGCACCAAACACAGCACTTTTATTAACATATCAGCTTCTGGCTAACTAATAAAGTGCCAAAACATGAGGAAAATATTCCTGACACTTTGTAGAATAAATTGTGTCACTAAAAATGTTATTTACGACACTTAAAAGCTTATTTAAGCACTTTAATGGATTACTATCCAACCGAACAACCGGATTATACCCGGGACATAAAAATATTGACAGTAACAACATTGGTCTTTTTCTGAGCCAGTTAGGGTCCCTGAATACCCTAACACCCGCTATAGAGCACATCACACCACTAACCGAGTTAAACTCTAAACTAACTTAGTTAATCTAACTAATCTCTAACCAACACTTGGATTCTAACCAAATGACCCCCCCCCTTCCAACAATGCCGTCCCCTAGGGGGACATACTTGGTACTTTGGTGATTAAAATAATCACCCTTGCTTGATATCTACTAGACACTTGGTCCATGGGTTAATCACCTTAATTTTGCCTATAAGTAACATGAGTTGTATGTAAGATCATTCACATTACAAACCACCCAAAACTCTCTCTCTTTCCCTTGCCATAACCCACGGCCGAACACCCCCCTTGGCACCCCATCATTTTCGGCTCTTGATCCTCCCATTCCAAGGTTATACAAGTCTTACGGGTCACGCATAAGGAGTCTTGGAGCAAACGGAAGGCGAAGGACCTCGTTATCTTGCTTTTATCCACCACTTCTTCGCATAGATTCTTCCCTAGCCTCGAGCTAGAGGTATAATGCTTAAAACTCATACTCGAACTAATCTAAGGTGGTTAATAAGATTTGTAACGGTTAAAAGTCGGAAACTTGCGTTTTGAAACATTAAAGTCTACTAAAAACATGAATCTTGTTGGTTAAAAGCATAGTAGTTGTGTAAAAGTTGTAGTACTTGAAAGTTGTGATTATTTAGGCCCGATCTACGTTGTGGTAGCTCGGATCACCATTTAACCCGGTTTGGTTAAGATCATGGATCTTGACATAAGCTTGTTTCGGACGGTACAAGGGTTAAAAGGTGAAACTCTACCACACGAGAAACATGAACTTGTGTAAAAGTATTTTTACTTGTAAAATAGTGTTTGAAACTAGCGGATCTACATATGTACAAATGGTATTTTCAAAGAACCACATGTCGAGAAAATCATGTTTTCTAAAAGTCGGATGACACACTAACAAGTATGATTTTTACAAACCACAAGTGTATAAACACTTGTTAAATGAAAAGTTTCGACAAAATAACTATCTTTGTAAAAGATGACGGGAAGATGTAAAGATGGATTTATTCTAAAAACGAGGTTTTTACGAGATTAAACTATTTTATACAAAGATCCACAAAATATAACGGGATCTACACTATAGTTTTCAGAAAAATTACAAGTTCATGTACTTATGCGATTTACATACTTGTCGACTAGTTGTTGTGTCGGAAATTGTTTGATGGAATAAAGAAGTTGTTGAAATGATTTTGTAAAAGAAAATGATACGCTTGAAAGCGTGGCCACCTCCAGTTACAGAGGAAACTCTGGCGAAATTTTTCTAAAAACATAACACTTAGAATTATTTACAAGTGTTAGAATTATTTTTGATATGTTTTCAAAATATATTTCGCCATGACTTTATTTACAAATATTCAGAGGTGGGATTTTCACAAAATTAAACGTGATAAATATATATTTGGTAAATATAATTTTTCACAACACTGTTTATGATTATTTTGTGAAAATACACAAATATTATTTTTAGAGTAAAAATAATATTTACAAACGTTAACGAATCCAAAATAATACAAACGCCTTCACGATAAGCATATAAGTTACAACGGTAATTATTATTACCACACGATTACTAAAACGTAACTTACGCATTATACGGAAATGATTATGAACGAATATTTTATCAACGTATTATTTTTGGGGAAAAATTATGTGAAATGGAAATATAATATTTTTGAGAAAAATATTTATATTTGGAATTAGAAATGAAAATATATTAAGTGAGACTTAATATTATAAATTGAACGCACATGTATTAAATCCCCCATCCTTGGGAAGGAGATTAACTACCAAGTACATGTAAAATATAAACACGAAATAGTTGTCTAACTATTTCCCAAAAACCTAAACTATAAAGCTAAGGCACGGCCATCCGTCTAATAGAATTAGTACATGTAGGTCGTCGCACAGCTGACATTCGGAGTACTTGGTAGAGAAGCACTGACTGTGAGTTCATGTCCCCCTTTTCTCTTAACTGTTTTCAGTTTTCTAAACTGCGGGGGTGAAATACATGTTACTATTTACGAGTACTTTACACATGGTATGGTTAGCGTAAGGAGGGTTACTACTTAGATCATGTGAGTGGGTAGGCGCAACTTGAGGCCATTAATCCTCATTGTAGGACCGAGGGACAGTAGCGGTAGATCTATCTGGGTGTAGCGAGCCTAGCCCCAGGCCCAGCATAACGGACCTCGGGGTGACTTTGTGCCCAACGCAAAATCCGCTAGGTTTGAGTCTTCCTACTTGCACTTCACACATATCAACGGCCTTGAAAACCATTGGTGATCTCTTTTTCCTTATTTGCTACATACCAGGATTTTTGATAAATACAAAGGTTTATTTACTCACTTTCACATGAACTCGCTCAACATTATTGTTGATTTTTCAACTTACATGTATTTCAGGGAATTAAAAGATCTGGCACGGTATGGCGCGTTTTCCCGCTGCACTAGTTTCCAAGGTCATCCGGGGTTTAGGGAATGTGACTCTTTCCTGGACAAGTCACAGTCCTTAAACTGTGTTTATGATATGTTTGAGTTTGTATTGTCTGTTGAACAAGATTATGGTTGTTAGGGTGTTTCCCGTTAAAACAATGTTATGGTATTTTCGGTTTTAAACTTAATGGATGATCTTGCATATTTTTAAATTCATATAGCTTTGTTATGATTAAGCTATGGTATTAAGAAGTCACACCAAATTAACCACGCTTCCGCAAAGCCAGGGTGTGACAGTTGTGACAAAAGATCCTCTAAAGGGGACACACCAAAAGTCGAAGCCGTCATCTCTTTGCGTATACGGAAGTATCGACCTGAGCTCTCACGACCCTTGCACCTAACCCCTTTACAGATATCATCTGTGGTATACTCACCTGTAAGACTGAATATTGGGATTTGGATACGGGAGTATATTCAAGTAGTGGGACACATAAATAAGTTTAAGTCATTAAGACATTAATATCGTATCTCGAAACAGTTGAACTTTGTGTGAAAATTTTAGTGGACAAATATACTGACAATCTAGATGAATTGTTTAAAACTTAAAATGAAATCAAGCTTAACGGTGTTAGTGACTCGTCTTATAAACTATAAACTGATATGATCCTCTTACACAAACTCGAAAAAATATTGTTTGTAAATATTTCATTTATGCATTTTAGTTCTCTTATTTCAAAATCCAAAAAGATTTTAGTGTGTTTTAGCATAAACTTTTGAAAATTCAAAAAGATTTTCGAAAACTGATATTGAAAAGCTGATTTTCAAAATTCCGAATGCTAAACATGATAAGCAAAATTTGAGGGGGAGTGTGTACTTTGAAACTAAAGATTCAAAATCTAATCTTTCAATTGGTTCATCAACAATTTTTGTTTGATCTGAGGGAGAGTCAGTGTTGGTGCATACCTCTATATTTGAAATGATTAGATATGGAAATTTACTTTGAGGTAGAGTTTATGCAGGTAAGTATGAGCTGGATGATCAATCCTGAGCAGAACTAGAGCCAAGTTTCGATCTTGGAACAATCCTCTGAAGAGCCAGGTCATTCGATTCTGAGAAGCTTATGAGAGCCAGATTCAGATACCTGAGGACTCTGTGGATATAGCATGTGCCAAGTTTCGATTCTTTGGACAAAGCTTGAGCTAGGATAATAATCATGTACCTGTGAAAGACAGACAACGATCCTGATGCAGATGATGCTGAAGATCTAGAGGAATGCCAGCATATTGCAAAGGGGAGTCTGTAGAAGAGAAGAGAGAGTAAAGCCCAGAGGCTGATCAAGGCTGAAGTTTGTCAAGACTCGACACAGGCAGAATCGTCAACATCTGAGGGGGAGTCTGTTAGTGCATACATCTGTCGACTTCGTCTTGTATCGAGTCTTAGATTACATTGTATAGATCAGGGCACATTTTACGAGAAAATAGGAATGTTTAGGGTGATAGAATGCTGATTTCGCTCCTAGGTGTTATATGTCTGATTTCGCCCGAAACAGTTTCGAGCGAAATCACAAAGATCTGATGTCGCTCCTATTGTCTTGTGTTGCTTATGAGCGAAATCAGAAGCACTATAAATAGTGCACTTTAGAGCGAAATCAGTAACGAAGCCTTGTATTCCATGCCGAAGTGCTGCCGGTGTGAGGTTTGATTGTAATCGACGTCAAATCAATACAATCAGTGAATTAAGTGAAGTGCAAGCTGTTACTAAGTCTATTTCTTGTTTTCCGCACCTGAAATAGATCAGAACCTCTCTAAACGACTCATTTGGGTCAGCCGCATGATCCTACAAAAGTCTCATCGACTTTATCCCCCATGGGATCTAGATGAATGTCGTGATTGAGCGCCAATGGTATGGACATTGGTGACGTTCTCGTCATGCTGAATTTCTCTAACACATCATGAACATAATTCGTTTGGTGAATAAAGATTCCTCCAAGCAATTGATCGACTTGTAAGCCTAAGAAGAACTTCATCTCGCCCATTAAGCTCATCTCGAAATTGAGTTTCATGACCCGTTCAAATCTTTGCACAATGTGTCGTTCGTCGAACCAAAAATTATATCATCCACGTAAATTTGGACTATCAACAAGTGCCCATCAACTTCTTTAGTGAAGAGTGTTGCATCTACTTTGCCCCGAGTAAAACCATTCAACAACAGGTGCTAAGACAAAGTCTCATACCAGGCTCTCGGGGCCTGATGCAACCCGTATAAGGCTTTATCTAGCAAGTAGACCTTGTCTTTGTGAACTGGATTGGTAAAGCCCGATGGCTGACCAACATACACCTCTTCTTTCACCTTTCCGTAAAAGAAATGCTAACTTGACATCAAGCTGATAAACGTTAAACCCTTTCCAAGATGCAAAAGCGAGGAAAATACCGTTTTAATATGGAAATGGCTTTTCTCTGGCTGCCTAGGCGATTTCGGCGATCCTGAAGTAACCCTAGATTTCTTGATTTCTAATCCTCATCTTGATCGATCTGGGTTAGGTATTGGGGTTTGTCGATCCTTCTGAGTAAGGTTTTCTTGACTCTACCCTGGTTTCTAATCTTTTGAAGTCCGGATTAGGGTTTTTCGTTTCTTTTCTGTCTAGGGTTCATAGTCGTTTTGCTTTGGCTGTTGGTTTTCCGATCGTTCAGTTACGCTGCATGTTTTTGTTATGACGTCTAATTCTTTCAACGTGTCTGGAACTGTGGGTAGTTCTCAAAATCCTATTAGCGAGCAGGGTTTGGAGGACTTAGGGTTTCAATCGTTTACTGAAAGGCTGCATGGGGATATCTTTATCAGTTCGAAGGGCCCTAGGTTATCGAATGTCCAGGACATGCGTGACAAATCGTCTTTGTTCTCCAAGCCTCTAAAAATTGATGGCAATCCGTTGTTACCGAGACGTGGGGTTATTCAACAGGAGCCTAAGATGATTAATATCATTGATGAACTGGAAAAAGTTACTGTTCCAGTTCATGAGGACATAAATACGGCTGATCACACAAGGGGGGAGGAACATGTGAAGTGTGCAAATACGATGTCTTATGCCGATAAGGTCAAGAACACGTCCTCAAAGAAACGGGAAGTTAACTTTAGAAGTTTGGATTCGACTGAGACCAAGCCGGATGCTGATGTGGTCATTCCTCGAGAGGTAATTCGTAAAGCTCAGGATAAGTTTGAGAATGTTTTATATGGTTATTTTCTGGGTAATCGGCTTCCTTATCCTGTTGTGGAATATTATGCTAAGAATGTCTGGGCAAAATACGGGTTTGCTAAACTTATGATGAATTCAGAGGGCTTCTTTTTCTTTAAATTTGATTCTAAAGAGGGTATGGCGAAAGTTCTGGAAGGAGGACCGTGGCTGATCCGGAAAGTGCCCTTGTTCTTAAATGTGTGGTCTCCATCAGTTAGCTTAAAGAAAGAGGGTATTAAGTCAGTCCCGGTGTGGGTAAAACTCCATAATGTTCCTATTGCAACTTACACCGATGATGGCCTTAGCTTATTAGCGTCCAAGTTAGGTGTGCCAAAATGGCTGGATGGCTATACAGCCGATATGTGCACGGAAAACTGGGGGAGAAGCAGCTTTGCTCGGGCGTTGATTGAAATAACCGCGGATAAAGAGCTTAAAGATCAGATTGTAGTTGCCATTCCGAAGCTTGATGATGATGGATACATTACTGAAATAGTAGATGTGGAATATGAATGGAAGCCTCAAAGGTGTTCGTTATGTTGTGTCTTTGGACACAATGATCAAGTGTGTGGGAAGAATGAAAATAAAAAAGCTAAGCATGTGGTCGTTGATGAGGAGGGTTTCAGGATGGATAAGAGGAAGACAGCTCGTATGGGAGGGGTACCAATGAAGCAAAAACAAAAGTTTATGTATAGGCCAAAGGTTAGCAAGGCTGACCCAAGTACTTCTGGAACAAAAGATGGCCACGGGATCAAGAAGACATCGGATAACGTCCAAGTGAGGAACTCGTTTGACTCTTTATCGAAACTTGATGGGCAGGAATTGGATACTGAGATGGATAACAGGAAAAACGTGGAAAAGAACTCAGGGAAGCACGCTAATGATAATGAGGAGGTGGTCGATTCTATACCAACTGAAACTGCCAGATTTATGCGGAATGATAAACATGAAAAGGTTGCTGAGGGGGCAAGCACTCCCGGTCAGAGTGGTATTGATGGATAGTATTCTTACATGGAACATAAGGGGTTTGAACCAACCCCTGAAACAAAATGAGGTTCGTCTTATGCTGTCGGAAAATAAGGTGTCTGTTTGTGCTATTTTAGAATCGCATGTGGAGGTTGCTAATCTGGAGAGGGTTTGTAAGAAGGTGTTCAGAAATTGGAGTTGGACGTCTAATGGGGGCCTTTGTGATCGGGGTGCTAGAGTTATCCTAGGGTGGAATAGTGATATTGTGGATGTCATGATTCTGTCACAGTCTGATCAAGTCATTCATGCTCAATTATGGTCAAAAACTGATAACACTAGTGTTTTCGGTTCTTTTGTTTATGCAAAGAATAAATATCAAGACCGAAGGGCTCTTTGGGAGAACTTATGTGGGCATGCGATTTTGTGTAGGGATAAGCCTTGGTTTGTCATGGGCGATTTTAACTCGGCTCTTCATATGGAGGATTCGCTGTTTGGTACGTCAATTCAAACTATAGGTATGCGAGAGTTTTATGATTGTGTCAAAAATTCGGACCTGCTTGATGTTAAGGGTCATGGTATGCAATACACTTGGAACCAGAAGCCGAAGGAGGGGATTGGCTTACTTCGTAAGATTGATAGGGTTATGTGTAACGTTAAGGGTCTTGATATGTTTCCAGAAGCTTATGTTATGTATCACGCGTATCGTGTCTCTGACCACACCCCGTGTATTTTAAAGCTAACCAAGGAGCCTAAAGTGTCTAAGCCGAAGCCGTTCAAGTTCGCGAATTTCCTTACTTCTAAACCGGATTTCAGAATATGTGTTGAGCGAGAGTGGGTGAAGACGGTTGATGGGATTTCTATGTTCTCGGTTATCACTAAGCTAAAAAACTTGAAGCCAGGTCTTAGGAAAATCCTGAACCAGCAAGGGAATTTGCATTTAAAGGTGAGTGAGCTGTGTAAAAAGCTTGATGAGATCCAAAGATTGCTAGACAAGAACCCTCTTGATGTGGAGCTTCGTAATAACGAGTCTGATTGCCTAAAGGAGTTCCAGATTGCGGCGTATGATGAGGAGTGTTTCTTGAAACAAAAATCAAAGGTTGAGTGGCTTTGTGCTGGGGATTCGAATACGGCATTTTTTCATAATAGCCTGAGATGCAGAAACGCTAGAAACAAAATTCATTGTATTCGGGATTTGGCTAGAACCCGATATGAAGGGGATGAGGCTACGGACGCGTTAGTTAATCACTACGCGGGTTTTTTAGGCACGGAGGATCAAGTCTCTAGCATGGACTTGACGGATATATGTATTAATACGCTTAGTCCGGAAGTGGCGAGTAATATGGTCAGACAAGTTACTCCTGAAGAAATTAAAAATGCTATGTTCAGCATTGGTGAGAACAAAGCTCCTGGTCCGGATGGATACACGTCTGCCTTTTTCAAGCATGCATGGGATATTGTGGGGACCGAGGTTACAAAAGCGATTCTGGATTTTTTTGATAACGGTAAAATTCTGAAACAGTTAAATCATACAATTTTGGCTCTGATTCCCAAAGTTGAGACCCCGGATTCGGTCTTGGACTACCGTCCAATCTCTTGTTGCAATGTTCTCTACAAGTGTATAAGTAAAATTATAACAGAGAGATTAAAGGGGTGTTTGGAGACTCTGGTTAGCATTAATCAATCTGCGTTTGTGCCTGGTAGGAGGATTTCGGATAATATCCTCTTAACGCAAGAACTGATGCATAATTATCATTTGAATAAAGGCCCGCCAAGGTGTGCTTTCAAAATTGACATTCAAAAGGCGTATGACACTATTATTTGGTCGTTTCTGGAAAAGATTCTTTGTCAGTTTGGATTGCATAGAAAGATGGTGAACTGGATTATGGCGTGTGTTACCACGGCTACCTATTCATTGAGTATAAACGGTAATCTTCATGGTTTCTTTAAGGGGAGAAGGGGGCTTCGTCAAGGAGATCCGATGTCTCCTTATTTGTTCACTCTTGTCATGGAGGTGCTCACCTTACTACTTTAACATAATGCTCGCTCAAGCACATCTTTCAAGTATCATGCAAATTGTGTGAAACAGAAAATTATTAACGTCTCTTTCGCTGATGATTTGTTTATTTTTGTTCATGGGAGTGTCTCTTCAGTAAACAAAATAAAGGAGGCGTTAGAGTTGTTCACTAATATTTCAGGACTGGTTCCGAGCCCTGCAAAGAGTACGGTTTTTTCTGTAATGTTAGTTAGCAGGTAAAGCAGCACATTCTCAACATTATGCCATTTCAGGAAGGCATCTTGCCTGTTCGGTATCTTGGTGTGCCGCTGATTACCACGAGGTTAACGGCCAAGGATTGTAAGTTACTGGTGGATCGAATGGAGAAGAAAATTGATAACTGGATGACAAAGACTCTTTCTTTTGCGGGCAGGTTGCAGCTAGTAAACTCTGTTCTTTCAGCCATGCATTTATATTGGGCGTCGGTTTTCATGATTCCGGCCCGTGTAACCAATGAGTTAGAAAAGCGTATGCGTCGTTTTCTTTGGAATGCGGGTAATAATGGGAGAGTTAAAGCGAAGGTGGCGTGGAACGATATATGCCTGCCAAAAGCGGAAGGTGGATTGGGTATTAGACGAATTGCGGATGTCAATAGGGCCCTAATTACTAAGCATATTTGGAGTATTCTCTCGAAAAGAAACTCTCTATGGGTGCAGTGGATCTATACTCATAAACTGAAGAATCAGAATTTTTGGGAAGTCCAGTGTAAAGGTAGTATGACGTGGGGTTGGAGGAAGATTTTATCTATTCGGAATGCGGTTCGGCCGTTCTTTTGGAGCATTATTCGGAGTGGTATGCAAACGAATGCGTGGAGTGATAATTGGTGTCATTTGAGTCCTCTTAGGTCTTTTATAACACCAAGACATATTGCGAACGCGGGTTTTAATCTTCAATCTACGGTGACAGAGTTACTTGATAAGAATGGGCAATGGAAATGGCCCCAAGCATGGTATGATATTTACCCGGTTCTGATTGGGTTAACTGTTAATCAACAGAACTCCCAGTTAGCGGACCGAATGGTTTGGAAGGACTTGGATGGTCATGATCAGCACTTTAGCTCATTGGAAGTGTGGCACACCTTACGGACACGTGACATTCCGATTAAGTGGGCTAGCATGATTTGGTTTAGTCAATGTATCCCGAGACACTCATTCCATCTTTGGTTGGTGATAAAAAACAAGCTCAAGACACAAGATCGGTTGGCGGTTTGGGAAGCGGGCAGCGAAACAAACCGAAGACTCATGTGTTGTCCCCTTTGTAAGCATGGTACGGATTCTAGAGATCACTTATTTTTCGTGTGTAGTTTTGCTTCACAAGTCTGGTCAAACATAAGGATGCTGGTAGATATGGATAACGTTAACGACTCGTGGACCTCTATTGCGGATTGGATGGAACACAACTCAGAATCCAAAAGTTTGAAGCACATCATGTGTAAGCTAGTGATAGCGGCGTCATCTTACTACATATGGCAAGAGCGGAATAATCGGCTTTTCACGTCTACGGAGTGTACGGCTAAACAGGTGACCGAGAAAATCAAAAACATTGTCCGGCTTCGGCTAATGGGCTTCGAATATAGGGGTGATGTGGATTATCGACGGACTCTTACAAAGTGGCAGATCCTATGTAGGGCATCGGATGAAGACCCAGGCTAAGGAAGATGCTTAGTGTTTATCGTTTGTAGTAATTGTTTGTTTCGGTAGTGTTTGGGCTTTGTGTCGTGTTTGGTTGAACGTCTGTTGCTGGTCTTGTTTTTCTTGCTGTCCTAGTCTTGGTATGCCAAGTCTAGTTGCGTGTGCTATGTCAGGCACATGATTTGTTCTTATTGGTTATTTATAAAATTTACCGGGGTAACCCTTTACCCAAGCGAGGAAAATACGAATCGCCTCGAGCCTAGCAACATTAGCATAAACCTCGATAAAGTCGATGCCCTCCTGCTGGCTGAAACCTTGAACCACTAGGCGAGCTTTGTATCTGACAATCACTCCTCTATCATCTCTTTTGTACTTTAATACCGATTTGGTTTTTATCATTCTTTGACCCTCGGGCAAATCAACTAGCTTCCAAATGTCGAGCTTCTCAAATTGATTCAGCTCCTATTGCATCACATTTACCCATGATTATTTAGTAAGCGCCTCTTTGTATGTTTTTGGCTCAACCTATGAAATAAAGCACTTAACTGAAAAGTCAGTTTGTAAAGGAGTGATTTTAGTATAAAAACACGATAAGCCTTGATCAATTTGATTTCGTGTTCGGACTTCTGATTGGAGTTCTCCAATGATATACTCCTCAAGGTGATAAGATAGTGCCCTTAGCATCACTTCATTAGGAACTACCACATCGTCATCCAGATTTGAAATGTTTTGTTCCACATCCTGTTGGGCTTCGTCTATTTGACCATCAATCTGGATCTGCTCCCCCTCAGAATCAGAATCAGAATCTCCTTGTCAAACGATGGACCGTCAGAGTTTGAATTATCTGATTCATCAAACACCGTGGCTTGTGTATTCTCAGCGGATTCAATTGTTTCTGTGGCCTGAGTTTGATCTTCTGTTTGAGTGCTACTAGGGCCTGCTTCCGCATCATGAGTTCCATTTTGTTATTGTGTGACCACAATAGGTCTCGGGACTTGCTCATGAGAGGATGACTGATGTTGCAGAAATAACATTACCAGTTCTTCTTCAGTTGGTTCCTCTAGAAGCTCAAATGATTTCCATAAGCCCTCGTAGTAAAAAAGCCACGCATCACCAGGTATCTGAGTAGGCATTGTGTACCGCTGACAATCAACATGTTGTGCTTGAATCACTCTATTGAGACTCGGTAGATATACTCATTTCAGTGGACTAGCATATCCAACGAAGAAGCCTTCTAATGATCTTGCACCGAATTTACCATCAGGATCAATTACTGTGCAAGGTGAACCAAAAGGTTCAAGCCACTTTAAATTAGGCTTTCATTTGTTGAGCAATTTAAAACATGTCTCGTTGTGTGGTTTGACTGTTAACACTTTGTTGAGAGTGTAGCATGCAGAGGCAACAACTTCACTCCAGAAGCTCACAGGGAGCTTTGAATCAGCTAACATTGTTCTCGCTGCCTCTATTAGCATCCTGTTTTTCCTTTCTGCCACCCCGTTCTGTTGCGGTGTATAAGGAGCGCTTAATTCATGCAATACCCCTTTATCATTACAGAATTCTATCATTCTGTTATTCTTGAACTCTGTACCGTTATCACTTTGAATTCTTCTGATTGGCAACTTGTACAGGTTCTCAAGCTTTCAGAACAGAATCATCAAACTCTCAAATACTTCATATTTTGATTCGAGAAACATGACCCATGAGAATCTCAAGAAATCATCCGTCACAACTAAACAATATGAATCTCCGGAGATGCTTTTAACATTCACTGGTCCGAAAAGATCCATATGTAATCTCTCTAGTGGCAACTTAATTGAATTTAGAATCTTCCTTGGGTGAGATTTTCTCGTTTGCTTTCCTTTCTTGCAGCTAACACATTCATCACCTAGATGAAAGTTCTTCAAGTGTACGCCCTCCACTAGATCGTTGCGAACAAGATAATTCATTTTTCTCAGATGTATGTGTGCCATCTTTCGGTGCCATAGAACAAACTCTTTCTCAGTCACTTTTGAAACGAAACACTGTGCTTGATTGTTCGTTGTGTTTGCAACACTCATGTCAAGGACATAGAGGTCGTTCTCGCGCGGTGCACGCATTAAGATCCATTCTTCGGGTATAACAAATCCTGATTTGAGTATCAAACATTCGTTGTCGTTGAAATGTGTTGTGAACTTGCAATCACAAATCTGTGAAATACTCAACAGATTGTTCTCTAATTCAGCTATGTAATTCACCTTTTCAAATGACACTTTCCCATTCGATAATGTACCTTCCCCAATAATACGACCACCCTGATTTCCTGCAAACCCTACATAGCCTCCCTTGATAGACCTTACATCATAGAGCAAGGCTAGCATCCCTGTCATGTGCCGAGAAGCTCCGCTGTCCATTATCCATTTTGACAAAATTGACCTCGGGAGCCCCTACACATGATTAAAAGCAATTACTTGAAAAGGGATACACAAGCCTTCCCGGTCTTGGGTAGAGTTGCTGGTTGTGGGTCACATGGTTGAACACGTTTAGGAACATACTTCTTGACTTGAACAGTCGAAGAAGTCTGTTTCTTTTTATCAACAACTGAAACTTTTAGAACATACTTCTTGACTTGCACAGTCGAAGAAGTTTGTTTCTTTTTCTCCTCAACAGATGGTTTGACTTGTGGTTTAGGCATCCAAGTTTTCTTGTTAAAAACATTTTTCTTCACACTAGATGTTGAATCTTTCTTATCATTTTATTTCAAAGTCTCACTAGTTTGTTTTGGTTTAAAAATCTGTTTAACTAGTTGAACATTGATTTTAGATTCATTTTATTTCTTTAAAATCTCTTTTGGTGCAAACATCGGACCCTTTTTCTTTTCATCTGTCAGTTTCTGTTTGTTTGAAACCTTTACAGGCTTAGGCGTTTGTTTGGGACATTTTCGTGCAATATGCCCAAGTTCATTGCATCTGAAGCATGTTCGGTTGTCTGAAACACTACCGGTACCTTCAGCCTATTTCTGTTTTTCCTGTTGAACAAAGAATTCTTCATTTGTTTGTCGAACAATTTCAGATTCTTTATCACTTCCTGAACTTATGCTTTTCACAAAGTTCGTCTTTTTCACATACATTGGTTTCTGAAATTTTTTCCTTTGATTTTGCTTACCACTCCCTTGCCCAAACTTCCCATTGTTCTGATTCTTATTTTGAAAACGTGGGTTTCTAGGCTTGTTGTAATAATTTTGTCCTTTTTAAAATTCAAAAACCACTTTGAGTTCGACAAACTCTCCACTTCTGACACATCCACTTCCACTAGTTTAAAAAGTTTGTCGATCTTGTCCAAATTAACGTTTTAAATCGGAAACTCTTCATCCAAAAACAAATTGTCCAAACCACACATCTGGTACATGACCAGAGTAGGATCATCATCCGAGTTGTTTTGGAATTTAGGAATGTAGTTGTTGAAATAACATTCTTCATCTTCAAAACAGTCTTTAGGACTTTGGAATTTAGTGGATTCGTCATCAGATTCATTTTCGTTATCAAAAACATTTTTCACTACATTGTTAACTACCTCAAATTCAATCACATCCTCATTGGTTTTATATGTTTTTTTTCAAATGTGATGTCAATGTTTTCTTGCAGTTTAGCGTCCATTTTAACATCAGTTTCTTTCAATTTTTCTGACTTTAGTTTGATGTTTAAAGCCTTTTCCACCCTGATGGTTTCTTTCTTGCAAAATTGTTATGCACAGGAGGTGGAACGCGGTGAAACCTAACACCGCCCCCATGACCATACACATCTTCTCCATTTTCATCCTTCCCAGTGGGTTTAGGGATGTTGGGATTGAACCCTATAAAGGAACAGCTGATTAAAGCCAAAACTGGATCAGATCAGTGGATTCAGAATAAGCAGTTGTTTGCATTAGATCTCTGCTCTTGAAAGTGGCCTAACATCTGATGACTTCTAAGTACTGCCTTTCACAAACAACTGCTAATCACTAAAGACTGCTGAAGACACAACGCACTGCTAGGAGTATATAACAGTGGAATGAGAAGTAGTAGTTTAGTTTATTTTTTTGTATTACTGTAATCAGTAGTTTAGTCTAGCAGTGTTTGTAATAGGCAGTGGTTGTAAGTTGTTAGGAGGTTAGATGTCACTTTCATGGTGACGTCAGCAAAGATGCTTCAGTGGTTTGTTCTGTAATATAAATAGAACAGTACTCTGTACTGTTCTATTAGCTCTCTTCATCACAAAGTCATTCTGTACGAACATTCACTGTGAGCTCAGGCTGAGGGGGAGATTGTATGCATGCATGCATGCAGTGTAATTGAAGATTGTAATAAATATAATCATTCGATTTCATGTTAAACATGTTTTGCTTAAAACAATTCTCTCTTTGATTGTGTTGAAAGTTTATTCATCTATTTCCGCTGCAATTATTTCTAATTCATCTTCACTTTAGTTAAACAAACACAATCTTATCAAACTCAGATCCTAACAACCGGTATCAGAGCTTGGACAGTCAAACTTGATCTAACAATCATTTTGACGTAAAAGTTTAGCTCAAAATCATTGATACTTTAAATTGTTTGTTTTGTTGTAAAACAAAGTAAGGACTAATCACGTACAAAGTTGATTATTCAGTGCCTAAAAAACAACTAGAATGACGTCACAATCACAGGATGTTAATAATAACATTGGCTCACTCTTCAAACCACCTATGTTAAAGATGTGACAACTCGTATTTCGAACCTACCTTTGTGTTCAATGTAGCGTATGTGGACCTTATGTGACTATATGAGCTTGGTTGATCAATTAAATGTTATGTGATTGCTTGATCAATTAAATGTTATGTGATTGCATTGTAAGTTAGTGGGTATAAAACTCCAATCGCACAACACCCTTGGGCCGTACACAATTAATCCGACCGCACAACATCCTCTCGGCCGTTATGCTTGAACTCGAGACCAATGGGCAGCCCATGTATGGGTTCGGCCCACTCCTTTTATGCGTATACTATCACCTAAGATAGGGTTTTGTTTCTCATTAGTTGCAAACCTCCCAACACACACAAACCCTACACTCCCTTCCTCTTCTCTCGAAGTCGACGGCACCACAACCCCTCTCCCGAAACCTTTTGATTCGGATCATCCTCTTCTCAAATCGGTTAGTGTTTTAATCATTAGTTGCATGATAGATGATGTGTTGGTTTACATGATGATCTAGGGAGATTATGTGTTGATTATGATTTGTGCTCATAAACTCGGTTCCCATGTGTATATTGATAATGATCATATAGTTTGGATTGCATGATTATTGACGTTAAGAACCGAATGTATATTACTCGACTGTGATGTGTTTATGTTTAAACGATTTGTGGCGAGGTCATGATAGAATGCACACTGATGACTTAGATCTTGAACCATGATCGATATGCTAAGTGTTATGATAATTGTTGATGTTATGTCTAGGGTTCATAAGAAATTGATATTAAAAACCTTGTTTGATCGCTTACTGCTTGGTTTGGAAGTTGTTAGCATTGATTGATAAATTGTAAATTTGGAAACTAATTGATTGGATGTAACTGATTGCATGAATTATGGGAATTAGTTATGTGACAACTCGAATTTCCAAGATTCTATTTCGCATTTATTGCACGTTCATGTATTGACCAATCGTTTATTTGCACAATTGATTGCCATGGAATTATATATGTTTTAATTGTGTGATCGTGCATGATTGTTTGTTAATTGTGAAATTAGTAAATATATGAACATGGTGGTGGAATTGTGAAATAATTAGGGGATGGTGTACTTGTGTAAAATATAGAAATTCAGGGTGTATAGTGTAATTAGTGAAAATAAACCATACTTAACCCTAATCTCAATTTCACTAATCACTTTTCACAAAAACCAAAGCACGTACATTCATTTTCTCTAGCAATCATCATCACCATCATCATTGGCAAGATAATCATCACTCTTGATTCCTCTTTCTCTAGAATCATTCAAGGTAATTGTGTAATCATTGTTAATTGATTGTTGATTGTATCAATTCTTGATTATGTGTTTCATAAAAACCCTAATTCTTTATGTGATAGTTCTGAGCTTTGATTGATTCCTGTTTATTCTGATTTATTATGAAATGATTATGGTTGTATGTTTAATCGACTGCCTAATGCCAATCCGTTTGATATGATGAGCATGTAAATCGTTGAATTGATTTCTGTTGTGAATGTATGAAGTAGGGTTGATCGTATGAACATCAGAACGTAACTGCTTTGATCTTATTGATTATGTGAAATGTTTGGAATGCACGCATATTGATTGTCTGAGTTTCATACTTAAACATGTCCGAGGTTTATGTATATCATGTGGTCTGAGTTTATAAGAAGCACTATGTCTGAGTTTATTATAAAATGTCACCTAGTCCGACTTTGTGACCTTTGCTTGGTCCGAGTTTCATCATCTCATGGACTGTCCGAGTTTAGTGAACAAAAGGGGGGTGGTCCGAATTATTAAGGGGGTCCGAGTTTCAATCCCCCACACCCTAGTCCGAGTTTGATAAGGGAAATTAAGGTCCGACCTTAATTTCATTATGTTGTCCGAGTTTATGATCTTGTTCCTTGGTCCGAGTTTCCAACCCAAACCTCCCCCATGTCCGAGCTTCTAAATGGAAACACATGCCCGAGTTTACAAAGGACACAAGGTCCGAGTTTCATGCTTGTTGAGGGAGGCCGACCTTTGTTTGAACATTAGGGGGGTCCGACTTTTATTAAACACTAGGGGTCCGACCTTCATGCATGACAACCTGTCCGACTTTTGCTAATATATGGTCCGAGCTTCATGAATTCTTGCAAGAATGCATAAGGGGTCAGAATTTGCTTATTTGATAATCTTGTCTGAAGTCTTATAGTATGATGCTTGTCTGATTTTCGTAAGATGCATGTAATCCGACCTTTTTCTAGATACATGGGTAGTTTGGGCCTTGTTAATAATTATACTGTCACACCCCCAAAATCCACCTGCGGAGTATCACCGCTTGGGAGCGTGACTGACCAGGATCAAGCCACCAATCATATTGAACATGCATATAGTATTAAGTAAGATAAAAGAAAACCATCCGTTCAATACAAAAGGTGTTCAAAACATGTTATTGTTTTAAAGAGTAGCGGAAGCATAGTAATAATCCAACACTAGTAAATAGTTCAAATGTTATAATAGTTCAGCATAGAAACCACGAATCCTTGTCCACAACGACCCGCTTCTCCGGTGCAAGCTCCAAGTACCTAACGATCTGCAAGGCATGTAACAGAATGGTCAACAAACTAGTTGAGCGAGTTCACAGTAAGTAAATGTGTAACAGTAAGTAACAGGTGGCTCTACAGGGCCGATAGTAAGTTATGCTGGTGGGGGCTTCCCATGTTAAGTGACCACTAGACTGTTCGTATTATTATCCCTGTTCTTCGTCCGAGAACAGAAGTGTGTATAAAGTGTGCGTAGGTTTTACGCACGTATCCTTCGTAACCTGAGGATAGGAGTAAGTAATGCGTACACGTAGGTTTTACGTGCGTATCCTTCGTAACCGAGGATAGAATGGCATGTGAACCCGTAGGTGTTATCCCAACCTACGTAACCGTCCTGACATCCGAGGACATGATAGGTGACAGTCTAGTAAAGCATATGTACGTTCCTTTCAATAACAACCTTTAACCCATTCCCACAACCCGGGAATCCCATGCCTTAGTAGGAGTGTGAACTCACCTTGGTTTGCTCGGTATGCTAAGTTATGCACTCACAAGTAATTAATCACGTCCTAGTGTATGCACGTATAACAAATCAGTTCATGTTCGAAATTGTACGCATGCAGTTAATTGTTCACATAGCAGTCAGTTTGCATATCGGCACAACACGTAGTATTACACGAATATGTTCACCACCAAGCATGGCATGACAATTAATTCAACATATGTTCAATCAGTCAAAGTATGTTCATAATCCCTAACATCCTTCGAATCCAGTCACTATCTTTCGACAACAGTAATCACAATTATCTTTCGGAAACAATTACCACAATTATCCTTCGGGCCAATGTTATGTTCCGAATCCTATGTCATCTTTCGATCACACACATATCTTTCGGTCAACAGGTATCTTTCGGTCAACAGATATCTTTCGGTCAACAGATATCTTTCGGTCAACAGATATCTTTCGGTCAACAGATATCTTTCGGTCAACAGATATCTTTCGGTCACAACTATGTTTCGACTACAAGCATCTTTCGATCAATCAACAGTTACGTATATCACCATCAGTTACGAATATCACAGAAACAGAAACCCTAATCATCTACAGCCGTCATCATCATTAACAATTATCATCACATCAGTTACATTACACAGAAGGCACAAGATCATCTACGACAGTTACTATCATTCCTAGAAATCATTTAACGGTAACAAAATCAATCATCAACCAATCCGAATCGTCATCTATGTGTCATGTAAACATAATCATCATTTGGTTCAACTATCTAACATACATATCCGGTTTATCATAACCGATTCATAAAATATTATCATTGAACATCATCAAAACGGATCCGATAATCATGCATATCCGATTAACATACAATGATAGATTGCAAGACAATAGATAAATCATGGAATCAAAGCATCGTGAAATCAAAGCATCGTAAACAACACCACACACTAACCGGAAATCTGGATTACGGAATGAATTCCTTCGAACAGAGAGTAGGTCTGCTATATGCCTGCTATATGCCGTAACACACACAATGGAACTAGGGTTTTCCGGAAACTAACTGTTGTCTAACATGCATTCACGTATTTAAACGTATCACAGAAATGGGCCAAGCCCATTAGAATAACTGGGCCGAAACATATCGAAGGATATGTTTCGTGATTCATCATTCCGAAGGATGATCTTTCGGATCGAAGGATGTGTTTCGACATCCTTCGATTCATGCATCATGTTTCGAGGGACATCCTTCGAAAGTTGGGCCATGTATCATACTAACTAGTTAACACATAATACAAGTTTCACAATATGGCAATCAAATGTGCAATTAAGCAATTAGTCAACACATGTTCGTGTAATACCTATGAAATCAAATCTTGGAATTTCGAGTTGTCACATTATCCCCAACTTAAAAGAAATTTCGTCCCGAAATTTGGTACGCACTTACTGAGGAAGCTAGGTATCGTTCACTGGTTTTCCTGGGGTGTCACATCATCCCCCCGTTGATTTGGAATTTCGTCCCGAAATTCAGTAGTAGTAGCTTCAGCCTCAGAAGTGGATGCATTGGTTTCGAATAGCTGGGGGTACTTTTCTTTCATCTGATCTTCGCGTTCCCAGGTATACTCTGGACCACGCTGGGAGTTCCAACGAACTCGAACAAGAGGGATTCTCTTGTGTTTGAGGACCTTAACATCCCGGTCCGTGATTTCAACTGGTTCCTCGACGAACTGCAACCGCTCGTCGATAGTGAGTTCCTTAAAAGGAATTATAAGGGTCTCATCTGATAGGCATTTCTTCAGATTCGACACGTGGAATACATTGTGAACTGCACCGAGTTCAGCTGGTAGGTTCAACTTGTAGGCTACCTTGCCAATCTTTTCTGAAATTTCGAATGGTCCGACGTACCGCGGATTTAGTTTGCCCCGTTTGCCAAAACGTACCACACCCTTCCAGGGTGAAACTTTCAATAAAACCCGGTCCCCGACCTCAAATTCCAATGGTTTTCTACGCTTATCCGCGTAGGCTTTCTGACGGTCGCGTGCTGCCGCCATGCGTTGACGTATCTGTGCTATCTTTTCTGTGGCGTCCACAACAATATCTGGACCCGTAATCTGACTATCCCCCACCTCTGCCCAACAGAGAGGTGACCGGCATTTACGTCCGTACAATGCCTCGAATGGAGCGGCTTGAATGCTGGTATGGTAACTGTTATTGTACGAGAACTCCACCAGAGGGAGATGTTTTTCCCAGCCGTTGCCGAAATCGATAACACACGCTCGAAGCATGTCTTCTAGAGTTTGAATAGTTCGCTCAGACTGCCCATCTGTCTGAGGATGATATGCTGTGCTCATGTCTAATCGTGAGCCGAAAGATTTGTGCATCGCTTGCCAAAGCTCTGACGTGAATCGTGCATCGCGATCCGAAATAATAGAAGTGGGCACTCCGTGCCTCGAAACAACTTCTTTAAGATAAACGTCTGCGAGAGTGGAGAACTTATCCGTTTCCTTGATCGGTAGGAAGTGTGCAGACTTGGTGAGTCGATCAACTATGACCCATATTGTATCGTTCCCACGCTGAGATCTAGGCAGACCGGTAACAAAATCCATGGAAATTTCTTCCCATTTCCATTGTGGTATCTTAGGCTGCTGAAGTAGACCAGCTGGTTTCTGATATTCAACCTTGACTCTCGCACAGGTTAAGCATTTGCCAACATAGGTGGCGATGTGGGCCTTCATACTAGGCCACCAATAAGTAGTGCTGATGTCGTGGTACATTTTATCCGACCCTGGATGTACCGAGTAGCGAGACTTGTGAGCTTCATCCATTACAAGTTCGCGTAAACCGCCATAAAGTGGGACCCAAATACGCCCCGTTACATAGTAGGCGCCGTCTTCCTTTTGTTCCATTTGTTGCCTTGAACCGCGCAAGGCTTCAGCCTTGACGTTTTCGGGTTTTAGTGCTTCTATCTGAGCTGCTCGTATCTGTGCAGGAAGACTGGACTGAATGGTAAGCTGTAGCGCTCGCACGCGCTTAGGTAGAGAGTCTTTCCGACTGAGGGCATCAGCCACAACATTGGCCTTGCCTGGATGATACTTGATGGCGCATTCGTAGTCGTTCAGAAGTTCAACCCATCTCCGTTGACGCATATTCAAATCCTTTTGCTTAAGAATATGCTCGAGACTCCTGTGATCGGTGTAAATCGTGCACTTGGTACCGTACAGGTAGTGTCGCCATATCTTAAGCGCGAAAACAACAGCTCCCAGCTCTAAATCGTGCGTCGTGTAGTTCCGTTCATGAACCTTGAGTTGCCGCGAAGCGTAGGCTATCACTTTATCACGTTGCATCAACACACATCCAAGACCCTGGATGGATGCATCACAGTATACCACGAAGTCATCTGTGCCCTCTGGCAATGAAAGAATAGGTGCGCTGCAAAGCCTATCCTTTAAGTACTGAAAAGCGGTCTCCTGTGCATTACCCCATCTGTAAACGACACCTTTCTGTGTAAGCATAGTGAGTGGTTGCGCGATCTTTGAGAAGTCTTTAATAAATCGCCTGTAGTAACCCGCCAAACCCAAGAATTGGCGTATTTCAGTCGGTGTACGCGGTGCTGGCCAGTTTCTGATTGAATCAACCTTGGATGGATCGACATGTATCCCATCCTTGTTTACCACATGGCCTAAGAAGTGGACTTCACGAAGCCAGAAGTCGCATTTAGAAAACTTTGCATACAGTTGCTCTTTTCGAAGAAGTTCCAAGATAATACGTAGATGCTGCTCGTGCTCCTCCTGACTCTTGGAGTAAATCAAAATGTCGTCGATGAAAACGATGACGAACTTGTCGAGATACGGTTTGCACACCCTGTTCATAAGATCCATGAAGACTGCAGGTGCGTTTGTAAGCCCGAATGGCATGACCAGAAACTCGTAGTGACCATAACGAGTTCTGAAAGCAGTTTTGGAGACGTCCTCATCCCGGACTCTCAGCTGATGATACCCTGACCTCAAATCGATCTTGGAAAAGTAACACGACCCTTGCAACTGGTCGAATAAGTCATCTATGCGTGGAAGAGGATAACGGTTCTTCACCGTCACCTTGTTGAGTTCACGGTAGTCGATGCACATCCTGAACGTACCGTCTTTCTTCTTCACAAATAACACTGGAGCTCCCCAAGGCGAAGAGCTTGGACGAATAAAGCCCTTTTCCAAGAGCTCTTGCAGCTGCTTCGACAGTTCTTCCAGTTCGGTTGGAGCTAAACGATACGGTGCGCGGGCTATTGGTGTTGCTCCAGGAGTTAACTCAATCTGAAACTCGACTTGACGATGAGGAGGTAAACCAGGTAAATCTTCAGGAAACACCTGAGGGAAGTCACGTACAACTGGGATATCCTCCAGCTTCTTTTCCTTTGCCGATGCATCAGTAACGAGAGCCAGAATGGCAGTATGCCCCTTTCGTAAACATTTCTGCGCCTTCAGGTAAGAGATGATGCCAACCACAGCACCACTCTTGTCGCCCTGAACTTCGAGAGGTTCTTGACTGGAGCGAGGAATACGAATAACTTTTTCCTTGCATAAGATCTCTGCGTGATGTTGAGATAACCAATCCATGCCGATGACGACGTCGAAGCTACCCAAGACTATGGGTATGAGATCAATCGTGAAAGTCTGACCCGCTAGAACAATGCTACAACCCTTGACTACATGAGCGGCTTCTACACTTTTACCATTCGCTAGTTCTACGACGTGTTTAGTGTCTAGAGGTGTTGGTGTACGTTTTAATAAGTTACTCATTTTCAATGACATATAGCTTGTATCAGCACCCGAATCAAATAAGACAGTAACATAAATATCGTCGAGAAGAAACTTACCCATAACCACATTGGGATCATTCACTGCATCACCTCGACCCAACACAAATGCTCGACCACGAGCTTCATTGCCGTTGTTGTTGTTGTTGTTGTTGTTGTTGCCCCCATTATTGTTATGGTTCCCGTTGCCCTGATGGTTGTTGTTGCGGTTCTGGTTCAACTGTGGGCAATCGCGTTTGAAGTGACCTTCAGCCCCACACTTATAACACCCCCTGTTGCCCTGCTGCTGATTCTGCTGATTCTGTGGAGCTGGTTGCTGAGGCTGCTGATTCTGATTTGCAGGGCGAGCGCTTCTACAATCTTTGGCCTCGTGACCCATCTTTAAACACCTTTGACAACGGCCCTTATTGCACTGGCCGCTGTGATGCCTGTTGCAGTTGTTACACTTTGGGAGATTTCCGCGATACTGTCTGTGGCTGCTCGATGAGTGCTGACTGGGACTTTGGTAACTGTCCGTCTTTCGCTGCTGATTCTGGGACTGAACCGAAACTGATGCTTTGCTTGAATCCCCCTCCCACTTTCTCTTACTTTCGCTGGGAGTAGCAAGTGTAGTAGTAGCAGTAGCGGTAGCACTGATACGCTTTGGCAGTTTGCCCTGGTCTACTGCCTGATCTGTGATGCGATGAGCGAGACGCTGGATTTCCTGGATGTTGTTGAGGTTAGCCGACGTTACGTGGCTCTGAATCTCTGACGCGAGCCCCTTGAGATACAACTCAATTCGCTTGTATGGAGGATCTACCATAGTTGGGCACAGCACAGCCAACTCATTCGATCTTTTGGTGTAAGCTTCGATTTCCGAACCAACCATTTTCAAGTTATACAACTCGTCCTCCAACTTGTGAATGTCTTCTCTAGTGCAGTATTCCCTCTTGATCAGTTCTTTGAATTCATTCCAAGGTGTGGCGTTAGCAGCTGCCAACCCTAAGATCTGCACTTGTGCGTTCCACCAAGTGAGCGCAATCCCTTCAAGTGTGCCAGTGGCGAACTTCACCCTGCGAGCCTCAGGGCATTCACACATTTCGAAAACCGACTCGAGCTTTTCAAACCAGTGGAGGAGTCCAACTGCCCCCTCCGTGCCACTGAACGAGCTAGGACGACAGTCCATGAAAGTCTTGAAGGTACACGCAGGTTGTTGCTGAGCGGGTTGACCTATTGTGTACGAATAGGACAAGGTTAAATACGAGAATTATTGTAGGATCTAAAGATCCTTGTATGAATCTATACCGCAGGATATACTACCTGCTTGGGCGGCTGCAACTGCCGCAGCAACGAGAGCCTCTAGCTGGGCTTGAGTCATGGTAATTCGTGCGGCCATTGATCTTCACATCAAAGGCAACATAAGTGAGAAAGGTTCGCGAATAGTGCGATGACAGAAGAGTGTAAGCACATAAGTATTCTCATGCAATGTCAAGTTGTGAGCAAGTAATGTAAGCATACTACGAGCAAAGTTCTGTGCAAATTCTAGCATGTAGGCAATAAACATAAACCTTATTACCTAGGGAGTTGAGTCTTGCACGTGGAGCGAAGCGTCGTTGTGGATCGTTGAGAGCACTGTTCTGGTTATAGTCTGGTTTTAATAAAAACGTTTTCCCATATTAAAACCAAGTTCTCTATAACCAATGGCTCTGATACCAATCTGTCACACCCCCAAAATCCACCTGCGGAGTATCACCGCTTGGGAGCGTGACTGACCAGGATCAAGCCACCAATCATATTGAACATGCATATAGTATTAAGTAAGATAAAAGAAAACCATCCGTTCAATACAAAAGGTGTTCAAAACATGTTATTGTTTTAAAGAGTAGCGGAAGCATAGTAATAATCCAACACTAGTAAATAGTTCAAATGTTATAATAGTTCAGCATAGAAACCACGAATCCTTGTCCACAACGACCCGCTTCTCCGGTGCAAGCTCCAAGTACCTAACGATCTGCAAGGCATGTAACAGAATGGTCAACAAACTAGTTGAGCGAGTTCACAGTAAGTAAATGTGTAACAGTAAGTAACAGGTGGCTCTACAGGGCCGATAGTAAGTTATGCTGGTGGGGGCTTCCCATGTTAAGTGACCACTAGACTGTTCGTATTATTATCCCTGTTCTTCGTCCGAGAACAGAAGTGTGTATAAAGTGTGCGTAGGTTTTACGCACGTATCCTTCGTAACCTGAGGATAGGAGTAAGTAATGCGTACACGTAGGTTTTACGTGCGTATCCTTCGTAACCGAGGATAGAATGGCATGTGAACCCGTAGGTGTTATCCCAACCTACGTAACCGTCCTGACATCCGAGGACATGATAGGTGACAGTCTAGTAAAGCATATGTACGTTCCTTTCAATAACAACCTTTAACCCATTCCCACAACCCGGGAATCCCATGCCTTAGTAGGAGTGTGAACTCACCTTGGTTTGCTCGGTATGCTAAGTTATGCACTCACAAGTAATTAATCACGTCCTAGTGTATGCACGTATAACAAATCAGTTCATGTTCGAAATTGTACGCATGCAGTTAATTGTTCACATAGCAGTCAGTTTGCATATCGGCACAACACGTAGTATTACACGAATATGTTCACCACCAAGCATGGCATGACAATTAATTCAACATATGTTCAATCAGTCAAAGTATGTTCATAATCCCTAACATCCTTCGAATCCAGTCACTATCTTTCGACAACAGTAATCACAATTATCTTTCGGAAACAATTACCACAATTATCCTTCGGGCCAATGTTATGTTCCGAATCCTATGTCATCTTTCGATCACACACATATCTTTCGGTCAACAGGTATCTTTCGGTCAACAGATATCTTTCGGTCAACAGATATCTTTCGGTCAACAGATATCTTTCGGTCAACAGATATCTTTCGGTCAACAGATATCTTTCGGTCACAACTATGTTTCGACTACAAGCATCTTTCGATCAATCAACAGTTACGTATATCACCATCAGTTACGAATATCACAGAAACAGAAACCCTAATCATCTACAGCCGTCATCATCATTAACAATCATCATCACATCAGTTACATTACACAGAAGGCACAAGATCATCTACGACAGTTACTATCATTCCTAGAAATCATTTAACGGTAACAAAATCAATCATCAACCAATCCGAATCGTCATCTATGTGTCATGTAAACATAATCATCATTTGGTTCAACTATCTAACATACATATCCGGTTTATCATAACCGATTCATAAAATATTATCATTGAACATCATCAAAACGGATCCGATAATCATGCATATCCGATTAACATACAATGATAGATTGCAAGACAATAGATAAATCATGGAATCAAAGCATCGTGAAATCAAAGCATCGTAAACAACACCACACACTAACCGGAAATCTGGATTACGGAATGAATTCCTTCGAACAGAGAGTAGGTCTGCTATATGCCTGCTATATGCCGTAACACACACAATGGAACTAGGGTTTTCCGGAAACTAACTGTTGTCTAACATGCATTCACGTATTTAAACGTATCACAGAAATGGGCCAAGCCCATTAGAATAACTGGGCCGAAACATATCGAAGGATATGTTTCGTGATTCATCATTCCGAAGGATGATCTTTCGGATCGAAGGATGTGTTTCGACATCCTTCGATTCATGCATCATGTTTCGAGGGACATCCTTCGAAAGTTGGGCCATGTATCATACTAACTAGTTAACACATAATACAAGTTTCACAATATGGCAATCAAATGTGCAATTAAGCAATTAGTCAACACATGTTCGTGTAATACCTATGAAATCAAATCTTGGAATTTCGAGTTGTCACATATACAGTCCGAGTGTGTTGAGTTGTTAAACAATTGTTGAATGAAAACCACATATTCTGCCACCACTGTATGTATGTCATTGTAGGTGAATGTTACTGCATGGTGCTATTTGTTACTGTATGAACATTCTATCTGATATCATTCTGTGCACAATTACCACACAGAACACGTTGCTTGAATATCAAAGACTTGCAAACCCTAATTGAATGTATATACTTACATCGTATCATGTGCAACATACCCTAGGTCGTGTGTAACGGACTTAGACATTTGATAAACCCTAGAGCATAGCATACCGAGCAAACCAAGGTGAGTTCACACTCTTACTATGGCATGGGATTCCCAGGGCACGGGAATTGGGATTGAAGGATTGTGATTGAATAGAACTGTACTTACACTATTACTAGACTACCATACCATCGTCCTCGGTTGTGCAGGACACATACGTGCAATCTACGTACGCATATACTTACTACTATCCTCGGTTGTGAAGGATACTTATACATATTACTATCCTCGGTTGTGAAGGATACTTATACATATTACTATCCTCGGTTGTGAAGGATACTTATACATATTACTATCCTCGGTTGTGAAGGATACTTATACATATTACTATCCTCGGTTGTGAAGGATACTTATACTTAATTACTATCCTCGGATGTGAAGGATACTCACGTAAGACCTACGTGAACTTATACTTACTATTGTTCTCGGATTGTGAAGAACACATATGGTTACGAGTAGTCTAGTGGTTGTACAACATGGGAAGCCCCCACCTATAGAACGTACTATCGGCCCAGTAGAGCCACATGTTATAAACGAACTTACTATTACGCATTTACTTTCTGTGAACTCGCTCAACTAGTTGTTGATCCTCTGTTACATGCCTTGCAGGTCGTTAGATACATGGAGCTTGCACAGGGAGGAGCAGGTCGTTGTGGAGCATGGATCGTGGATGCCATGTTAAAACATTTGAGCATTTGAACTTATGTTACACATTGGGTTTTCATACTTATGCTTCCGCTATACTTTGAAACTATGATTATGTTTTGAACACCTATCGTATTGAATGATTGGTTTACATTTATTATACTTGATATTAATTACATGTTCGATATGATTGGTGGCTTGATCCTGGTCAGTCACGCTCCCAAGCGGTGATACTCCACAGGTGGATTTTGGGGGTGTGACAGATTGGTATCAGAGCCATTGGTTATAGAGAACTTGGTTTTAATATGGGAAAAACGTTTTTATTAAAACCAGACTATAACCAGAACAGTGCTCTCGACGATCCACAACGACGCTTCGCTCCACGTGCAAGACTCAACACCCTAGGTAATAAGGTTTATGTTTATTGCTTACATGATAGAATTGCATAGAACTTTGCTCGTAGTATGCTTACATTACTTTGCTCACTACTTGTTACTGCTTAAGAACACCTATGTGCCTACACTTTTCTGTCATCGCACTACTCGCGAACCATTCATACTTATGCTACCTTTACTGCTCGATCATGTCTGGACGTGTTAACATGACTCAAGCCCGGTTGACGGCTCTTATTAACGAACAAGTTTCTGCGGCGCTTGCAGCCGCACAAGCAGGAGGTATAACCTGCTATTCCAAACCTATTCTAGGATGTTAGATCCTACTCTCGTGACCCAACTCTCGTGCTTAACCTTGACCTATCCTTTCTCGCGCAACGGGTCAGAACGCATAGCAACCTGTCTGCACATTCAAGAACTTCATGGACTGTCGTCCAAGCACATCCAGTGGCACAGAAGGAGCAGTGGGACTACTCTATTGGTTTGGGAAGCTCGAGTCGGTATTCGAGATGTGTGAATGCCCTGAGGCTCGCAGGGTCAAGTACGCCACTGGTACTTTGTAAGGAATCGCGCTAACCTGGTGGAACGTGCAAGTTCAGATATTAGGGCTGGCAGCTGCTCACGCCACCCCTGGAACGAATTCAAAGAACGCATTAAAAGGGAATACTGCATGCGTGATGACATCCACAAGTTGGGAGTGGAGCCCTACCATTGGAAAATGACGGGGTCAGAAATCGAAGCTTATACGAAACGGTCGAGCGAATTGGCCATCTTGTGTCCAACCATGGTGGACCCTCCAAGCAAGCGTATCGAATTGTAACTCAAGGGTCTAGCCTCAGAGATTCAGAGCCATGCTACATCGGCTAACCTCGACAATATCCAAGACATTCAGCATCTTGCTCATCGCCTCACGGATCAGGCAGTGGAACAAAACAGGCTGCCTAGTTGTATCAGCACTATTACTACCGCTACCACTTCTGCTACTCCCGCTACTCCTAGTGACAACAAGCGGGAATGGGATGGGTATTCCAGCAGCGCAAGAATAGTGATCACCAGAGCCGAGTCAGCCAACTTCTGGTGGTCTGGGGCAGGGTGGATATCGGGGAATTCACCCAATGTGAAACTAATGCAACGGACACCACGGTGGTTAGTGTAACGAGGGACGTTGCCAGAGGTGTCTCAAGATGGGCCATGGAGCTAAGGATTCAAGAGCCCACGACCTGCAAATCGGAATCGCCAGCAGCAACAGCAAGCAGAAATCCTATGCAAAGGGAAGATTGTTCGCATTCCTCGTTCTGGTCAAGAACCTCTCGAAGTTCAAGGCGACAAGAGTGGTGCTGTGGTTGGCATCACCTCTTTCTTGAAGGCTCAGAAATGTTGCGGAAGGGCCACACCGCAATTTTGGCTCTCGTTACTGACCCATCAGCGAAAGAAAAGAAGTTGGAAGACCATCCAGTTGTACGCGACTTTCCTCAGGTGTTTCCTAAAGGTTTACCTGGTCTACCGCCTCATCGTCAGGACGAATTTCATATCGAGCTCGCTCCAGGAGCAGCACCCATAGCTCGAGCACCGTATCGCTTAGATCCATCAGAATCGGAAGAACTATCGTCGCAGCTACAAGAAATCTTGGATAAGGGATTTATCCGACCTATCTCTTCGCCTTGGGGAGCTACAAGAACTTTTGGATACCAATTATCTGTGAAAAAGAAGGATGGAACCTTCAGGATGTGAAAGTGATTACCGTGAACTGAACAAGGTCACAGTGAAGAACCGTTTTCCTCTTCCACACATTGACGACTTATTCGACCAGTTGCAAGGGTCGAGTTACTACTCCAAGGTTGATCTAAGGTCTGGTTATCATCAGCTGAGAGTCCGGGATGAGGACGTCTCCAAGACAGCATTCAGAACTCGCTGCAGCCATTACGAGTTCCTAGTCATGCCATTCGGGCTTACGAACGCGCCTACAGTCTTCATGGATCTTATGAACAGGGTGTGCAAACCCTACCTTGACCAGTTCGTCATTGTCTTCATCGACGACATTCTGATTTACTCCAAGAGTCAGGAGGAACACGAACAGCACCTACGATTGATCTTGGAACTGCTACGAAAGGAACAACTGTACGCAAAGTTTTCAAAATGCGACTTCTGGCTTCGTGAAATCCACTTCTTAGGCCATGTGGTGAACAGGGATGGGATCCACGTCGATCCATCCAAGGTAGATTCGATCAGGAATTGGCCAGCACCGCGTACACCGACAGAAATACGCCAATTCTTGGGTTTGGCAGGTTATTACCGGCGGTTCATCAAAGACTTCTCCAAGATCGCTCAGCCGCTCACTATGCTGACACAGAAGGGTGTCACCTACCGTTGGGAAAATTCCCAGGAAACCGCTTTTCAGTACTTAAAGGATAGGCTTTGCAATGCACCTATTCTCTCATTGCCAGAGAGCACAGACGATTTTGTGGTCTATTGCGACGCATCGATACAGGGGCTTGGTTGCGTATTGATGCAAAGAGACAAAGTTATTGCTTACGCTTCGCGGCAACTCAAGATTCATGAACGGAACTACACGACGCACGATTTAGAGCTGGGAGCTGTTGTTTTCGCGCTTAAGATATGGCGACACTACCTGTACGGTACCAGGTGCACGATTTACACCGATCACAGGAGTCTCGAGCATATTCTTAAGCAAAAGGATTTGAACATGCGCCAACGTCGATGGGTTGAACTACTAAACGACTACGAATGCGCCATCAAGTATCATCCAGGAAAAGCCAATGTTGTGGCCGACGCCCTTAGTCGGAAAGACACCTTACCTAAGCACGTGCGAGCGCTACAGCTTACTATTCAGTCCAGTCTTCCTGCACAAATACGAGCTGCTCAGACAGAAGCTTTAAAACCCGAGAATGTCATGGCTGAAGCCTTACGCGGCTCAAGGCAACGCATGGAACAAAAGGAAGACGGCGCCTACTATGTAACGGGGCGTATTTAGGTCCCACTTTATGGCGGTCTACGAGAGCTCGTGATGGACGAAGCGCACAAGTCTCGCTACTCGGTACACCCAGGGTCGGATAAAATGTACCACGATATCAAAGCCACATACTGGTGGCCAAGTATGAAAGCCCACATCGCCACCTATGTTGGCAAGTGCTTGACCTGTGCGAGAGTCAAGGTTGAATATCAGAAACCCTCAGGCCTACTGCAACAACCCAGGATACCACAGTGGAAATGGGAAGAAATTTCCATGGATTTTGTTACTGTCCTGCCTAGATCACAGCGTGGGAATGATACGATATGGGTGATCGTGGATCGACAGAACCAAGTCTACACACTTCCTGGCTATAAAGGAAACGGATAAGTTCTCCACTCTTGCAGACGTTTATCTCAAGGAAGTTGTCTCGAGGCACGGGGTGCCCACCTCTATCATTTCGGATCGGGATGCACGATTCACATCAGAACTATGGCAAGCGATGCACGAAGCGTTTGGCTCACGATTAGACATGAGCACAGCTTATCACCCTCAGACGGATGGGCAGTCTGAGCGAACGATTCAAACTCTTGAAGACATGCTTCGGGCATGCGTCATTGATTTTCGGCAACGGCTGGGAAAAACACCTCCCTTTGGTGGAGTTCTCGTACAATAATAGTTATCACACCAGCATACAAGCCGCTCCATTCGAGGCATTGTACGGGCGTAAATGCCGGTCACCTCTCTGTTGGGCAGAGGTGTGGGATAGTCAGATTACGGGTCCAGAGATTGTAGTGGACGCCACAGAAAAGATTGCGCAAATACGACAACGCATGGCGGCAGCACGCGACCGTCAGAAAGCCTACGCGGATAAGCGTAAAAAGCCATTGGAATTTCAGGTCGGGACCGGGTGTTACTAAAAGTCTCACCCTGGAAGGGTGTGGTACGTTTTGGCAAACGGGGTAAACTCAATCCGCGGTATGTCGGACCATTTGAGATTATAGAACGAATAGGCCCAGTAGCCTACCGATTGAACCTACCAGCTGAACTCGGTGCAGTTCACAATGTATTTCATGTGTCGAATCTGAAGAAGTGCCTATCAGATGAGACCCTCATAATTCCTTTTAAGGAACTCAATATCGACGAGCGGTTGCAGGTCGTCGAGGAACCAGTTGAAATCACGGACCGGGATGTTAAGGTCCTCAAACACAAGAGAATCCCTCTTGTTCGAGTTCGTTGGAACTCCCGACGTGGCCCAGAGTACACCTGGGAACGCGAAGACCAAATGAAAGAAAAGTACCCCCAGTTATTCGAAACCAATGCAACCACTACTGAGGCTGAAGCTACTACTACTGAATTTCGGGACGAAATTCCAAATCAACGGGGGAATGATGTGACACCTCAGGAAAACCAGTGAACGATATAACTTACCTAGCTTCCTCAGTGAGTGCGTACCAAATTTCGGGACGAAATTTCTTTTAAGTTGGGGATAATGTGACAACTCGAATTTCCAAGATTCTATTTCGCATTTATTGCACGTTCATGTATTGACCAGTCGTTTATTTGCACAATTGATTGCCATGGAATTATATATGTTTTAATTGTGTGATCGTGCATGATTGTTTGTTAATTGTGAAATTAGTAAATATATGAACATGGTGGTGGAATTGTGAAATAATTAGGGGATGGTGTACTTATGTAAAATATAGAAATTCAGGGTGTATAGTGTAATTAGTGAAAATAAACCATACTTAACCCTAATCTCAATTTCACTAATCACTTTTCACAAAAACCAAAGCACGTACATTCATTTTCTCTAGCAATCATCATCACCATCATCATTGGCAAGATAATCATCACTCTTGAATCATTCAAGGTAATTGTGTAATCATTGTTAATTGATTGTTGATTGTATCAATTCTTGATTATGTGTTTCATAAAAACCCTAATTCTTTATGTGATAGTTCTGAGCTTTGATTGATTCCTGTTTATTCTGATTTATTATGAAATGATTATGGTTGTATGTTTAATCGACTGCCTAATGCCAATCCGTTTGATATGATGAGCATGTAAATCGTTGAATTGATTTCTGTTGTGAATGTATGAAGTAGGGTTGATCGTATGAACATCAGAACGTAACTGCTTTGATCTTATTGATTATGTGAAATGTTTGGAATGCACGCATATTGATTGTCTGAGTTTCATACTTAAACATGTCCGAGGTTTATGTATATCATGTGGTCTGAGTTTATAAGAAGCACTATGTCTGAGTTTATTATAAAATGTCACCTAGTCCGACTTTGTGACCTTTGCTTGGTCCGAGTTTCATCATCTCATGGACTGTCCGAGTTTAGTGAACAAAAGGGGGGTGGTCCGAATTATTAAGGGGGTCCGAGTTTCAATCCCCCACACCCTAGTCCGAGTTTGATAAGGGAAATTAAGGTCCGACCTTAATTTCATTATGTTGTCCGAGTTTATGATCTTGTTCCTTGGTCCGAGTTTCCAACCCAAACCTCCCCCATGTCCGAGCTTCTAAATGGAAACACATGCCCGAGTTTACAAAGGACACAAGGTCCGAGTTTCATGCTTGTTGAGGGAGGCCGACCTTTGTTTGAACATTAGGGGGGTCCGACTTTTATTAAACACTAGGGGTCCGACCTTCATGCATGACAACCTGTCCGACTTTTGCTAATATATGGTCCGAGCTTCATGAATTCTTGCAAGAATGCATAAGGGGTCAGAATTTGCTTATTTGATAATCTTGTCTGAAGTCTTATAGTATGATGCTTGTCTGATTTTCGTAAGATGCATGTAATCCGACCTTTTTCTAGATACATGGGTAGTTTGGGCCTTGTTAATAATTATACAGTCCGAGTGTGTTGAGTTGTTAAACAATTGTTGAATGAAAACAACATATTCTGCCACCACTGTATGTATGTCATTGTAGGTGAATGTTACTGCATGGTGCTATTTGTTACTGTATGAACATTCTATCTGATATCATTCTGTGCACAATTACCACACAGAACACGTTGCTTGAATATCAAAGACTTGCAAACCCTAATTGAATGTATATACTTACATCGTATCATGTGCAACATACCCTAGGTCGTGTGTAACGGACTTAGACATTTGATAAACCCTAGAGCATAGCATACCGAGCAAACCAAGGTGAGTTCACACTCTTACTAAGGCATGGGATTCCCAGGGCACGAGAATTGGGATTGAAGGATTGTGATTGAATAGAACTGTACTTACACTATTACTAGACTACCATACCATCGTCCTCGGTTGTGCAGGACACATACGTGCAATCTACGTACGCATATACTTACTACTATCCTCGGTTGTGAAGGATACTTATACATATTACTATCCTCGGTTGTGAAGGATACTTATACATATTACTATCCTCGGTTGTGAAGGATACTTATACATATTACTATCCTCGGTTGTGAAGGATACTTATACATATTACTATCCTCGGTTGTGAAGGATACTTATACTTAATTACTATCCTCGGATGTGAAGGATACTCACGTAAGACCTACGTGAACTTATACTTACTACTGTTCTCGGATTGTGAAGAACACATATGGTTACGAGTAGTCTAGTGGTTATACAACATGGGAAGCCCCCACCTATAGAACGTACTATCGGCCCAGTAGAGCCACATGTTATAAACGAACTTACTATTACGCATTTACTTTCTGTGAACTCGCTCAACTAGTTGTTGATCCTCTGTTACATGCCTTGCAGGTCGTTAGATACATGGAGCTTGCACAGGGAGGAGCAGGTCGTTGTGGAGCATGGATCGTGGATGCCATGTTAAAACATTTGAACATTTGAACTTATGTTACACATTGGGTTTTCATACTTATGCTTCCGCTATACTTTGAAACTATGATTATGTTTTGAACACCTATCGTATTGAATGATTGGTTTACATTTATTATACTTGATATTAATTACATGTTCGATATGATTGGTGGCTTGATCCTGGTCAGTCACGCTCCCAAGCGGTGATACTCCGCAGGTGGATTTTGGGGGTGTGACAAGTTAATCAATCGCACAAGACCAATCGCACAACACAATCGCACAAGCTAAGTACAACCGTCTAGGCTCAGGGTACTGTTTAGTTATGCATGATCGCACAACATATTGTGGACCGCACAAGCCTGTGCCGATCGCACAATATGTTGGGCCACACATGAAGGAACAAACTGCTGAGGTTATCGGGCCGGACAGCCCAAAACCCGTTCACACAAGTTCACCCGGACCGCACAAGACAACTGTTGTCACTTTTGGGCTTCTAAATGTTTGGGCCACACAAGTCTTTGGATTGAATTACTATTTTGGGCCGGGTTTTGGATCAGATCGCACAACCCATTGTGGATCGCACAAGCTATGCTGATCGCACAATAGGTTGGGCCGGTTGTCTTTGGACTTTATTATTGGATCGCACAAGATGATTGGGCTTGTATAAGTTCAACAGCCCAATCATCCGAGTCGCACAATGTGGATATCATGTGTGTTTTTGACTGTTAGCATACTCTACGTGTTTGCCATGATCAATACGTGTTCGTAACCTGTTAAACTATGTGCAATCATACGTGCATTACTTGAACCTAGACCTGACTTGTATGGTAACCATGTTAGGACGTGGTTGACCACATGTAGCTCAAGTGACCTTTTGTTTATCTGCCGAGCAAACCAAGGTGAGTTCACACTCTTTCCAAGGCATGGGATTCCCAGGGGTTGGGAATGGGATTGAATAACTACTCGAACTATCATTACGATTAAACTACTTACTACTGTCCTCGGATTAGAGGGCACGTACGTAAAACCTACGTACACGACTATAAGACCATCAACTCTATCAATTGAAGTCCCTCAATTATTGACTTAATCGCCGAGGCCTATGGCGAGCGGGTCATTAGTTAATAGCGCTATTAGGTTTAACAAACCTCACACCGTGTCGTCCGAACGGGCGTGTACTAATGGACTATGGGCAAAGGGTCAATGCTGATAGACATTGACTTAGGACACCTCTTACTTTTTTGTAGCAGTCGATACGCGTGGTCTGGTAATACATGGGAAGCCCCCACTAATCTTCGCAACATGTCTCTGGGAGACCGCGATACTAATTAACACGATACATGGGTTATAAACGAACATATGATTTTCGAAACGAACGCTTTAACTAAACAACCCACTGTGAACTCGCTCAACTTTGTTGTTGATTCGTTGCTACATGCCTTGCAGGTCGTTAGGTACTCTTGGAGCTTGCACAGGGATGCGCGGTCGTTGTGGGACATGGCAGTGTGCGCCATGCCAGATACCTTACTTTATTTCGTACTTAATACTTATTGGGTTTTACAATTATGCTTCCGCCGAACACTTAATTATCTTTTGGTTTTGAACACCTCTCATATTGTTTGGTTGAATTACGTTTACTACTTACATCGTTCAATATGATTGGTGGCTTGATCCTGGTCAGTCACGCCTCCAAGCGGTGATACTCCGCGTGTGGATTTTGGGGGTGTGACAGATTGGTATCAGAGCCATTGGTTATAGAGAACTTGGTTTTAATAAGGGGAAAATGTTTTGTTAAAACCAGACTATAACCTGTACAGTGCTCAACGATCCACAACGACGCTTCGCTCCACGTGCAAGGCTCGACATTCTAGGTGATATGATATATGTTTTATTGCCTACTTGCTAGATTGCATAGAACTTTGCTCATGATATGCTTAGATACCCATAACCACTATTGCTTGAGAACACTTGTGTGCTTACTCTCTTCTGTCATCGCACTTTTCGCGAACCTCTCTCACTTATGTTCCCTTTGATATGAAGATCATGAGTGGACGCATTAACATGACTCAAGCCTAGTTGACGGCTCTGATTAACGAACAAGTTGCTACGGCACTTTTAGCCGCACAAGCAGGAGGTATACCCTGCAGTTGCAAACTTACTTTAGGATCTTAAGATCCTACACTCCTAAACCAATTCTTGTGTTAAACCTTGTCCTGTTCTTATACACAACAGGTCAACACGCTCAGCTACCTGTTTGTACTTTCAAGAATTTCATGGACTGTCGTCCTAGCACTTTCAGTGGCACAGAAGGAGCAGTCGGACTCCTCCATTGGTTTGAAAAGCTCGAGTCCGTATTTAAGATGTGTAATGCCCTGAGGCTCGCAGGGTGAAGTACGCCACTGGTACCCTCGAAGGCATTGCGCTGACATGGTGGAATGCGCAAGTTCAGATTTTAGGATTGGCAGCTGCTAACGCCACCCCTTGGAACAATTTCAAGGAACTGATTAAGCGGGAATACTGCACTCGTGATGACATACACAAGTTGGAGGTGGAATTCTTTAATCTGAAAATGGCGGGGTCGGAGATTGAAGCCTATACGAAAAGGTCAAACGAGCTGGCCGTTCTGTGTCCAACTATGGTGGACCCTCCTATCAAGCATATTGAGTTGTAACTCAAGGGGCTAGCACCAGAAATCCAAAGTCACGTGACATCGGCCAACCTTGATAATATCCAGGATATTCAACGTCTTGCTCATCGCCTCACAGATCAGGCAGTGGAACAGAACAAGCTGCCTAAACGTATCAGTGCTACTAATACTACTACCTCCGCTACTCCCAGTGACAACAAGCGGAAATGGGATGGGGATTCCAGCAAGGGTTCAGCTACCGCTCAGTCCCAGGCTCAACAACGAAAGACTGATAATTACCAGAACCCTGGTCAGCAACTTTCTCGTAGTCAAAGGCAGGGTGGATATCGAGGAAACCTCCCAAGGTGCAATGCATGCAACAGGCACCGTAATGGCCAGTGCAACAAGAGTCGTTGCCAGAGATGTCTCAAGATGGGTCATGAAGCGAAAGTTGCAGGAGCTCACGACCTGCAAATCAGAACCAGCAACAACAACCACCAGCTCCACGAAACCAGCAGCAACAACAGCAGCGAGGCAACAGGGGATGCTATCAGTGTGGTGCTGAAGGCCACTTCAAGCGAGACTGCCCCCAGTTAAACCAGAACCAGAACAACAACAATAATCAGGGCAATGGGAACAAAAACGGGGGAAACAATGATGGAAGCAACGGCGCCAAGGGTCAAGCGTTCGTGCTGGGTCAGGGTGATGCAAGGAATGATCCCAACGTAGTGATGGGTAAGTTTCTTCTCGACGACCTTTATGTTACTGTATTATTTGATTCGAGTGCGGATACCAGTTATGTGTCTTTAAAAGTTAGTCAAATGCTTAAAAGTACACCAACTCCTTTTAACACCAAGCATGTGGTAGAGTTAGCTAATGGTAAGAGTTTAGAAGCCACGCACATAGTCAAGGGTTGTAACATCGTCTTAGCTGGTCAGACCTTTTCTATCGATCTTATCCCTATAGTTCTGGGTAGTTTCGACATCGTCATTGGGATGGATTGGTTATCCCAACAGCAAGCAGAGATCTTATGCAAAGAGAAGATTGTTCGTATCCCTCGTTCCGGTCGGGAACCTCTCGTGATCCAAGGCGACAAGAGTGGTGCCGTGGTGGGCATCATCTCTTTCCTAAAGGCCCAGAAGTGTTTGCGAAAGGGCCACACCGCTATTTTAGCGCTTGTTACTGACGCATCAATGAAGGAGAAGAGATTGGAGGACATTCCAGTAGTTCGTGACTTTCCTCAAGTGTTTCCAGAGGAATTACCTGGGCTACCGCCTCATCGCAAGGTCGAATTCCAGATCGAGCTAACCCCTGGAGCAGCACCAATAGCTCGTGCATCGTATCGATTAGCCCCATCAGAACTGGAAGAACTATCCAATCAATTGCAAGAACTCGTGGATAAGGGTTTCATTCGCCCTAGCTCTTCGCCCTGGGGAGCTCCAGTGCTGTTTGTGAAAAAGAAAGACGGTACCTTTAGGATGTGCATTGACTACCGTGAACTCAACAAGGTGACCGTGAAGAATCGCTATCCTCTTCCACGCATCGACGACCTGTTCGACCAATTGCAAGGGTCGAGCTATTATTCGAAGATAGATCTGAGGTTAGGCTACCATCAGCTGAGAGTCCGGGATGAGGACGTCTCCAAAACAGCATTCAGAACTCGCTACGGCCACTACGAGTTTCTAGTTATGCCATTTGGGTTAACGAATGCGCCTGCGGTCTTCATGGATCTTATGAACAGGGTGTGCAAACCTTACTTAGACAAGTTTGTGATTGTCTTCATCGACGACATCCTGATATACTCTAAGAGTCAGGAGGAACACGAGCAGCATTTACGAATCATTTTGAAACTCCTTTGAACAGAGCAATTATACGCCAAGTTTTCAAATGCGACTTTTGGCTTCGTGAAGTTCACTTTCTAGGCCACGTAGTAAACAAGGATGGGATTCATGTGGATCCATCCAAGGTAGATTCGATTAAAAACTGGCCTGCACCTCGCACACCAACAGAAATACGCCAATTCTTGGGTTTGGCAGGTTACTACAGAAGGTTTATTAAAGACTTCTCGAAGATTGCGCAGCCGCTTACACTACTGACACAGAAGGGTGTCACCTACCATTGGGGTAGTACACAGGAAACTGCTTATCAGCACTTAAAAGACAGGCTCTGCAGCGCACCTATTCTTTCATTGCCAGAGGGCATGGACGATTTTGTGGTTTATTGCGACGCATCCATTCAGGGTCTTGGATGTGTGTTAATGCAGCGTGACAAGGTCATTGCTTATGCTTCGCGCCAACTCAAGGTTCATGAACGGAACTAAGCTACGCACGATTTAGAGCTGGGAGCTGTTGTTTTCGCACTTAAGATATGGCGACACTACATGTACGGTACCAAGTGCACCATCTACACCGATCACAGGAGTCTCGAGCATATCTTCAAGCAGAAGGAATTGAACATGCGTCAACGTTGATGGGTTGAACTACTGAACGATTACGAATGTGCCATCAAGTATCATCCAGGCAAAGCCAATGTGGTGGCTGACGCCCTAAGTCGAAAAGACACTACGCCTAGACGCGTACGAGCATTACAACTTACTATCCAGTCTAGTCTTCCTTCCCAGATACGAGATGCTCAGGTAGAAGCATTGAAACCAGAAAACGTCAGGGCTAAAGCCTTACGCGGTTCAAGGCAACGATTAGAACAAAAGGAAGACGGCGCCTACTATGTAACAGGACGCTTTTGGGTCCCACATTATGGAAACTTACGCGAGCTGGTAATGGATGAAGCACATAAGTCACGCTACTCAGTACATCCTGGTTCAGATAAGATGTACCACGATCTCAGAACTACGTATTGGTGGCCTAGCATGAAGGCCCACATAGCAACTTACGTCGGCAAGTGTTTGACTTGTACGAGAGTCAAGACGGAATATCAGAAACCATCAGGCCTACTTCAGCAACCAAAGATACCACAATGGAAATGGGAGGAAATTTCCATGGATTTTGTTACTGGCCGCCTAGGTCCCAGTGTGGAAACGATACTATTTGGGTGATCGTGGATCGACGCACAAAGTCTGCACACTTCCTGGCTATTAAGGAAACGGATAAGTTCTCCACTCTAGCAGACATATTTCTTAAGGAAGTTGTCTCAAGGCACGGAGTGCCGACCTCTATTATCTCTGATCGGGATGCAAGTTTTGCTTTAGAGCTGTGGCAAGCAATGCACAAGTCTTTTGGCTCTCGATTAGACATGAGCACAGCTTATCACCCTCAGACGGATGGGCAGTCTGAGCGCACTATCCAGACTCTAGAAGACATGCTTAGGGCATGTGTGATTGACTTTGGCAACAGCTGGGAAAAACATCTGCCATTAGTAGAATTTTCATATGATAACAGCTACCACACCAGCATTCAAGCCGCTCCATTTGAGGCATTGTACGAGCGTAAATGCCGATCACCTCTTTGTTGGGCAGAGGTGGGTGATAGTCAGATCACGGGTCCAGAAATGGTAGTAGACGCAACGGAAAGAACTGCTAAGATACGGCAACGAATGGCGGCAGCTCGTGACCGTCAGAAAAGCTACGCTGATAAGCGCAGGAAACCACTCGAGTTCCAGGTTGGAGATCGAGTGCTACTCAAAGTCTCACCATGGAAAGGTGTAGTTCGTTTTGGCAAACGAGGCAACCTCAATCCGCGGTATGTCGGACCGTTCGAAATCATAGAAAGAATAGACAGAGTGGCCTACAGACTGAACCTACCAGCAGAACCCGGTGAAGTTCACAACGTTTTCCACGTGTCGAATCTGAAGAAGTGTCTGTCAGATGAGGCCCTCATAGTTCCTTCGAAGGAGCTCACTGTCGATGATCAGCTACGATTCGTCGAGGAACCAGTTGAAATCACGGACCGGGATGTTAAGGTCCTCAAGCACACCAGAGTACCGCTCGTACGAGTTCTTGGAACTCCCGTCGCGGCCTAGAGTTCATCTGGGAACGCGAAGACCAAATGAAACAAAAGTATCCCCAATTGTTCGCAAACAGTACAACCACTACTGAGGCTGAAGCTACTGCGGAATTTTGGGACGAAATTCCAAACCAACGGGGGGAGGATGTGACACCCCAGGAGAACCAGGAAAACCATGCAACTTAACTAGCTTCCTCAGTGAGTACGTACCAAATTTTGGGACGAAATTTCTTTCAACTTGGGGATAATGTGACAACTCGTATTTCGAACCTACCTTTGTGTTCAATGTAGCGTATGTGGACCTTATGTGACTATATGAGCTTGGTTGATCAATTAAATGTTATGTGATTGCTTGATCAATTAAATGTTATGTGATTGCATTGTAAGTTAGTGGGTATAAAACTCCAATCGCACAACACCCTTGGGCCGTACATAATTAATCCGACCGCACAACATCCTCTCTGCTCATTATGCTTGAACTCGAGACCAATGGGCAGCCCATGTATGAGTTCGGCCTACTCCTTTTATGCGTATACTATCACCTAAGATAGGGTTTTGTTTCTCATTAGTTGCAAACCTCCCAACACACACAAACCCTACACTCCCTTCCTCCTCTCTCGAAGTCGACGGCACCACAACCCCTCTCCCGAAAGCTTTTGATTCGGATCATCCTCTTCTCAAATCGGTTAGTGTTTTAATCATTAGTTGCATGATAGATAATGTGTTGGTTTACATGATGATCTAGGGAGATTATGTGTTGATTATGATTTGTGCTCATAAACTCGGTTCCCATGTGTATATTGATAATGATCATATAGTTCGGATTGCATGATTATTGACGTTAAGAACCGAAGGTATATTACTCGACTGTGATGTGTTTATGTTTAAACGATTTGTGGCGAGGTCATGATAGAATGCACACTGATGACTTAGATCTTGAACCATGATCGATATGCTAAGTGTTATGATAATTGTTGATGTTATGTCTAGGGTTCATAAGAAATTGATATTAAAAACCTTATTTGATCGATTACTGCTTGGTTTGGAAGTTGTTAGCATTGATTGATAAATTGTAAATTTGGAAACTAATTGATTGGATGTAACTGATTGCATGAATTATGGGAATTAGTTAATCAATCGCACAAGACCAATCGTACAACACAATCGCACAAGCTAAGTACAACCGTCTAGGCTCAGGGTACTGTTATGCATGATCGCACAACATATTGTGGACCGCACAAGCCTGTGCCGATCGCACAATATGTTGGGCCACACACGAAGGAACAAACTGCTGAGGTTATCGGGCCAGACAGCCCAAAACCCGATCGCACAAGTTCACCCGGACCGCACAAGACCACTGTTGTCACTTTTGGGCTTCTAAATGTTTGGGCCACACAAGTCTTTGGATTGAATTACTATTTGGGCCGGGTTTTGGATCAGATCGCACAACCCATTGTGGATCGCACAAGCTATGCTGATCGCACAATAGGTTGGGCCGGTTGTCTTTGGACTTTATTATTGGATCGCACAAGATGATTGGGCTTGTATAAGTTCAACAGCCCAATCATCCGAGTCGCACAATGTGGATATCATGTGTGTTTTTGACTGTTAGCATACTCTACGTGTTTGCCATGATCAATACGTGTTCGTAACCTGTTAAACTATGTGTAATCATACGTGCATTACTTGAACCTAGACCTGACTTCTATGGTAACCATGTTAGGACGTGGTTGACCACATATAGCTCAAGTGACCTTTTGTTTATCTGCCGAGCAAACCTAGGTGAGTTCACACTCTTTCCAAGGCATGGGATTCCCAGGGGTTGGGAATGGGATTGAATAACTACTCGAACTATCATTACGGTTAAACTACTTACTACTGTCCTCGGATTAGAGGGCACGTACGTAAAACCTACGTACACGACTATAAGACCATCAACTCTATCAATTGAAGTCCCTCAATTATCGACTTAATCGCCGAGGCCTACGGCGAGCGGGTCATTAGTTAATAGCGCTATTAGGTTTAACAAACCTCACACCGTGTCGTCCGAACGGGCGTGTACTAATGGACTATGGGCAAAGGGTCAATGCTAATAGACATTGACTTAGAGCACCTCTTACTTTTTCGTATCAGTCGATACGCGTGGTCTGGTAATACATGGGAAGCCCCCACTAATCTTCGCAACATGTCTCTGGGAGACCGCGATACTAATTAACACGATACATGGGTTATAAATGAACATACGATTTTTGAAACGAACGCTTTAACTAAACAATCCACTGTGAACTCGCTCAACTTTGTTGTTGATTCGTTGCTACATGCCTTGCAGGTCGTTAGGTACTCTTGGAGCTTGCACAGGGAGGCGCGGTCGCTGTGGGACATGGCAGTGTGTGCCATGCCAGATACCTTAATTTATTTCGTACTTAATACTTATTGGGTTTTACAATTATGCTTCCGCTGAACACTTAATTATGTTTTGGTTTTGAACACCTCTCATATTGTTTGGTTGAATTACGTTTACTACTTACATCGTTCAATATGATTGGTGGCTTGATCCTGGTCAGTCACGCCTCCAAGTGGTGATACTCCGCGTGTGGATTTTGGGGGTGTGACAAAAGATATCTGAATACAAAATCTGGGAGCGAATGATGGGTCACATCCTAGCTCAACAGAATACCGGATGTTGGAAGTCGGTTATCTTTGGACCACATGTTCCAATGGTGTCGAGTGCTGAGGATCTAAAGGTCATGGTTCCTATGAAAATTGAGAACTATACTGAACAGGATTTTCAGAAAAATGAACTGGATGCCAAGGAATTTAGCATCGTTGCATCTGCACTACCAAATGAGATCTATGCTGGGCTGTTACACTGTAACAGTGCCAAGGAATTGTGGGATGCACTTAAGGAATAGTTTGGGGGACTGAAGAAGTAACTGAAAATAGCAGGGAAATTTTGAATCAACAGTATGAAACCTTTTGTCACATTAAGGGTGAATCATTAACACAACAGTTTGAACGATTTAGCTGTCTCATAAGTGAACTAAAACTTGTTAAGGTTGAATTTGCTAATGCAACACAAAATAGCAAGCTTCTTAGGTCACTTCCTAATAAATGGGACACAATTGCTTTTGTAACTAGGAATTCTGCTGGGTTTAAAGATCTGACCCTAACCCAGCTTCATGGTAGACTCCTAACCTGTGAAAGGGAGTTAAACCAGAAAAAGAAGTTACAAGAGTCTGGAAAAGTTGCAGATGACTATTCATTTGGCAACACAACTCTTTTGGGACAGGAAGAATCTGGTAGTAGTAAGGATCAGGGTTATGATCATTGCATTGACATAACAGCTGGTAGAGCTTTTAATAACTCTGACTCTTACTCATCCAATTATGCTTTTACAACTAATGGAGAAAACCAGAATTCTGACAATCTGTGCTTTGAACTCAATGATCTCCAGCATTTTGATCCAGCTGATTTAGAGGAAATGGACATATTACACCAACTTGCACTGCTGAGTGTTAGAACCAGCAAGTTTTACAAAAGGATAGGGAGAAATTTTCCAGGGTTGCATGGGAATTTAAAAGTAGGGTTGGATAAATCAAAAATCAAATGCTACAAGTGCAACAGGTTAGGTCACTTTGCTAGAGAGTGTAGGAGTCAAAACAGTGGACCAATTATCACACACCCTAGCCCAAGACCACAAAATAACCAAAACACTATGCAGTATTCCCAATAGGCCCCTGCTGCCCATGTAAACACTGCTCATTATGCAAATCCTGGAACCCCTGTTCCTGTGCAGTATGTCCAAACCACTGTTCCTCAAATTCAGTGTGTCCAAGCCCCCGTCCCTCAGGTTTAAGTGCAACCAATTACACCTCAACAAGCTACACCAACAGTGGTTCAACCAGATCAGCAAAGCTTTTTCACCCAAGGCTTTGTTGACTGGAGTAACTTACCTGATGAGTTAGGTGATGAAAATTTTACACTCTATGCTACCAATGATGCTTCTAATGATGTTATTGTTTTGTAGCATTGGAGGTCTATACCAGAAGGGCAGGAAACTGAAGAAGGACAGTCAAATGAAGAAATAGTGGATGAAATTGCAGAAGCAGTGGTTACTGCTGTTGCTGGTGAAATACTGTTGGGAGAAAATTCTGAACCCCTGTTGGAACCACTGTCTGACCCCTGGTCTGAAGAAAAAGAGAAGAAACTAGGTGAAAAAGAAGAGAAAGTGCCAGATGAAAAAGAACATGTCTGTGATTTTGCCATGATGGCTGCAGCTAAGGTATCATCTCAGGTTCTTAAAAACTTTTGTTCAGACAAATGCATAGCATTTGCAAACATCAAAGAGGTGAATGAAAACCTTAGGGATAGAGTGTTAAATGATGAAGTACAATTTGAAAAGTATTTAAAAGAATTAAAAATCAAATGGTCTGAAAAAGATAATGAAATTTGCAGCCTCAAACAGAGCATAGCATAACCAAGGACCAACTCCAAACCATGATAGAAAAATATCAAGTCTGTAAAAAGGAGTTGGAAACCACCCAAATCACTTGTGAGAAATGGGTGGAATCCTACAAAGGTTATGAGATTATACTTGAAAAACAGCTTGAAAGCAATGTAAAGTTTGGCATAGGGTTTAGGAAAAATGACCAAGTTGAAAACACTGCTGCAAATCAAACTGGTTCTGTTGAAATCATACCCACCAACAAGGATGGCCAAGAGGTTAAAATAACGGATAAACTTGGTAACAAGATCACTTTGGAAAGATATGTGGGGTCCTCAACTTTTGAGGAGATTGAGAAATACCAATTCAAACCCACATGGTCTGATGAGTGTGACATCCTTGAAAATTTCAAACCCATGGACTTCACAACTGTGGATGGTGTCAAAGCTCCTAAGGCCAAGGTAATTCCTCTTAAGGACATCCCAACAGTGGTTCAAAACTCTGTTGCTAAGGAGTCTGAAAAGAAGAAAAGAAGAGAAGAGATTTAAAACTTGTTTTGTGACTTTTGTGAAAAGAAAAATCATTTGACCAAAGATTATTTTCATTTAAAAGCTTATGACCTCAACAAAACAAGTACCACTGTGCCTTCAAGCAGCTGCACCATCTGTGGTAAAACAAACCATTCTACTCATCAGTGTGTGTACCTGAAATCCTTTGAGGTCAAAAAGGAAGAGTACATTTCAAAAACACCAATGAGTTCATCAAAACCACAAGTCAAGAAACAACCACTATTTGTGTCAGTTCAAACAGCTGTTACAAAACAGCTGAACCAAACCTCTGTTAAAAGAGAAGTTCAGGTGACTGATGCACCCCCTGATAACAAATACCAAAGAGGTAAAGGTCAACCACCATACCTAAGGGTCCCACACGTTTATGAGGTTTACAAAAGCCTTCTAAACCAACAGTGAATAGGCATCCCTTTGGTTATTAACAGTTAATGGGAAATGACCCCCAGCAGTGGTTAGAGAAAAATGTCTCAAAAACTGTCCAAACCCCTGAGCTAACCACTGTCCATCCACCTGAACTTAACACAGACACTGTTGAGACCCCACCCAAAGCCTTATTGGCTTTGGAGACCCTCCTAAACTAATTATTTACTTGATGTGCAGGGAGCTTCTGCATGCTTAGATAGTCTTTGATATGTAGATAGTGGAGGCTCCAAGCACATGACTGGATGTAGAGCCCTACTCAAGGAATTTAAAACTCATGGAGGGGGTTATATATCTTTTGGAAATAATAGTAAAGGGAAGGTGATGGGATCTGGTACAGTTCAGTCTGGAAATGTTAAGTTTGAAAATGTCAATCTAATAGACAATCTAAAATTCAACCTTCTTAGTGTCTCACAAATGAGTGACAAAGGGTATGGGTCATTCTTTACTAAGGAGTGTTGTAGGATTGTTGGACCAGAAATGGTTAAAAAGATTGAAGAAATAATAAAAAATGGAAAAACCCAACTTGTTGCTCAAAGGAGTGGCAATGTTTATGTAGTTGATTTGTCAAAAGAGAGCCCTAGGACTGGTGCCTGTCTGTTCTCAGCTGCCTCTAACAAAGAGACAGAACTTTGGCACATGAGAATGGGGCACACAAATCTCAAGACAATCACTGCTTTGTCAAAACAGGGGTTGGTAAGAGGTCTTCCTCAAAAACTGTTCACTTGTCCTGAGCATTGTGTTTCCTGTTTAAAAGGAAAACAACGTAAAAGCTCATTTAAGTCCATTGAAGAGTCCAAAATAACCAAGTGCTTGCAAATGCTGCACATGGATCTGTTTGGCCCAGTACAAGTCATGAGTCTTAAAATGAAAAGATATTGTTTGGTAATTGTAGATGACTTTTCTAGGTTTACATGGACTTATTTCTTACATTCCAAAGATGAGACTGCAGGCATTCTACAAGACTTTATCAAACAGGTTGAAAAGCAGTTTGACTTGCCAGTAAAAGTCTTCAGGAGTGACAATGGCACAGAGTTCAGAGATAGGGAGTTGGATGAGTTTTGTGTGTGAAAAGGAATTGTAAGGCAGTATAGCATTCCAAGGACACCAGAGCAAAATGGGGTTGTTGAGAGAAAGAACATGACATTGATTGAGGCTGCCAGAACCATGCTTGCTGATTCAGGTTTGCCATTAACTTTCTGGGCAGAGGCAGTAAACACTGCTTGCTATGTCCAGAATAGAGTTTTAACCAACCCAGGCATCAAAAGACTGCCTATGAACTTCTGTATAAAATCAAACCACTGATCTCATACTTTAAAGTATTTGGCTGCCCATGCTTTATCTTGAACTTAAAAGACTCAATTTCAAAATTTGCAGCCAAAGTAGACAATGGATATCATTTGGGATACTCAACCACTGCTAAGGCCTACAAAGTGTTTAACACCAGGACTAAGACAGTGGAAGAGACTTTGAATGCAAAGTTCAATGAACTTTCTTCAATGAAAATCCCTGCAAATCCTGCAGAGTTATTTGATCTTGATAAATTTACTTTTGAAAATATTTCTGTCAAGACTAACAGTGCAGGTCCATCTCAAAATCCTCCATCAGACAATGGGTATGAAGTGATCATTCCTCAACAAAACTTCAAACCCATTGCCAGAGCAGCAGATGTTCAAAACAGCTGTCAAAGCTCAACCACTGCTACATCAACAATTGTTGACCAAAGTAGCCCTTTAACCCGTGCTTCCACATCATCAAACACTGTTGATAAAAGTCCTCAAACAGTGGATAAAAGTCAACATGTTTCCACACAAATTCCACCTATTCCTCCACCTCCATTTCAAGACACTGTTGGATCATCAAAGTCACCAACAGTTGTTAACTCAGATGATTCACATCTACAGCCCTCACCATTAAATGTCATTGTTCCATACAAAGGAGATCTAATCTTCTTAAAGTCTCATCCACCAGACCAAATCATTGGCAACATCAGTGAAGGGGTGCTCACAAGAAGTCAATCCCAAAACATCTGTCTTTTTGCTGGCTTTTTATCACTCCATCAACCAGTCAAGTACCAAAAAGCACTAAAAGACAACAGTTGGGTAGAAGCCATGCAAGAGGAGCTCCAACAGTTTAAAAGACAACAAGTATGGGAGCTTGTACCACTGCCAGAGGGTTTGAGTCCTATTGGCACAAAGTGGGTCTTTAAAAATAAAACTGATGAAAGGGGCATTGTTATCAAGAATAAAGCAAGGCTAGTGGTTCAAGGTTTCAGACAGGAAGAAGGCATTGATTATGATGAAACTTTTGCCCCTGTAGCAAGATTGGAAGCTATTAGACTGTTCTTGGCCTTTGCTGTCAACCACAACATCAAGGTGTTTCAAATGGATATCAAATGTGCATTCCTCTATGGTAAAATTCAAGAAGAGGTATATGTTTGTCAACCTCCTGGTTTTGAGGATCCATTTAATCCAAATCATGTCTACAAGCTAAACAAAGCTTTTTATGGCTTGAAACAAGCACCTAGAGCCTGGTATGAAACTCTTTTCACCTTTCTTCTTTCCATTGGTTTCACAAGAGGTAAAATTGACAAAACACTGTTTTTAAAATGGAGAGGGAAAGACTTGATGATTGTCCAAATTTATGTGGATGACATTCTTTTTTGGAAGCACATGTCCTAAAATGTGTGAAGAGTTCAGACAACTCATGACAGCTGAGTTTGAGATGAGTGCAATGGGTGAACTACAGTGCTTTCTTGGTCTCCAAGTAAAGCAACTGCAAAATGATACTTTCATTCATCAAGGCAAATATGCCAAAGATTTTTTAACAAAATTTGATATGAATGACTGCAAATCATGTAGTACACCCATAACAACCACCAAGTTAGTCATGTCTGATAAAAAGGATGATTTGGTTGATCAAACTCTTTATAGAAGCATGATTGGGTCTTTATTGTACCTAACTGCATCTAGGTCAGACATCATGTTTGCAACATGTGTTTGTGCAAGATCCCAATCAACCCCTAGAAAGTCAAACCTTATTGTTGTAAAAAGGATATTCAGATACCTAAAAGGTGCTCCCACACTTGGTATCTGGTATCCAGCTGATGGAAATATCAAGCTTTCATGTTTCTCAGACAGTGACTTTGCTGGATGCAATACAACAAGGAAGTCCACTTCAGGAGGGTGCCAATTCCTAGGCAATTGCTTAGTGTCTTGGCAAAGCAAAAAGCAAGCAGCTGTTTCAACATCCACTGCTGAGGCAGAGTATATTGCTGCTGCAAGCTGTACAACCCAACTATTATGGCTAATCAACTGCTGGATTTTGGTATCACTGCCTTAAAGACACCTCTCATGTTGGACAGTCAGGCAGCAAAAAATATCATCAAAAATCCAGTTTCTCACTCAACCACCAAGCACATTGATATCAGACATCACTTTGTGAGGGATTGCTATGAAACAGGTTTGATTTCTCTGGACCATGTTCCAACTAAAGATCAGCTGGTAGATGTGCTAACAAAGGCTTTAGACACATCCACCTTTGAAAGCTTGATCTCTAGGATTGGCATGCTGAACATGGAATAACAAGCAACATTCTGTTTTTCTATGAATAACAGCATTAAAATGTTTTCAGAAAATAAAAAATTCATCCTTAAAAATAGCTAAAAATGAAAATTTTCATTAAATCCTTAAAAGTCTGCCATAACCACTGTTTGGGTTCAAACATCTGTTCTGCTAAATGTTGTCCACTGCTGAAAGTCAACCTCTGTTCTCTCATCTTCTTTGATAATCACTGCTAAATGTTTTGAAAGCTTGATCTCTGATAAACCTCAGTGTTTTAATCCACTGATAGGCTATCCACTGATAGTTATAGTCAGCCACTGTTTTCATTTTTACCGTTGTAAACCACTGATATTGCTCCATCAGTGGTTTCCTAACAACTGTCATCCATTTTCATCAGAGGTTGACACGTGGACAGTACTTAGCCGTCAGATCTTTTGTAACAGCCGCCACGTTAGCATACACTTTCCCCCCTATAAAACCCTGATCAAAACCCCAAACAGGGTTTTTCACTATCGAATCGAATTCAAAATTCCTTTCAAAAGCAGTTTTTTTTTCAAATTCTCTCTCAAATCACTCATCTTCTTCATTCGTTCTTAACCATCTTCGATTCACCATGGCTCTTCTATTCAAAACTCCTCATAATTACTTGTGTACACTTGAAAAACCAAGTCAAAACACAACCTTCAACTCCGTGATTGATGCACTTTCGTCTTCAAAGTACAAAACTTTGTTGACCTGTAATGCTCCTATTTACCTGGATACCCAACAAGAGTTTTGGAAAAATGCTAAACTTGAAACTAAGGATAAAAAGCCCTTAGCCATTACTTCATCAATAAAGGGTATTTCAGTTACCATCACACCTCAAACCATTTCGGAGGTTTTTGAAATCGATGATCTTGTAGGTAAAAGCTCTTTCCCACAAACAGAGTATCAAACTGATTTCATTGAGAGAGGGTATGAAGAAGAAATGAAAAAATATACTTTACAAAAGGGCAGTTTTCCACCTGCCACAAGGTTTTTATTCCATATTCTCCTCATCTGTGTGTCAAATAAAACCACTGCTTTCAATGAGATACCATTGAAAATCCAATACCTGGGCTATGCTATACTGAATGCAGAAAATTTTAACCACTCACAGGAGATTTTCAATGATCTGGTCAAAAATGTTAATAAAAAATCATTTTTACTATTTCCAAGGTTTTTAATTTTTTATTTTCAAAAGAAGTTTTCAAAGGATAATGCCCATGTGCATATTCAAGGAAATCCTTTTCAAACAAACAACCTAACTTCTGAAACTTTCACAAGGCTGTCAAAACCTTCAAAAACATAAACAGAGGCACCTGAGCAGAATTTAGCAGCAACAACTGCTCCTCAGGCACCTGCTGTTAAGCCCACTACTCCTGGTGATCACAGCAGCACAACCCCCGCTGTGAAACCCACACCAAAAATCACCAAAAGGCCCAAAAATAAAAATATCCAAAAGCCCCCCAAACCCACCAAAAAGGTAACTCTGGAAGATGAGGTCCCAGAGGTTATACCTGTGACAACACAAAAGTCACCAATAACCACTGCTGTTACTTCCTCACAGCAGTTGGAAGAAAGACCTCAACCTGAGCCTCAAACTCCTCCTGTATCCTCTCAAAAGGATCAGGTTGTATCCACAGAGACACCACATTACGATGCTCTGGAATCACTTAATTCCATCATCCACAGCCCTCCTCCCGGGGGAAATTCTCTTTCTATCCCTATCCTCACTACACAACTTCCACCATCCATGATACCTCTGTTGGATGCACTTGATATAGCCCAAACACAATCAGTTCTTCTCAATCACCTGTCAATGAGAATATACCACAACAAGTGACTGAGTTTGGTGTTTCTATCATTGCTAACCCACCAACAGTTGAGGAGGCTACACTGCAGGAATTACAAGTAATTCTTGTCAGTAGTTCAAGTGGAGCAGCTACTACAGGTGTTGAACCCACTGGTTTACACCTGGACAATAGTTTCATAAGTGAGACTCCCTTGAAGGCAATTTCTACTTTGGGAACCATAGTGTCCACTGGTGTGTTTCCATTATACACTGGTGAGCTTAAAATGGTAACCTCCAGTACCAAGAAAAAGGGGCATTAGTAGATGATTTCTGGGAAAATTTCCCTAAGTCAACCACTGATACAACCACCACTGGTGGGAAAACAGATGATCCCATTAACTTGGGTGATGGTTTAAAATACAGAGAATTGACGGAGAAAGTTGATAAACTTGACACATCTGTTGCAGAAATCAAAACCATGCTGCAACAGTTGTTACAAGCTCAAAAGGCTACACCCACTGCTGTAACATCTGCTCCATCTCCTGCTGAGCTCTGGAATTTATTTCAACCTATGCTTCATCAACAAAGACAATATGCTGATCAACAACATGAAGTTAAAATTCAAATGATTAGAAATATGATGGAAGTTAGGTTCAAGGATACACAAGCTGATCTTAAGGCAATAAAGGCCCATTTGCTTCAAACCACTGACACTTCCCCTCCTTCAATCATCTTTGTCGACAACCCTGATGATGCCAAAAAGGAGGAGAAGGATAAAAAGGGAAAAGATGGTCTATATCTGCCACCAAATCCAATGTCTAAACTTTTGGTAGAAATCCCAAAGCCAGATGGGTCAAAGAAGGTTGATGAGACTCTAAATGCCTTTGCTAAAGAAAAAGCAAGGTTAAAAGAGAAAATGGAAAGAAAGGGAGAGAAAAGATTTGAGCAATAGAAGAAATTTTTGATGGAAAAGGAAGAGCAGGGTACTTCTAAACCCAAGGAAGAGCAGGAAATCTCTAAACCTAAAAGAAGACAACGCACTAGAAAAGTAAGGCAACCCAAAACCACACCTTCCAAAATCACAAAACATACTCCTCAAATCCCCAAAACTTCCTCACATTAAACCTCCAAACCAACAGATGTTGAGACACCTGTTGTATCAACTGTTATTGGTACTTCAGTGGTTTCAACAGATGTTATCCCGACAACTGCCATCAATACTACATCAACCCACACTCAATCCACTTTCATACCAAAAACAACATCACCACCACAAAAACCACCTGCTAAAAAGCAGAAGACAACATTTGACACATCAACTGTTGTAATGACAACAGTGGTTGAAACACCAGTTGTTTCAACAACTGTTAGTCAATCACCCATCACCTCAAACATCTCTTCACAAGTCATTGTCCTTTTAGATCCAAAAATTCAAACAAAAACACCTTCTCCCAAAAAGGTGTATACAAGAAAAAGAAAATTCCAGGTGCATGATGATGACATACCAACACCTGTTCCCATTTCATCTGCCCCTTACAATGTCACCAAACCTCAACCATTCATTCCTCCAACATTGCTCAACCCAATCAAAGATCCAATGGTACTTCAAGGATATAGCCCTACTGATGTTATACTAGTAGCTGCCAGTTATCCACTAGAACTGCATGCAGTAAGGAATGAAATGAGGCAATTCTACAATGTGGATGATCCTTCAAAAAGGAAATTCCCTTCTCTAGTTGGTTATAGAGATCCAGCCAACATGAATGAGTATTTAAAACTCAAAGCCAGACAACCTAAATCAAGAGCTAAACTTGAATGCAAAGAGAAAAGTGACAATGAAATCTCAACTCATATGCAGTTCTTGCTTACCAAAGTTAAACAATTGGAAGACTAGCTAGAGATTTGAGTAAAGAAATGTCAAATTTACCACCAGAAGTTGGCCTGCAAAAGGATCTAAGAAAAGATATTCTGGCACTAATCATGAGTGAAAAGTTTTACCCTGCCAAAGAAGAAAAATTCCAAGATTGGCCACTTGTTGCTCTCAAGACAGAACTCAATAGAAGTGAAAGAATAAAAAGAGATCCAGGCATGAAAAGGTCAGCACCAAACTGGAGTAAATACAAAAAGGCCATTGATGATCTTACCTTGGAGTATAAAAGAAAGAAGTAAGAGTTGGTTGAAGCAAAGGTTGGAAATGCCAAGGCTATAGCAAAATGGACAAGGCAGTACACTGATGAGGCTTATGAAAGGCTGAGAAAAAGGAGAGAAACAGATCCTAGCCTTCCAAAGAAGCTTGTATACAAAACCACTGATAAGCCAAAGCAGCAGGTCCACACTTCTGAACCACTGTTCACATCATCAGATACCTCTGTCATTGTGTTAAACCAAAGAAAGAGGCAAAAGCTGACTGATGCAGAAGAAAAGGAACAAGAAGCTGTGTATGTGACAACCCTCAAAATTTCATGTATCCATACGATTTATTTATGTTAATTAAAGTGCTTGATGACTGTGCTGAATTACTTAACTACTTTCTGATTAATGTGTCATACTTACATGTGCTTGTTAACATACTGGTCTTGCGCAGAAAAGTTACTAAATAGTCCTGTATGCTTTCCTGAGTGTTGGGAATTAAAAGTGTTACAAAAAGATATATATAAGACACTAAACGATATAACTTGACACTTTAACGAACCGGTATCTAACCGAATAACCAGACACTACCCGAAACACCAAAATAATGTTAGAAGTATTGTTTTCATTTTTCTGAACTAGTTATGGACCCCGAACACCATAACGCACTATATAACATCCTAACACCTAAACACTTAACTAGTTCACTAATCTTCTAACTAAACTAACTAACTTCCATTACATACCAACTAAACCAACCCCCCCCCAAAACCGGTTGTAAAGTGGCCCCCACCACCTTTGATTTTCTTTAATTACTTAAGGGATATTGTCACACCCCCAAAATCCACTCGCGGAATATCACCGCTTGGAGGCGTGACTGACCAGGATCAAGCCACCAATCATATTGAACATAGCATATAATTAAAAGTAGTTTATAAAATCCAACACAATACAATTGGTGTCCAAATAACATAGTTTAAGTAGCGGAAGCATAATATGAAAACCCAACATAAGTATTAAGTTCAAAATGTCATAATGTTTTTAACATGGCACCCACTGTCCATGTCCCACAACGACTGTGCCTCCCAGTGCAAGCTCCATGAGTACCTAACGTCCAGCAAGGCATGTAACAGAGAGTCAACAACAAAGTTGAGCGAGTTCACAGTTGATTGTTCAGTTAATGAGTTCGTTTCAGAATTTGTAAGTTCGTTTCACAACCATGCGTTACCCAGTATCTTTGTTTCTAAACCTTTACAATAATAAGTGGGGGCTTCCCATGTTACATATACTAGACTAGTTGTATCTATAGGTGTCCTTCCCAATCCGAGGACAACGGTAAATATGAGTTTACGTAGGTTTTACGTAAGTGCCCTTCCCTAACCGAGGACAGTACGTAGCGAGTACGTAGGTTTAGCGCTGGTGTCCTTCCCATACCGAGGACATTAGTACGTAGGTTTTACGTAGGTTCTAACACTGGTGTCCTTCCCAAACCGAGGACATTAGTACGTAGGTTTTACGTAGGTTCTAACACTGGTGTCCTTCCCAAACCGAGGACATTAGTACGTAGGTTTTACGTAGGTTTTAGCACTGGCGTCCTTCCCAAACCGAGGACGGTGGTAAGTAGTCTAGTAGTGATGAAAGTACGGGTAGTCATACAAATCCTATTCCCAACCCACCGGGAATCCCATGCCTTGGAAAAGTGTGAACTCACCTTGGTTTGCTCGGTATGCTAAGGTATATGCTCACAAACAATCAGTCAAGGCCTAGAGTGCGCACATATACATAATTAGTTGACATTCACAAAGTTCAACTAACAGTCAAGATCATCACGTTCATACAAGTAACCACTAACACATAGCATTTATCAGTTATACCAGTTCATACAAGTCATCATCAATAATAGTTAACTAACCCAGTTAACTCTTAATAGACCTAACCAAGTTACTGTGCAGTTTACCCACTCGACGAAACACCCCTGTTTCGTCGTGAATCCCCTTCGACGAAACACCTTTGTTTCGTCGTGATTACCCTCGACGAAACACCCTATGTTTCGTCGTGAACATCCTCGGCGAAACACCCTATGTTTCGTCATGCCAGTTTCGTCATGATATGCGTTTCGTCCAACAAGTCAGTTACGTCGAGTTATCAATTACACACAGAAAACCCTAATCCGCCGATCATGATCAAACAATCAACAATTATACAGTAATCATGTGTTATAATCTTAACAATCTAGCATACAGTTCATGGTTTCAACAATATCAAACACCAAGAAACCCTAATCGTTAACAGATTTAACATGTTGCCGTCACATAATCCGAATAGGGTTTACAAGTATCATTCCCGTTCATACGTATCATGATACCACCAACAACACTCACAGGGAATATGATCAAGCATTACATAATATCGATGAATCATGTTTTCAAATCACTGTGATCACAAACATTCATTACTATCATCTTTCATTGAACCCTAGTCTACAGAAACCTAATCATACACTAGTCATGCATTCAAGGATCACTACAATAAACGTAATAATTTCATAAGAAATCAGATATTAGCAAATAACTAACCGAAAGGTATAGAGATTAGAACGAAGGACTTGAAAGTCTCAAAGGGTGACAGTGATGGTTGCCGTCGGTTAACAGAGAGGGAGAGAGAACTAGGGTTTGCAAAAACAGCCGAATACGTGTTCTAGTGATACTCTATATTGTTATAAAATCGAACTGGGCCTTTACTAGGCCTCGGCGAACTAGTGGGCCGGTGAAACGCCTATTTCGTCGAGATGCTTGTGACGAAACAACATCTGTTTCGTTGCTATGGGTTATGGCGAAACACTTTTGTTTCGTCGGTGTGCTCATGGCGAAACAATCCTGTTTCGTCGGGCCATTCAAAGTTTAAATAGCTTAGGTTTATCAAACAGATTACATGATATAACACTAAACACATAGATGCAACAATCTCAATACGTTTTAACATATCACAAACGTGTACGGTTACAAAGCAAACAAGTCGTATAAACCAACAACTTAAACAATTAACGTGCATTTAATGCGAAAACGGAATCTTGGAAACTCGAGTTGTCACAGATATGTTAAGTACTAGGGGAACATAAGGACCAATGGGTAAAGGTATGTTGGAAGTGAGTTTATATAAACCACAAGTCTTTCACTTCTAGCATCTTCACATCAACAACACCTTCAAACTCTCTCTCCCTCCTCCCTTGGCTCGGCCGAGAACCACCACCACCATACCTTCACCATCATTTCACTTCCATTCATTCTACATACTCTCAAGGGTGTTAAGGGTCATACAACGAAGCTTGGTGTTCTCGAAAGTGGAAGTACCTTCTCTATTTGCTATTAACCACCACTTTTCTTCTCTTGAACTTCCCTAGCCTTGAGCTAGTGGAAAGAACTTGAATCCCTTCATTTTACATCTTATGAAAGTGGTTAAAGTAGAATACATGATGTTAAGCTTGAAGAACACTAAGAATCAAAAGAATAAAACCTTTACATAAGCTTAAATCATGAAGAAACCATGTTATTTTAGTGTTGATATGCTTGTTGATTATTGTTTGTTTGTGGAAATGGTGTTGATCATCATGTAGTCTTGCTAGATCATGATTAGAAATATAATCTAGCAAGATGAAAGGATGAACATGTTAAAGGTTATGGATCATCCTCACTAAAGTCTTGAACTTGAAAGAACAACTTTGCTTTCTTGAAAAGTAATAAACAAAGTAAGTTGTTAAACACATAGATCTAAATATTTATGAATGATTTTTAACCCAAGTTAAAATGCAAGTTTTACTAAATCTTGGTTCTTACATAAATATACATCATTTTGGTAAACACATGTGTAACAAGAAAAATACATAGAAAAGCATTTTTAGAAAATATGAACATAAGTTGTAAAGATCCATATTCTTTAAAAATGGAGTTTTTAAAGAAGCAATCACACTTTAAAGGGGTACAAGACTTACTAAATACACTAGTAAGTTACTACACATTTTTATAAACTTTCAAGTTCATGATGTAGAAATTAATGCTTGTTTTTAACAAGATTGATAAGTAAAGATTTTATATTGTTGGTTGAGGATTTGTTTGGATGAATTCTTGAAAAGAAAATGATATGCTAATAAGCATGGACACCTCCATTTACAAAGGAAACTCTGGCGAAATTTTCTAAAAATCCCAACACTTAGAAAATATTTTTCTAAACAAGCGTTACAAGTATATTTTATAACTTGGGTTTCAAATATAAACTTCGCCATCATTTTTGTAACAAAATACAAAGTATCGGAGGTTGATTTTTACAAGTAAAATGGATAAATATATTTAGAATATATATATATTTTATATTAGGACACTTGTGTGGATACTTGTTTATTTTGTGAGATAGTTATATTATTTTAGGATAAAATAATGTAACTTAACAATATAACTTGACATTTGAATTGTGTGGTATGAGATAGAAGTAATGAGTAAATAAACCGTACGTAGGATACGTGTTATGCATGCACGAGAAACCGACTGTTATCTGTACCTTATTAGGACGTGCTTGATTTCCTGATTATTTGAGTAATTAATCTAACCGATCAAACCAAGGTGAGTTCACACACTTTCTAAGGCATGGGATTCCCGGTGGTTGGGAATGGGTTAAAGAATTAAAACGGAACCACCATATCCTCCTTGGGTAGGATATGTACCACCATCCTCCATAGGTAGGATGCCAATATAAATCCTGCTTTTTCTCCTTGGGTAGAATACGTACGTTCGTCCTCCTTGGGTAGGACAACAACCTTAAAACTTACTAGACAAAAACTCTATCATGAAGTCCCTCATTTTATATCGACTTAATCGCCGAGGCCAATGGCGAGCGGGTCATTAGTTAATAGCGCTATTAGGTTTAACAAACCTCACACCGTGCCAGTCGGATGGGCGTGTACTAATGGACTATGGAAAACTGTCAATGATGATAGACATTGACGTAGGGCACAACTATTGTTCGTCAGTTGTCGATATGGTAACAGTCTAGTGGTTCACATGGGGAAGCCCCTACTGATCATGGATATGGTTTGGGTAACAAAGAAGGAACTGGTTAATCATATTTTCAACTATGGGGTAACCCCCATGGCAAGTAAGCCAGCAAAAGACGAACCATGTTTTCGGAAACAACTTAAAACTAAACAACCAACCGTGAACTCACTCAACTTTGTTGTTGACTCGTTGTTACATGCCTTACAGGTTATTAGATGCTTATGGAGCTTGCACGAGGAAGAGGTCGTTGTGGGATAAGGACTGTTATGTCCCGTATTTAATATTTAATCCTTATGAACTTATTAAACTTACGCTTTGGACTTTAAACTTATGAACTATGGAACTTATGTTTTGGACTTACGTTTTATGCTTCCGCTGTTAACTTAGAGTTGGTTACTTCCTTTTGGTCACCAATTGTATTGTGGTTGGTTTTATTTACTAAATTATGTTGTTCAATATAATTGGTGGCTCGATCCTGGTCACGTCACGCCTCCAAGCGGTGATACTCCGCATGGTGGATTTTGGGTGTGTGACAGTGTATTTTAAAGAAGCGATCAAGAGAATGGCACTAGAGGATGACAGCTCAGCAAAGCTTCAAAGTATAGCCAACAAGGTTCTGAGCAGGCCTCCATCTCCAAACTCATCTAAAATAAAAACTCTCCCAAGAAACTCATTGGATTCAAAGATACTAAAGTGGATGTCTGATCAAACAACCCACGTATTGACTTTGCTCAAATCCAATGGTGGGGTGAAGCACATATCAAGGGAACAAGCACTTGGCCTAAGTGTTGAAGATTTACAAGATCTCCTTGAGCTTCCACTGTGCAAGGATGAGGATGATGAGGACTCTGTGGACTTTGAATTACAATTCAAAGGTCAAGTCAGGGAACTCTTGATGAGGAAATAAAAAAACCAAAATAATGAAGAGTTTTGGCATCATCTGTTCTAGGGGGAGATTGTTGGGTTTGAACCCTACAAAGGAACAGTTGATTAAAGCCAAAACTGGATCAAATCAGTGGATTCAGAATAAGCAGTTGTTATCTCTCCGCTTGAAAGTGGCCTAACATCTAATGACTTCTAAGTATAGCCTTTCACAAACAACTGCTGATCACTAAAGACTGCTGAAGACACAAAGCACTGCTAGGAGTATAATAGTGGAATGAGAAGTAGTAGTTTAGTTTATTTCTTTGTATTACTGTAATCAGTAGTTTAGTCTAGCAGTGTTTGTAATAGGCAGTGGTTGTAAGTTGTTAGGAGGTTAGATGTCACTTTCATGGTGACGTCAGCAAAGATGCTTCAGTGGTTTGTTCTGTACTATAAATAGAACAGTACTATGTACTGTTCTATTAGCTCTCTTCATCACAAAGTCATTCTGTACGAACATTCACTATGAGCTCAGGCTGAGGGGGAGATTAGTGTAATTGAAGATTGTAATAAATATAATCATTCGATTTCATGTTAAACATGTTTTGCTTAAAACAATTCTCTCTTTGATTGTGTTGAAACTTTATTCATCTATTTCCGCTGCAATTATTTCTAATTTATCTTCACTTTAGTTAAACAAACAGAATCTTATCAAACTCAGATCCTAACAAGGGAGGATGTGATCGAGGATATACCGAGCACTTGAATAATATCAGTTTCATGTTTACTCTTTCAGTTTCAATTTTTGCCTTTTCAAGTTTTTGTTTAAGATCAGCAACATCATCAATATATTTGTTAATAGTCAATTGCTTCTCTTGAACGGTTATTTTCAGCATTTCATTTGTTTTGTGTTGTTCATAAACGAGTTCAGCAAACGGATTAGTTTTTCTGTTCATTGTATCATATGCCTCTTTCATGATCTTGTAATCATAACTCAGCATATTGTTATGTCCTTTAAGCTCCTGAATTTTGAAATTCTTTATATCACTTTCATTTTCAACCTATTTCAAATCATTTTTCAAAAGATCAATTTTTTATTCAAATCATTGATTTGATTTTGTTTCAATTTAAGATCTTCTTCTTGCAAAACAATTTTTTCACATCTTTCTTTTAGAATATCTTTAGTTTTTGTGAGCTCAATACTTTTAGATTTCAAGATTTTGTCTTTCTCAGTACAGGCACTGCATGTTTCCATGTATTTCCTGCACTTCACCTCAACCCAGATCTTTTCTCACTTTCAACATCATTACCCATTGACTTAACCTTTTGTGACGACTCGGCAGACTCAGTTTGTGTTTCTACCTCTTTTAGATCTGCCATCATCGCTTTGTCGGCTGTGACAACCCGTAACTTCAGGTTAATGCTTTAACTTAAGACAATTAAGTTGGTCACACAATCTTTAGCATTGCATGGAACTATGCATTACTTTATGCATTATTTGACTTACATGAGAACTTTGTGCCTTGACTGTAAATTATATGTGGTGTGTGTGTTTTATGTAAAAGATGATACTTAGGGGTGAGTAGAGTAGTTAGTGAAACCTTAATAACTCCTAACCCTAAAACCTTCCTTCCCAAATCATTCTACGGCAGTTCAAATCATTCTCTCTACAACCATTTCTCTCATCATTCTTGGCTACACAAGTTCTCTCGCATCAATCTTGATTTCCCAATCCATCTAGAATCAATCTAAGGTAAACGTTTAATGATTATTTGTTGTTAATCATTGGTTATTTGATTCATGCAAACCCTAGTTCTCCAAACAATGGTTCTGTGTTTATTGATCACCCTGATTATTGTGAAATGGTTCGTGAATAGTTGTGTAATCACTTGTCTGACATTAAGATGCCTGATATGTTAGAGGTGTTTGATTGTTGATTAGATTACAGCATTGCCAATGTATGAAAATTAGGGTTTTTGATCGTAACCTGCAATGTAACTGTTCCATTGAAAACTGTAAATTGGTTTTGGAAATCATGCATGTTGTTAACTCGGAGTTAAGTGTCAGGGTTTTGTGAAGTCACAAGTCCGAATTTTGTAAAGGAAACAAGGTCCGACTTTATTATAAGGACTCCTTGAGTCCGAGTTTTGTAAAAGAAACACATGGTCCGAGTTTTATGGGTGAACACATGGTCCGAGTTTTATGGGTGCACACATGGTCCGAGTTTTGATATTTGCTTATAAGGTCCGAGTTTTACTTAGGATGTTTGGTCCGAGTTTTTGATTGTTGTATGGTCCGAGTTTTGTTTGGTTGTTTGGTCCGAGTTTCACCTAAGATGCATGGTCCGAGCTTTTTGATTGATATAAGGTCCGAGTTTCACCCAAGGACTAGATGTCCGAGTTTGATATGTGTGTGTAGTCCGAGTTTGATGTAAATATAAGTGCCCGAGTTTAAACACAAGTATTAGAGCTTAATGTTAACACTAAGGATCTGAGTTTACTTGTAATGCTAAGTTCAAAACCCTTTTAGTGTTGTATGAAGAACACCTTGCATGCCACTGTGTGTTACTGTATGTATGTGCAGTCTATGTCATGTCAATCTGTAAACAATTTTCACATGGAACACAGTTGTTTGGACACCAAGGAATTGTAAACCTTATTTGAACGTAAACACTTACATTGAGTTTATGTGCAATGTACCTTAGGTCGCGTGTAACAGACCTAACCATTAATTAACACTAGAAGCACAATAACAAACCGAGCAAACCAAGGTGAGTTCACACTCTTACTAAGGCATGGGATTCCCGGGGTAGGGAATGGGATTGACTGACTGATTCTACTTACATTGTCATGGGAATTACGCACTACTGACCTCATTTGGGAAAGGTCACTTATAGATACTGCTAGACTAGTGATACATGGGGAAGCCCCCACTACTCTTCGCACACATGCCTGTAATGGCCGAGATACTGATACTGATCTTCGCACACATGCCTGTAATGGCCGCGATACTGACACTGATCTTCACACACATGCCTGGAATAGCCGCGATACTGATACTGATCTTCGCACACATGCCTGGAATGGCCGCGATACTGATACTAATCTTCGCAAACATGCCTGGAGGGCCGCGATGTAATTATAAACGATACATGGGTTACTAAACAAACAAACGTTTTACGAATGAACACTATTACTAAACAACCCACTGTGAACTCGCTCAAGTAGTTGTTGACTCTCTGATACATGCCTTACAGGTCGTTAGGTATACATGGAGCTTGCACTGGGAGGCGCGGTCGTTGTGGACAAGGATCGTGAATGCTTTGATTAAACATTTTGACATTACATATTCATACTTATGTTGGGTTTATTTTTATGCTTCCGCTAAACATTGATATTGCACTTATGTTTTGAACACCTTTCATATTGGTTTGGTTGAATTACATTTACTTTACTTATTACTTACATGTTCAATATGATTGGTGGCTTGATCCTAGTCATGTCACGCCTCCAAGCGGTGATACTCCGCGAGTGGATTTTGGGGGTGTGACAGATTGGTATCAGAGCCATTGGTTATAGAGAACTTGGTTTTAATATGGGGAAAACGATTTTATTAAAACCAGACTATAACCAGTACAGTGCTCAACGATCCACAACGACGCTTCGCTCCACGTGCAAGACTCAACATCATAGGTACTACTATTCATGTTTACTTTACCTACTTGCTAGAATTACATAGAACTTTGCTCGTGGTATGCTTAGATTACATTGCCTACTATTCGTTATTGCTTGAGAACACTTGTGTGCTTACTCTCTTCTGTCATCGAACTATTCGCGAACGCTCTCTCACTTATGTTACCATTGCTATGAAGATCATGGCTGGACGTATTAACTTGACACAAGCCCAGTTGATGGCTCTCATTTAACGAACAAGTTGCTGCGGCACTTGCAGCCGCACAAGCAGGAGGTATACCCTGCAGTCGTAACTCACACTAGGATCTTTAGATCCTAGACTCCTAAACCAACTCTTGTGTTTAACCTTGTCCTGTTCTTATATACACAACAGGTCAACACGCTCAGCCACCTGTTTGCACTTTCAAGAATTTCATGGATTGTCGTCCAAGCACGTTCAGTGGCACGGAGGGAGCAGTGGGACTCCTCCATTGGTTTGAAAAGCTCGAGTCTGTGTTTGAGATGTGTGAATGCCCTGTGGCTCGCAGGGTGAAGTACGCCACTGGCACACTGGAAGGAATCGCGCTGACTTGGTGGAATGCGCAAGTTCAACTTTTAGAATTGGCAGCTGCTAACGCCACCCCTTGGAATGATTTCAAGGAGCTGATTAAACGGGAATACTGCACACGTGACGACATCCACAAGTTGGAGGTGGAGTTCTTTCATCTAAAAATGACGGGGTCGGAAATTGAGGCATATACTAAACGGTCAAACGAGCTGGCCGTCCTGTGTCCAACTATGGTGGACCCTCCTATCAGACGTATTGAGTTGTATCTCAATGGGCTGGCACCAGAAATTCAAAGCCACGTGACATCGGCCAACCTTGCTAACATCCAGGATATTCAGCGTCTTGCTCATCGCCTCACAGATCAGGCAGTGGAACAGAACAGGCTGCCTAAACGTATCAGTGTTACCGGTGCTACTACTTCAGCTACTCTCAGTGATAAAAAACGGAAATGGGATGGCGATTCCATCAAAGGTTCAGCTACAGCTCAGTCTCAGGTTCAGCAGCGCAAGACTGATAACTACCAGAGCCTTGGTCAGCAATCTTCGGCAATCAAAGACAGGGTGGATATCGGGGAAATCTCCCAAGGTGCAATACTTGCAACAAGCACCACAACGGCCAGTGCAACAAGGGTCGTTGTCAGCGGTGCCTCAAGATGGGTCATGAGGCGAAGGATTGTAGGAGCTCACGGCCAGCAAATCAGAATCAGCAGCAACAACCACCTGCTCCACGAAACCAACAACAACAACAGCAGCGAGGCAACAGAGGATGCTGTCAATGTGGTGCTGAAGTCCACTTCAAACGTGACTGCCCCCAGTTAAACCAGAACCAGAACAACAATAATAACAACAATCAGGGCAATGGCAACAACAACAACAACAACGGGGGAAACAATAATGGCAATGATGCTAGGGGTCGCGTGTTCGTGCTGGGGCAGGGTGATGCAAGGAATGATCCTAACGTAGTTATGGGTAAGTTTCTTCTCGACGAATTTTATGTTACTGTACTATTTGATTCGGGTGCGGATACCAGTTATGTATCTCTAAAAGTTAGTCAAATGTTAAAACGTACACCAACACCCTTAAACACCAAACATGTCGTAGAGTTAGCCAACGGTAAAATTTTAGAGGCCACACATGTAGTCAAAGGTTGTAACATCGTCTTAGCCGGTCAGACTTTCTCCATCGACCTCATTCCTATAGTTCTGGGTAGTTTCGACATCGTCATTGGTATGGATTGGTTATCCCAGCAACAAGCAGAGATCTTATGCAAGGAGAAGATCGTTCGTATTCCCCGTTCGGGTAAAGAACCTCTCGAAGTTCAAGGCGACAAGAGTGGTGCTGTGGTTGGCATCATCTCTTTCCTGAAGGCTCATAAATGTTTACGAAAGGGTCACACTGCCATTTTGACACTTGTTACAGACGCATCAAAGAAAGAGAAGATATTAGAGGATATTCCAGTTGTACGCGACTTTCCTCAAGTGTTTCCTGAAGACTTACCTGGTCTACCGCCTCATCGCCAGGTCGAATTTCAGATTGAATTAGCTCCTGGAGCAGCACCAATAGCTCGCGCACCGTATCGATTAGCTCCAACCGAACTGGAAGAACTGTCTAAGGAATTGCAAGAGCTCTTGGATAAGGGCTTTATTCGTCCTAGCTCTTCGCCTTGGGGAGCTCCAGTGTTATTCGTGAGAAAGAAGGATGGTGCCTTCAGGATGTGCATAGATTACCGCGAACTCAACAAGGTGACAGTGAAGAACCGTTACCCTCTGCCACGTATTGATGACTTATTCGACCAGTTGCAAGGGTCGAGCTACTACTCCAAGATTGACCTGAGGTCAGGTTACCATCAGTTGAGAGTCCGGGATGAGGACGTCTCTAAGACATCATTCAGAACTCGCTACGGCCACTACGAGTTTCTAGTCATGCCGTTCGGGCTAACGAACGCACCTGCAGTTTTCATGGATCTTATGAACAGAGTGTGCAAGCCTTATCTAGACAAGTTTGTAATTGTTTTCATCAACGGCATCCTGATCTACTCCAAGAGTCAGGAGGAACACGAGCAGCACTTACGGCTTATCTTGGAACTTATTCGAAAGGAGCAACTGTACGCCAAGTTTTCAAAATGCGACTTCTGGCTTCGTGAAGTTCACTTTTTGGGACCTGTGGTAAACAAGGATGGGATTCATGTTGATCCATCCAAGGTAGATTCGATCAGGAACTGGCCTGCACCGCGTACACCAACGGAAATACGCCAATTCTTGGGTTTGGCGGGTTATTATAGACGGTTCATCAAAGACTTCTCAAAGATCGCACAGCCGCTCACATTACTGACACAGAAAGGTGTTACCTATCGTTGGGGTAATACACAGGAAACGGCTTTTCAACACTTAAAGGATAGACTCTGCAGCGCACCTATTCTCTCACTACCAGAGGGCACAGACGATTTTGTGGTCTACTACAATGCGTCGATTCAGGGTCTTGGTTATGTATTGATGCAAAGGGATAAAGTCATTGCTTACGCCTCGCGCCAACTTAAAGTTCACGAGCGGAACTACACTACGCATGATTTAGAACTTGGAGCTGTTGTTTTCGCGCTTAAGATATGGCGACACTACCTGTACGGTACCAAGTGCACTATCTACACCGATCACAGGAGTCTCGAGCATATTTTCAAGCAGAAGGAATTGAACATGTGACAACGTCGATGGGTCGAGCTATTTAATGATTACGAATGCGCTATCAAATACCATCCAGGAAAAGCCAATGTTGTGGCTGACGCCCTCAGATACGAGATGCGAGCATTACAACTTACTATTCAGTCTAATCTTCCTGCACATATACGAGATGCTCAGGTAGAAGCATTGAAACCAGAAAACGTCAGGGCTGAAGCCTTACGCGGCTCACGGCAACGGTTAGAACAAAAAGAAAACGGCGCCTATTACGTAACAGGACGCATTAGGGTTCCACATTATGGCAACTTACGCGAACTGGTAATGGATGAAGCTCATAAGTCTCACTACTCGGTACATCCAGGTTCGGACAAAATGTACCACGATCTCAGAACTACATATTGGTGGCCTAGCATGAAGGCCCACATAGCAACTTACGTCGGCAAGTGTTTGACCTGCGCGAGGGTCAAGACGGAATACCAGAAACCATCAGGCCTACTTCAGCAACCAAAGATACCACAATGGAAATGGGAGGAAATTTCCATGGATTTTGTTACTGGCCTGCCTAGATCCCAGCGTGGGAACGATACTATTTGGGTGATCGTGGATTGACTCAAAAGTCTGCTCACTTTTAGGCTATCAAGGAAACTGACAAGTTCTCTACATTAGCAGACATTTACTTGAAAGAAGTTGTTTCGAGGCATGGAGTGCCAACCTCTATTATCTCAGATCGTGATGCACGATTTACTTCAGAACTATGGCAAGCAATGCACAAATCTTTTGGCTCCCGGTTAGACATGAGCACAGCTTACCACCCTCAGACGGATGGGCAGTCTGAGCGCACTATCCAAACGCTAGAAGACATGCTTCGGGCGTGTGTTATCGATTTCGGCAGCAGCTGGGAAAAACATCTCCCGTTAGTGGAGTTTTCGTACAACAACAGTTACCACACGAGCATACAAGCCGCTCCATTCGAGGCATTATACGAACGTAAATGCCGATCACCTCTTTGTTGGGCAGAGGTGGGTGATAGTCAGATCACAGGTCCAGAAATGGTAGTTGATGCTACTAAACGGATTGCACAGATACGACAACGCATGGCAGCAGCTCGTGACCGTCAGAAAAGCTACGCTGATAAACGCAGAAAACCGCTCGAGTTCCAAGTTGGGGATCGGGTGCTACTCAAAGTCTCACCTTGGAAGGGTGTGGTTCGTTTTGGTAAACGAGGCAAGCTCAATCCGCGGTATGTTGGACCGTTCGAAATCATTGAAAGAATAGGCAAGGTGGCCTACAAACTGAACCTACCAGCAGAACTCGGTGCAGTTCATAACGTTTTCCACGTGTCGAATCTGAAGAAGTGTCTGTCAGATAAGACCCTCATAGTTCCTTTGAAGGAACTCACTATCGACGAACAGTTACATTTCGTCGAGGAGCCTGTTGAAATCACGGACCGGGACGTTAAGGTCCTCAAGAACACTAGAATACCTCTTGTACGAGTTCGTTGGAACTCCCGTCGTGGCCCAGAGTTCACCTGGGAACGAGAAGACCAAATGAAACTCAAGTATCCTCAATTATTCGGAAACCGTGCAACCACTACTGAGGCTGAAGCTACTACAGAATTTCAAGACGAAATTCCAAATCAACGGGGGGATGATGTGACACCGCAGGGAAACTAGTAAACGATACAACCTAACTAGCTTCCTCAGTAACCGCATGCTAAATTTCGGGACGAAATTTCTTTCAAGTTGGGGATAATGTGACAACCCGTAACTTCAGGTTAATGCTTTAACTTAACACAATTAAGTTGGTCACACAATCTTTAGTATTGCATGGAACTATGCATTACTTTATGCATTATTTGACTTACATGAGAACTTTGTGCCTTGACTGTAAATTATATGTGGTGTGTGTGTTTTATGTAAAAGATGATACTTAGGGGTGAGTAGAGTAGTTAGTGAAACCTTAATAACTCCTAACCCTAAAACCTTCCTCACAAATCATTCTACGGCAGTTCAAATCATTCTCTCTACAACCATTTCTCTCATCATTCTTGGCTACACAAGTTCTCTCGCATCAATCTTGATTTCCCAATCCATCTAGAATCAATCTAAGGTAAACGTTTAATGATTATTTGTTGTTAATCATTGGTTATTTGATTCATGCAAACCCTACTTCTCCAAACAATGGTTCTGTGTTTATTGATCACCCTGATTATTGTGAAATGGTTTGTGAATAGTTGTGTAATCACTTATCTGACATTAAGATGCCTGATATGTTAGAGGTGTTTGATTGTTGATTAGATTACAGCATTGCCAATGTATGAAAATTAGGGTTTTTGATCGTAACCTGCAATGTAACTGTTCCATTGAAAAATGTAAATTGGTTTTGGAAATCACGCATGTTGTTAACTCGGAGTTAAGTGTCAGGGTTTTGTGAAGTCACAAGTCCGAATTTTGTAAAGGAAACAAGGTCCGACTTTATTATAAGGACTCCTTGAGTCCGAGTTTTGTAAAAGAAACACATGGTCCGAGTTTTATGGGTGAACACATGGTCCGAGTTTTATGGGTGCACACATGGTCCGAATTTTGATATTTGCTTATAAGGTCCGAGTTTCACTTAGGATGTTTGGTCCGAGTTTTTGATTGTTGTATGGTCCGAGTTTTGTTTGGTTGTTTGGTCCGAGTTTCACCTAAGATGCATGGTCCGAGCTTTTTGATTGATATAAGGTCCGAGTTTCACCCAAGGACTAGATGTCCGAGTTTGATATGTGTGTGTAGTCCGAGTTTGATGTAAATATAAGTGCCCGAGTTTATTGTAAACACAAGTATTAGAGCTTAATGTTAACACTAAGGATCCGAGTTTACTTGTAATGCTAAGTTCAAAACCCTTTTAGTGTTGTATGAAGAACACCTTGCATGCCACTGTGTGTTACTGCATGTATGTGCAGTCTATGTCATGTCAATATGTAAACAATTTTCACATGGAACACAGTTGTTTGGACACCAAGGAATTGTAAACCTTATTTGAACGTAAACACTTACATTGAGTTTATGTGCAATGTACCTTAGGTCGCGTGTAACGGACCTAACCATTAATTAACACTAGAAGCACAATAACAAACCGAGCAAACCAAGGTGAGTTCACACTCTTACTAAGGCATGGGATTCCCGGGGTAGGGAATGGGATTGACTGACTGATTGTACTTACATTGTCATGGGAATTACGCACTACTGACCTCATTTGGGAAAGGTCACTTATAAATACTACTAGACTAGTGATACATGGGGAAGCCCCCACTACTCTTCGCACACATGCCTGTAATGGCCGCGATACTGATACTGATCTTCGCACACATGCCTGTAATGGCCGCGATACTGATACTGATCTTCGCACACATGCCTGGAATGGCCGCGATACTGATACTAATCTTCGCAAACATGCCTGGAGGGCCGCGATGTAATTATAAACGATACATGGGTTACTAAACAAACAAACGTTTTACGATATGAACACTATTACTAAACAACCCACTGTGAACTCGCTTAACTAGTTGTTGACTCTCTGATACATGCCTTGCAGGTCGTTAGGTATACATGGAGCTTGCACTGGGAGGCGCGGTCGTTGTGGACAAGGATCGTGAATGCTTTGATTAAACATTTTGACATTACATATTCATACTTATGTTGGGTTTATTTTTATGCTTCCGCTAAACATTGATATTGCACTTATGTTTTGAACACCTTTCATATTGGTTTGGTTGAATTACATTTACTTTTACTTATTACTTACATGTTCAATCTGATTGGTGGCTTGATCCTGGTCATGTCACGCCTCCAAGCGGTGATACTCCGCGAGTGGATTTGGGGGTGTGACATCGGCGATCTTCGTCAAATACTCAGCCGTCATTTCTTGATTAACGTCAATGATCTCTTCAACATGTTTCTTCTCAGGTTCCTCATTCTTTGAATTACAAGTAGTCGGGAATTTACCTGCATAAGAAGATTTAGGGGTTTTTTTTTAGTAGGATCAACAAGAGGATTCATATTTACATCTAAATAACAACCCCTCTTAACATCATATCTTATAGCATTTTGTGCTTCAACAAAGGCTCTGACTCTTTTCCAACTTTCATGTTCCTCAAGAATTTCTTCTTCACTTAGCTCTTTTTTTTTTTTACTTCAGCCATGCTCTGTATCTCCGGTACTAAACCCTTGATGTAGAGCTCAATGCACTTATAAGCAGGATAGCCATGTTGGGACAAAGTGCTGCCAGGTCATTCGATCTCTTCGTGTAAGCTTCTATCTCAGATCCTAACATCTTCAAATTATAGAACTCCATCTCAAGCTTGTGAATATTGTCTCTGTGGCAATATTCCTCTTTGATTAGATCTTTGAAATCGTTCCAAGGAGTGGCGTTAGCAGCTGCCAATCCTAGCATTTGCACCTGTGCGTTCCACCAGGAGAGCGCACTTCCTTCAAGCGTTCCAGTTGCAAACTTCACCCTATTGTTGACAGGGCATTCACACATCTCAAAGACAGACTCGATCTTCTCAAACCAGTGGAGAAGACCTATGGCTCCTTCAGTACCGCTGAAAGAACTAGGTCGACAATCCATAAAAGTCTTGAACATGCATGCTCGAGGCTGAGCAGGTTGACCCGTCGCGTAGAAAGGAAAGGGGTAAGGTTAGGAATAACGGAATGACACAAGAGTAGGATCTAGACATCCTAGGATGGTTCAGTAAGGTAGGTTTACCTCCTGGTTGGGCTGCTAAAGCTTCCACAACCTGTGCGTTAATCAGGGCCGTCAACTGGTCCTGAGTCATGTTAATACCACCACCACGTCCTCCGCTGCGTCCACTCATGATCTTCACATCCATAAAACACAAAGTGAGGATGATGACACAAGAGTGTGAAAAGAATAACAAAAGAGAGTTTAGACCTAAGCACATAAGGTTTTCAAGTAAATAGTTGGGTGTCAAAAGAGCGTGTTATGGTTGATAGATATCTTGCAACTAAAACCTTAAGAACTAAGCATACCATAATCAACACACCAAGTAACCAACAAGTAGGCATTTAAACATAAATCATACCACCTAAAGTGTTGAGCCTTGCACGTGGAGCGAAGTGTCGTGGTGGATCATTGAGTACTGAGCAGGTTATAGTCTGGTTTTCTCAAAAGATTTTCCCTTTTTAAAACCGAGTTCACTATAACCAATGGCTCTGATACCAACCTGTCACACCCTCAAAATCCACATGCGAAGTATTATCGTGAGGCGTGTGACTGACCAGGATCATGCCACCAATCATATTGAACAATAAGTAAAAGTAAATAAAGTCCATCACAATCAATACGATTAGTGTTTACGAAAACAAATATCCAAAACCAGGTTTAAGTGTCAGCGGAAGCATAAAGTTCAAAATCTAAATCAACAGTTTAAGTTCAAAATGTTCAATAGGAACCAAACAATGGTTTCCTGCCACAACTCCTCCTCCTCCATGCAAGCTCCAGCAAAAGTACCTAACGACCTGCAAAGCATGTAGCAATGTATCAACAAAATGTTGGCGAGTTCACAGTTTATTAGTGTTGTTCCAAAAACGTAGGTTTGTTAAATTACTCTGTTTTTATAAACATGTCATGGGGAGCTACCCCACCTTTTTAAGCTATTAAACCCGTTGCCACACCGAAACTAACTGTGGTTATGTTTAGTGCCCCACGTCAATGTCTATCATCATTGACTAGTGCCCAGGAACACTAGTTCACGCCTGTCCTCTACGGCACAGTGTGAGGTTTGTTAAACCTAATAGCGCTATTCAACTAATATCCCGTTCGCCATTGGCCCGACGATTAATCGGTATAAAATGTGTAGGGACTTTCAGATAGAGTTTCCTTCTAGTTCGCTTAAGACATGTAGTATAAATAGTAGTTTAACATGTTGTCTCACACAAGGAGACAAGGTTACCCATATCCTACCCAAGGAGAATACGTAGTTGTATCCCACACAAGGAGATAGTTGTTGTTTATTCCATTCCCAATTAACCGGGAATACATGCTTTTATAAGAAGTATGAACTCACCTTAGTTTAGCTCGGCAGATAAAAGTCACTTGAGCTAATGTGGTCAACCACGTCCTATTATGTCTACCATACAAGTCAGATTCATATTCATGTAATACACGTGTTATCCTACACGTATTGTAACAAGTTGTAAGCAAACAATGATCATGTCATAACACGTGTTGCATAACAGTCGACACATAAGTTCACGTTGAAGCCCTAACGGTGTACAGTTTAAGTGTACGACCCACTGAAGAGGCCCATTATAAGTGTGAGACCCTTGTTTGAGTGTACGAGCCCAACCGATGAGCGGCCCAAGTTTCTGGCCCACGACTGAGGGTGTCCTACCACCTCTCGGGTGTGCGGCTCACATCCGAATGTGCGACCTCGTGAGAGTGTGGCCCACATCAATGTGTGGCCCTGTTTCAACGATTGGGCCAAAGTGCAACCCATGTCATCTAATAAATCCAATAAAAATGTGCGATCATGCTTTAACAGTTTGTACGACATGCAGTCTAAACATGTACTCTATTGAAGTCACTACGTGAAAAATAGCCTACGGCCACACTTTTTCCAAAACCGGCCTGCCACAGATTTGAAAAAATGTGTGGCTAAAAGTAATTTATTATATTTTAAAACACCTATAGCCACATATTTTATTATTAATGTGACCATTGTATACAATTCAATACTTTTAGCCATACTTTTTGAAAAAATGTACCATTTACTAGCCAATCTAGTCACAACTTGAAAAATGTGGCCAAATGTGACTTACTACCACGGTATTTGTGTAATTTTTTTAATTGATATGATGAAAACACATCTTTTTGAAATCTTTAGTTACATTTTCAATAAAAAATTGTGACAATCACTAGCTACAGTAAAGAGTAAAGAAAAGTGTGACCAAATATTACTAACTACCATAGTAGGTTTTTAATGATATGACCAAAATATAATACATTTGGTCACTTACGAATTTATGTGACAAAAAGCAGTTTTTGTTGGTCACTTGTAAGTTTTTATACGTGGCTAAAAGTCACCAATGGTCTTGATAAAATAAAACATATGACTATTACTCGCATATGGTCACAACTTAATTGCTTCATGTGAGTGATGTGACCATCCACCCTCCACCTCCGTATTGGAACCCTAATCCATATCTGCTGCCATATGTTCCACATATCCAACTTTGAGGATTTTGATAATATCCGATTTCCACAGTTCATCAACATCCATTGAAGGTCGTCTTGGTCTGGTAGGTGATTCACACCAAAATTTTGAGAAAATTAGGTTATAGAAATCTTATAACCGAAATTCCTGGTTATGTATTTATTCTGTTCGTATGTTGGTTTTTCTGAATTTAGTTTGGCCTGGTCGAATTACTTTGAGGTTTGAAAATTAGGGCTTGATTTGGCTCACTGTTGATATGATGTTATTTGTTTAAGTCTGCTGAAAGTTTTTTATTCTATATATACCATGTTGTTTATTAATACTGCCCCTTAAGCCGTTTATGCCATCATTCTCCATTGAGGTGCTCAAGCAGCTTTCCTTTCCCCTTCAACTTTTTCTCTCTGATGAAAATTGAGATATAAAGAAGGCTAAAAGACCATGGGATCGAGATGGTACCTGCTACGTAATTGGGACCCCCTATGCCTTTATTTAAAGAACCGGTATGTAAAACAAATGCCTATTTTGATAATTACATGTGCCATAGTGAGAATTATGCACCTCGGTTACTGTTCTTGTGTGCGTGTGCTATCTTTGTGATGTGCAGAAAGATGAAGAGGTGGAATTCTTTAGGGCAAAGTTTGCTGGCAGTCAAGCTGACCGAGCTATCAAGGCAGAAGCCGAAGCAAATAAAATTGCTGAACAAATGAAGAACTCAAAAGGTGCAAGTTGATGTTTTTCTCTTTGGCAATTTGGCTCCTTTTCATTTGTGTGTGTGTTTGTTGTTTTTACTGGTTCCACTCAGGTTTCGTTTCCTTCATGTGCCCTTCTTCTTGTGCACACTCACTTCAGAAAACAAGCCAATTATTACTGTGTATTCAATATGGGTTCTATGCTTTTATATAAAATCTGAAGCAACTCATATCAGCTAAATTAAACCCTAGTTTATTAAATTTTCAATTTCGTTGTTACCTATGCTATATAAAATCTGAATACTATTATTGTGTTGTGTTTTATTTTCATGCAATCTGAGGATCTTGTTAGACCGACGTCTATGCTTTTGGAGGGATTTGATGGTAAACAACTTACTTTGTAGATAGAGGGATTTTCGGGTGGTTGGTGGCGTGTTGGGTAACAAATCTAAACGGGTCCAGTATAGTATTATACGAGCAATTATTTGATTCAGGACAATCGGTTAGGGCGAGTTGATCCAAAACACTTCTTTTAGGATACTGTATATATAGGTCACTTAAGTATAAGTTTTTTTTTTTTCATCAAGGTCACCAAACTATTATGATTTTTTAGAGGCCATCCAAGTATCAATTTGTTTTCGTTTATTTTACTTTCTATTGCCAAGAAATTATAATTAGACAAAATGTTGTTAGTTAAAGCTTTTGACACATGTAGAGTTCTATAACTGACAAAAATGCTCATGATTGTACTTAAAAGGGTCAAGTTTACATGAATTGACAACGTATATTTCAATAGATTTAGGGACACAACATGTAAGAGATCACCAAGAAAATGAAAAAAAATGCTCATACCGTTACACCTTGTTGGCATGTATATATTTGTCTGGTCTGTATCATAAATATCATTGCTATAAAATATTTTTTTTACTACAAAGGGAAGGATCTGCTTTAGATGTTCACATAACTTATTATATTGCTGAAAACTCGTATGTTTTATATGGTTTTGCAGCTCTTCTCAGATACTGTTCCCAAGACCGTAGTACGGGTAAGATCAGGCCTAGTACGGGTAAGATCAGGCCTGGCCCAAGGGAAGGGCGAGGTGGGCGATCGCTGAAGGCCCACTCTTCCGAGGGGCCGAGATGTTGTAAACAATTTATATATTTTTATATAGTTTATTTAATTCATACATCCGCATACCATACAATAAAATGTTTGTAGTCTAGTTGGAAATACCATCTCGAAACACTGCATAGGTCTTTGCTTCGAGACCCAGCAGTTGCATTTTTAATATTTTATGCATGGTAGATTCCTTATTAAGTGAGGATAGATTCACTAAGATTTGGCCCATAAGTGTAAACTGAAGCATAAAAATATATACATATTCATTATTGGTATGGCCTCTTTTTTTAACTTTATTTAGCATCATGTGTATATATATAATCAATCGCTTTATTTCCTAAAATTTGTTTTTAATGTCTTTCACACTCTATAAATAATAGTTTCATGTCTTATTTCAAGTTCAAATTTGTTGACGAGCCATGCTCTAATTGGCTCGGTTGTGATTAGAGGCCCGTTTTTTTACTCGCCCTAGGCCCGAAAAATTTAAAGATTCTCAGGGACGGCCTTGGGTGAGATGTACACCATAATTGGTACTTATGTGTGGCTGGACATTGTTTATATTATGAACTTATAATACTGGATGCTTGTTTAAACTTTAGGAGAAAAAGGGAATAGTCCAAAACTGGAAGACCACTACACTACAAGGGATCTTTTTTCAATCGCATAATCAAAGGATCTTTGGCTCAGGTATGTTTTTTCAATTACTTCAATAAATTATACATACTTACTTTATTTTCTACCTTGTTTCCAATGGTTAGGTTCAGACACAAACCGTAAACACCCCTAGTGGGTATATGGTCAGTTGTATTTTGTTGCAGGTTGAATGTGCTAATAGGTTGCTAATTGGGGCTGCTATGGGGAGAATAGAGGTCAAGACTACTAGGATGCTGAAGAGAAGATTAATGTCTTGTTTTTATGAGTTCAGTTTATTTTTTATTATTGTTTCTTTGTTTGGTTGCTTACTTGCTTTTAAGAGGTTAATGGTTCAGTTCCACCCCTCTTGTAAGGTGGAAAGAATGTAGCAAATCGACCAATTTTTTATGAATGGGTCGGTTTGGGTTGTTTTTTCCCTAACGGGTCAAATGTATTCTTTGTGTAGCGTGTATTATTTTAAGATCTTAATCAATTCAAAAGGTGTACAACAGTCCAGTTAGTTTTAAAAAGTCAAGAATATTATAACTTTGACAAACTTTGGTGTTACCAGTGTTTAGTGTTGTGATCTGCTCATAATGTTTGTATAAATTTGGTGGTTGGTATCAATTTATAGGTTTATTGACTTTATTAAAAGTCAAATATAATAATTTTGAATATGAAATCAAACATGATATAAGTTAATGATGTTAGATGTCCGCACATGAATTTTCAATCTGTACTAGTTGGGTCAACAGGCTAGAGTAAGGTTGTTTAAAAACCTCAGGCTCGGGGCTTGCTTGAAGTTCGCTCGAAAAAAGCTTGATATTAACACGATTTTAAATGATCTGAACGACTTGGCTCAGTTTGTAAACAAGTCGAGCCCAAGTCAAGGTAAGTTTGGTTCGCGGCTCGCTTGTTTGGCTCGTTTAAAGTAAATCCCATAAAACTCTAATATGCTAATAAGCACCGGTGTTTAATTAGTATTATGGTTATTTTTTTAATCGAATAAAATAGATTGTCAAGCTATAATTTTAATTTGTAATAATCACTTAGAAAAATATAAATTAAGGTCACGTGCTTTCTTCTCTTGATCGTCTTCTTAGTTTGCCCAAAATTAGTTTTCTATCACCTTAAATACTATACCATTAATTGGTTTTAGGTTTTATGTTTATCGTGTGTAAGATAATATAAAAAACATAATTTATTATTAAATAAACGAGCCGGCTTGATGTGCCATGCCCCGCTCAAGCTTTTGTCGAGTCGAGCCCGAGCCCATAAAAAAGCCAGCTCGGATTGAAACGATTATTAAATGAGCCGAGCCTTAGTCCACTCTGATTTGGTTCGATTGGCTGGTCTCTTTTACAGCTCTAAGCCAATGGAGCATATTGGGCCTTAATGGATCAGAATGGCCAATGGTAGATTACACATATGTTAGTAGATCATGTTGGTCCTTGATGGATCACAGTAGACAGTAGTAGATCTTATATTTCTTAGTGAACCATATTTAGTCTTAATGGATCACTATGACCAATAGTAGACCATACATGTCTTAATATGTACCATATTGGGTCTTAATGGGTCACAATGAGCAATAATAGATCATACATGTCTTAATGGATCATGTTGGGCCTTAATGGATCATAATGGACATTAGTATAGCATACATGTCTTAATGAATCACAATGAACAATAGTTGATCAAATATGTCTTGATGAACGATATTGGGCCTTAATGGTTCATAATGGACAATAGTTGGTCATATATGTCTTAATGGACCATATTGAGCCTTAATGGATCACAATGGACAATAGTTGATCATATATGTCTTAATGGACAATATTGTGTCTTAACGAGTCACAATCACCAGTGGTGGATCATACATGTCTTGATGGACCATATTGAGCCTTAATGGATCACAATAGACGCTGGTATATCTTATATCTTACCGAATTTTACTTTCATATAGCGTTGCGGCACGAGTACTGTACAGTACCATACCAAACACTTTTGGTACCGGTACATGTACCCATATTTGATGATTTCTGGTATCGGTATTTTCGGTACCAGTATGTTCGGTACCAGTACTGGTACCGAACTCATCTCTAATCATATAAGTGTTAATAGATCATATTGGGCTTTACTGGGTCACGATGGCCAATAGTGGTCATAGATAAGTTAATGAACCATATTGGGCCTTAATGGATTACAATGGACAATAGTAGATCACACATGTCTTAATGGACTATATTGGAAGAACTTATAACTTATTGACTTATAAAAGTTAATAAGTTATTTTTATAGTGTTTGGGTTAGCTTATTTAAATTCTTTTTGTGTGTTGAGAAGATAAAAATGATAAATTAATATTTGTAACTTATAATTTATGACTTATATAAGTTAATAAGTTGTTTTTTTACATGAAATCCAAAACACTATATTAGTTTTCACATTACCTCCTACCTAAATATTAGATTTTCAAACCCCCACCAAATTCACCCGCCCAATCTTCCCTCTTCCTAAAACCCTTAAATTCTCAAATCTTCCCTTTTCCTAAGAATTCACAAATTCTGTAACTCACTCACACCTTCCTTATCGTTCACATTCCACACCCTTTCTGACCCAACCAATTTCTAGGGTTTTTATGTTTCTGAATTTTTGGGTACCTTGGTCGGCTAATCGGAGACGAATGTACCACCACCGCCGGTGAAGTTGGCTAACTCTCCCTCTCTCTCTCTCTCTCATGTGCAGTTTGGCCATGTTGGATTTGACTCATTTGTGAGATTCGATGGTTACAAGAGGATGATTGGTGGCCATTTTTGCTATAGGGAGAACAAGGGGGCTAGGGTTTGGGCAAAAGTAATATATCTTAAGTATCGAAGTCAGCTCTACAGACCTTGTCATAGCGGTAAGCCCCCTGACCCTCTCACAAACACAAACATAACCATTTGATTTTGGATCTTTCAGTCTATATTAATTGACTCGATTGGAGGTGATACATCGTTATAAATTTGGGGATTTTGTGCAGCAATATTAGTGTATAGATGATTATCGGGGTTAAGAAAGAGAAAGAAAGGGGTGCTTTTTTTGATTGCAAGGGCTGTGGCTAATTTCTACAGCTTGCACTCAGGTACATTTGAGCATGTTAGGGCACCAATTTTGGTGTTTACATGTTTGTATAACAGTTCAATCCTCCATTGTTTGTATATTAGTGTTTACATGTTTGGTATAGCTGTATTGTTCATATGAGGTATACATATACCATCTTAAAAATGTATACCTTTATAACATCATGTGCATGACAGTAAAAGCATATTTGATGTGTATTCCTCAACCTATTAGAGCTTGAACTGATCTAGGATTTTTTTCATTTATTAGGCAGCTGAAGGTTTTTGTCGTAGAAATTATGTACCAGTGGACTCATTGTATAGGAGAACATAAGGTAATACCTTTGTATCTATGGAACGTTTTTATCACTGAACCAATTTCCGAAGTTAACGAAGTTGTAACTTTTTTCTTATTGTTATAGGTAAGACAGAGTATGTCTATGCCCGTGTGATGTAGTCGGCACAACTTGCTGTGGAGGTACAATGGCTATATATATGTGTGTATGTGTTGCATCTCAACTTTTATTAAATGAATTACTATACATTTTTACTGGTAAATATGTTTAAGAAAGAATATAGCTAAAATGATGTTTAGGGTGGATTTTAAAAGAAAATAAGTGATAAAATTTAATTACAGACCCCTTTAATGATTTGATTTATGCTATTATATAGTGTTGATATTGGGCAATGGCAGAGATGAGAGATATAACAACAATAAACGAAACACACTTTGTTTTTAGGATCATGCAATTCTGGACTGCACGAATTCTTATTATTGTTAGTGATGGTTTTCTTCATTCATATTATGATTGTTTATATCAATTTGTAATTTGGTGTTATATATATATTTTTTTTGGGTAAAGGGTTACCCCGGTGATTCTATATATTCACAACCAAAAAAGAACAAGTGGTGTAGAAAGCCTACACCAGTTCAATCATGAGACATGCCCCATGAAAGTAAAGCCAGTAAAACAAAACCAAAAGAAACCGAACGCAACAACCGGACATAAACACCTAGACACTCATCTAGACAGAAACGAAACTACAAATAAACTAACTAATTAGCCTCCGTCATCTTTCGTTTCAGTTGCAACATCCCAATCCCCAAGCAGCTTCCGCACCCTAGCGTTGATCTTCAGCTTAGCTCCCATCAGCTTGTATCTCACAGTTTTCAGAATAGCATCCTTCACCATTTCAGGTGGACGTAATTGGTTTCTGAATAGTCTAGCATTCCGCTCTTGCCAAATCGTATACGCAGCAGCCGCAACTAGAAGCTTCGCGACATAAATCTCCACTTTCTTTGACCGAATGCGAGCACATAGCCACTCGGTGATATCCGCCCATCTCGAACACACAGCCTCCATACCCACTTTACCCCGAATCATATTCCAGACTTCGTCCGAAAATTTGCATTCAAAGAATAAATGCTGATGAGAATCAAAGTTCTCATAGCACAATAGACAGCACATCATATTCATGTTTTTCCGCCTTGAGAAATCCCACTGCAGAATCTTGTCTTGAGTAAGGAGCTTTCTCTTCATAATCAGCCACATCATAAACGCGTGCCTAGGGATACATTGAGCAAACCAAACAATACCACTCCAATCAACCTCTGATTCTCTATGACGAACCGAGTGCCATACGGCTGACGAAGAGAAATCCTGACATTCGTTCCCATCTTTCCATAGCAATCGGTCAGATTTTGACGGGTCTAAACGAAAGTGATCCAGCTGAATAAGAACAGGGAAAAGATCCCTCCATGCGACAGGCCAATTCCAAGTATCGTTAGAGAAAATATTGAAAACAGTGTCATCTAACCGAAAATCAGCATCCGTAATAGTCCTTGGTGACAGAAAATCACCAAGAGGGCCTAAATCACTCCAAAAGTCAAACCAAGCTGATGTATCACGACCATTACCCACATCGGACCAAACATATTTCCGAATAACATGCCTCAACTGAATGATTTTTCTCCATGACCAAGTAGAATTTGAAGTAGCTTTGCAAACCCAGAAATTCTTTCCTTTAAGCCGATAAGAGTGAACCCACTTGACCCAAAGGGAATCCCGCTTCATCACAATACTCCAAATATGAGACGCCATCAGGGCTTTATTCATATCCCCAATCCGTCTAATGCCTAAACCACCTTCATACTTAGGAGTACAAACCACTTTCCACGAAACTTTAGCTTTACCTCTATTGAACGACACATCTTGAGACCATAAGAAAATTCTCATTCTAGCTTCAAGTTCCTTAACAACCCGCACAGGAAGCAAAAACACAGAGGACCAATAAATATGCATTGAAGAGAGAACTGAGATAATCAGTTGAAGCCGCCCCGCAAACGATAACAATTTATTCTTCCAGTGCATAATACGTTTCTCTAATTTTTCCACGAGCACACGGCAATCACTGTACCTAAGCGTAGAGGAAATAAGAGGGACACCCAAATACTTGACCGGTAACGTACCTTCCACAAAAGGCATAATGTCCAGAATCTCCTGTTTAACATGATCTTTCACATTGCAAAAGAAGACTGTACTTTTCTGGTTGTTAGGCACTAGGCCCGACATCTTAGAAAATTTTGAAAGAGAGGTCATAATACAATTGGCCGAGTTCACTTCCCCTCTAGCAAAAAGGAACAGATCATCCGCAAAGCAAAGATTTATAATCTGCTGTTTTTCACATCTGTTATGATATTTGAAGGAGGAATCTATCCGAACAGAGTGCTGAAGAATACCCGTCAACACCTCCATGACAAGAGTGAAAAGATAAGGAGAGATAGGATCCCCTTGCCTTAATCCCCGTTTACCTCTGAAAAACCCATGAACCATGCCGTTAACACAAACCGAAAATGAGGTAGAGGAAACACACATCATGATCCACCTCACCATATTATCGTTAAACCCAAACCCACGAAGCACACTTTTCAGAAACCTCCAGTCCACCGTGTCGTACGCTTTCTGAATATCAACCTTAAATGCACATCTTGGAGGCCCCACATTTCGATGATAGTTGTGCATTAACTCTTGCGTTAATAAGATGTTGTCTGAAATTTTCCTGCCCGGGACAAATGCCGATTGATTAATGCTAACAATCTCATTCAAACCTCCCTTTATCCTATCAGCAATTATCTTGCTGATACACTTGTATAGAACGTTACAACAAGCAATCGGGCGAAAATCAGTAACAACCATAGGCGTTGGCACTTTAGGAATAAGAACTATAAGCGTATGATTCAGCTCCCGAAGCAAATTACCAGTATCAAAAAAATCTTTAATGGCATTAACAATATCATTACCAATTAGCGGCCAAGCATTCTTGAAAAACGCAGCCGTAAAACCATCCGGACCCGGAGCTTTATCATTGCCAATGGAGAACATCGCCTTTTTAACTTCCTCCTCCGTAACCGGCCGCACCATACTCGTAGCAATATTGTGGGGTAAAACTTTCGGAAATAAATCTGGAGTAGGTTGTAAGGAGATATCATCTTTGTTGCCAAAAAATTTCTCATAATGTTGGACAAATGCTTTAAACACATTATCACCTTCATAGAGATTCCCTTGAGTATCTTTAATGATATCGATCCTACTACAATGATTGCGAATTTTCAAAGAGGAATGGAAAAATGCCGTATTCATGTCGCCCGCACTCAGCCAATCTACCTTAGCTTTTTGTTTCAGAAAACACTCTTCATCCAACATAGCAACTTGAAGATCACGGCTAGCCGCATCTTCCTCATTCCGCAAATCAGCATTATGCGGCTCTAAGTCAATCTTTTGCTGAATATCATCTAATTTCAAACGGATAGTTTCAACTTTCTTGTGGAGATTACCCTGTTTAAACAGCAACGACCGAAGCGGGTGTTTAATCGACTTTAACTTCTTGACAACTCGAAATTGGTGAACCCCATCAACATTAATTATCCAATGTTTATTAACAATCTCCAAAAATTCTGGTTTAAAAACCAGAAAATTAGCAAACTTAAACGGCCTTGGTTTGAGTTTCAACGCTTCCGGAATAGACAAGATACACGGGCAATGGTCCGAAAGTCTATATGGCTTGAACATGGCAACCGAGTTCGGGTATTCAGTAAGAAACGGAGTGTTTCCCATTACCCGATCGATTTTCTTTAGTAATCCCACACCGTTTTTAGGTTTTTGGCTCCACGTAAAATGCATACCTGAACGATTAATATCCACAACTTCAATGTCATCAACACATTCCTGAAAATCCCTCATACCAATCGAAATTGATGAAGAACCCATCGAATTATCTTCTATGTTAAGAGCCGAGTTAAAATCACCCATAATACACCATGGCCGATCCGCGACAAAAACCTTATGCATAGACAGAAGATGCCATAACTCCCTCCGCGTAACATAATAATTATCGGCATAAACAATGGAACAAAAAAGCACTCTCTTATCCAATTTAAACACAAGCTGTAAATGCATAACCTGAGGGGATTGAGCAACGATGATAACATCAAAAATAGCTGGGTTCCACCCAATGATTATCCTTGTACCTTTGTTACAGCACCCGCCATTTGAAGTCCAATCCCAAGAACGAAACACAGCTTTACACACATTGCCCAACTTACCGACATCCACATGAGACTCTAGAATAGCACACAAGCTCAAATTGAAATCCTTGACTGCCTGCCGAACCTCTATTTGTTTGAGAGGGCGGTTCAACCCCCTTATGTTCCATGCAGCGATACTAACCATTGGTAACTTTCGGAGAAGGAGTGCTTGCCCCTTTGTGATTCTTTATATTCCGGGTACCATCCATTATAAACCCATCCATTTCATCATAAATTTCCTCCACATCGTCATCATCCGAGTCCCCATCATTCAAGTCCGTTTGCCTTTTACTAGGCCCTGGTTCGTCCTCCACCTCATTAAGAACATCAAACGGATTGGCTGACCGAAAAGAATTATTATTTGAAGTACCATCCATCCCGTTCTGAGACTTAGGTTTAGTAGAATCTCCTTTTGACTTTTGTCCCACCGGACGATATTCAAATTTAGGCTTCTGTGTATTCACGGGTATCCCAGTTTTCTTGGCCGCTTTCTTCCCATACACACCTGTATATCCCTCCTGATCCACAACAGGAGACTTTTTACCTTTCGGGTTCTTTGGACCATTCCGATTTTGCAACTGATGCAAGTTATTAGTCTTTCTCACAGGAAGTTTTGGACAAGTCTCGGACGTGTGGCTAAAGACACAACATGAAGCACATCGATGCGGGTTCCATTCATACTCCACATACATCGTTTCTTTTGTAAAACCCTCTCCATCAAGTTCAGGTATCACCATTGTAATTTCCTCTCGCAATTCTCTATCGGCTGAAACTTCAATCAACGCTCTAGCGTAGCTACTACGTCCCCAAGAGTCCATACACATTGACGTGGTAAACGAGTCCAACATCTTTGGTTCGCCAATAGTTGTTGCAATCAAGCTGAGGCCATCCTCCGTGTATGCCGCAATAGGAACTTCGTGAATTTTAACCCACACTTGCACTTTCGTTACCTCTTTCTTTTCGAGTTTAGTAGTTGGGGTCCAATGATTAAGAAACAAAGGCTGAGAACGTATAATCCATGGCCCATCCTGAAGAACATTCGATATACCAGCCTCATCTCTAAACTTGAAAAAGAAAAAACCATTAGCGTTCATCATAGTCTTTTGTAACCCATATTTCTTCCAATTCATCCGAACAAAGTAGTCAACCACTGGGAAGGCAACTCGATCCCCCAAAAAGTACCCATAAAGGGTGTTAGCCAACTTATCCTGGACCATACGTACTGATTCTCTCGGTAACACAACATCACAACCCTCCTGATTAACAGAACTAGCAAGCGACCGAAAATTCACTTTTTTGCCATTAATTGCATTTACCGACTCAGCATATGACATGGGCTTGACAACAGCCCCAGTAACCTTATTAGCCATCGTGGACGGTTCACCATTGGAGAAATTTTCAACCGGTTTTGAAATATTCATCAGCCCGTCCAAGACCGATACATTAGATGTAGAGAACATACCTCTTCTCGGAATTAAGGGATTGCCTTCAATGTTAGTAACTCTTAACCCGATCCCACGAATAGGTGCTGTTCCAGGTGTCGGCAACTCCTCACCAACAGGTTCATTCATACTATCAGCTCCCTCTACGTTGGTCGGTTTATTAGCAAAAGAAACAAGCGGGTCAGGCGGCTTACCACGATCATGCAGAACACTAGCAGTAGCGTCACCAAACTTAGACTGAACATCCATAACAAATCAATCAACTCTCACGTGAAACAAGAACCTTAAACAACCATGCACTCGATACCCCAAAACCCTAACGCCGCAACAAACGAAAACAGGAACAAGAACGATAAACCCTAATTCCTGGTGTTATATATATTTCCTATAGGCTTTATCAAAGGAGTTTCCTGGTGCAATTGCTAAAGTGTCGTTACCAAAGTCCATGTGTTGGAATTCTGAGGTGCGTCCTGATTCTTGAATATATACAACACTTAATAAACCTAATTATAACTATTTCTCGAATTACAACTTTGTTGATTCAAGTGACAGTTCTTTTAAGTAGTTATCTGCTGTATCAGGGGCGGATCTACAGGTATCCTAGGGGTTGCCTGGGATACCCCTCAACTTTCTTTGCGAAGTGCAAGTTCTTTCTTCTCTGTTTTAGGTTTATGTATCGAATACACTTAAACAAATATTAGGATACCCCTAAACTGTTGAAGATAAGAGTAGACTAGAGATGAAACATAAAAAAAATTCCCACCAGCAGTGGTGGTGGCGGCAATGGTGGCGGCGGCTGCTCTGTTATCAAATTGCAGTAGGGTTTTTTGAGAAGATGAATAGCCAAAAAGATAGAATATTTATTTCCGGTTGATTGAACCATATATAAGTTAAACCAAATATTTAAAAGCCCACCTTAATAAAAAAACTTTTGTGTTTATTTGGGCCTTATCTAACTTATTCGAAACCTACTATTATTATACTTTGTATTATTGTCATTAGATCTGTTTGTTTTTTACGGCATATTGATTTGTTTTTTAATTTAGATATCAATTAATTCAATCTAATAATTAAATATTTTATTTAACTATTTCTCATTCCAATGTGTTAAAAACTAAAAACGCTTGAAATCGATATAAAAATGACATGATGAAAGGTAAACTATTGAATGTGAAATTCTTAGTTGTTTGTCTTTGTTTAAACCAATTAATATTTATCTTATTAATATATCAAAGCAAGTAAGATGACAATAACCCCCTTTGTGTTAAGCATGGAATTAATATCACTACTAATATATGCAAAATATTATATTAGATCACTCTAGCAAAAAAAAAAAAAAAAAAAAAAACTCTTAGTTTCTTCACTTATATTTAGGGGCTCATCTTTTATACTCGCACAGGGTCTCGAAGCCCCACAAATTCTATGGGACAGCCCTGCACAAAAAGGTGTTCTAGCACAAAAAGAACCAAGTAGGATTTGAGTTTAGGGTTTAATTACTAATTATAGTTGTTATTGTGTATTTGATTGTACGAATGTACAGTAAAACTAAATTACAATGTATGAATGTATGGTAAAAAAAAAGTTTGAGATACCCCTGGTTTTTTCTTTTAGATCCGCTGGTTTTTTCTTTTAGATCCGCCACTGTGCTGTATCGAACTTTACACTTTTTAACATGTGAATAATCAGATAATTCTTGTATCATCTAGGTCATCTTTAGCAGACTATTTGTTGGATTTTGGCACTCCATGGGGATGCAGTTGTTCCTTTTGCATTTGCTGGCGTATATTAAGGCAAGCGGTCACTTCATGCATTTCCTTACTTTATATTATTTTATAAATTTCTTTATGAGTCTATTTCAATAAACCTAGTGTATGGTCACATAGCATTATCTTATTTTTTATATCACTCGTCACATCCTTTTTTACTGCAGTGGTAACGTTTCTCACGGTCTACGGAATACAGCATTGGCTACAACCTTGGTATGTGTGATATATTAACTTTACCTAATTCAAAAATAATTGTTTTCATTTCTAATATATGTGGAATTTCATGCAGATCGATAGCGCAGAGTCTTACGCTAATGTAATGCAACAAGCCGGAATTTCTGTCGACACTGAGGTGACTTAAGTGCATATCTTTTCTATTATCAATCACGCGTAAAAAGCTGCATGCTAAAATAACTTTCTTATTGCAGCAACGGAAGAAAATAATTGTAGAACGAGCCAATTATTTAGCAAAAGGTGTTGATGGATGTCTTGTGATGCAAAGTAACTTACTTGATGAGGTAACTAGTTATAGTAAGTTAGTATTATCTTCCTCAATTTTAATTTTTTTTCAATAATGTAACTGATTGTTTGTGGTAATGAACTTAGGTTGTAAACCTTGTCGAAGCACATGTTCCCGTGCTCGGAAAATTCTCAGAGTCGTTCCTAGTGCTCCCGAAAGATCTGTTAGTAATGGTATCGTGTTCCTTTAAACATATATTAGAAATTTGTTACAATCTATTATCTACTATAAAGACGATTATTGTATCTATTGTTGAGTTAAGTTTATCCTGCAGAGTATTATCTTCCTCAATTTTAATTTTTTTTCAATAATGTAACTGATTGTTTGTGGTAATGAACTTAGGTTGTAAACCTTGTCGAAGCACATGTTCTCGTGCTCGGAAAATTCTCAGAGTCGTTCCTAGTGCTCCCGAAAGATCTGTTAGTAATGGTATCGTGTTCCTTTAAACATATATTAGAAATTTGTTACAATCTATTATCTACTATAAAGACGATTATTGTATCTATTGTTGAGTTAAGTTTATCCTGCAGGTTATGCAGAAGCATCAGAAGTACTTTGCGTTGACGGACACGAACGGAAGTTTGTTGACGTATTTCATTGCTGTAAGATATATTATCAGCTCTAAACCGCAATTACTAAATTTGGAGTTATATTTTTTTAACACTGTTAATTTCTTCTCAGGTTGCAAATGGAGCGATTAATGAATCGGTTGTTAAGAAAGGAAATGAAGTTGTACCCAGGTTTGCATTGTCACTTTTCTTTGTTTCGGTTTCTTATCTTTGTGTAGTATAAATGTATAGTTAACTGAAATAGTCGAGTAATTTTCTTTATCATAGAGCTCGTGTAACACCCCAACCCGGAAGGGCTGACGTGTCACAATAACGGTAACATAAACAAAAGTCATAATTCCATTTATTTGATAATGATACAACCACACGACCATTAAAATTAAGATTAATATACAAGCGGAGACATTCATCTTAATTAACTAACATCTTCAGATTTATTCCTAGGCTTTATTCTTCTCTCTTTTCCCCTCCCAAAGTAACCTGTGGACCTGTATATACAAAAAGTTTACGGAATGAGCCGAATGCTCAGTACAGAATTTTAGGCTCAAATAACAAATAATGCTTTATATGAAATCTTATCCGGATGGAACCTTATGCGAAAATGATACGATGCAAGAACATAATTTCATAATCATATCTTACGGATGTACCCATGAGCAAACTTAAAACGTGACAATACACAGGTAGCTACTCCTGCATAATTATCACATGAGATGGCGAATTGGCATACCCGTTATCCACCTCCTTATACTTAAATCCTAGGATCGATCCACACGCCTCCTAATAGCCTTATGTACCACACTTGTACTTAAGAGACGCCGTGAACTGATCTCTACGTCACGGATGGAGCACATGATGTTGATGCCACAACAACATGCTCGTGGGACACTCCACGAGAAGCGATACTCAGGGTATCAGAGTACAAATGGTCTTATTCACATAACTTATAAAACTTATTTTCATAACAAAACGGAACATATATTGGAACATGCGATAATGAGTATAACATAATACTATCGCATGACATGAAAGCTAAATCAAATGATTAGGATAGGAATCGAACGGACTGTCACATGAATCGATAATCAAAGACGTGAGGAGTTTTTAACAGATATAGTAATTTAGTGGTTTTATAACAATTTGAATATGAAGCAATAAAGAGTGGGGTAAGGATCCGTACCTTAATAACTTCAAAGTGAAGCTACCTTGTGCTAATATTTTAGATTTATATGGGCAGAGTTTCGACTACTGATTAATCTTTTCACCTAATAACATGCACACAAACTAGGTTAGTAACTTAATACAGCATTTACGTCAATTCACGAGATCAAACCCTCACAACTATTATCAAGTGCAATACTTAATAATTCAATCGGATTCACAACGAATAACAGAGCATAGTCAGAATGCGAACAACACTCAAATATTCAAGTTGAAATCACGACGAATAATCAAAGTAGAAGCTCAATTTGAGCAGCACTCAGACAATCGTTGGATAGTTATAATCGATCGGACGTTGAATCGTAATAGCGATCGAGTTATTACCCTGATTGCGGCAGCGTTTCGAGGGGTGTGTGTGTTTGGGTAGTGGAAGAAGTATAACTCGACGTCAATTGAGAATTTGAGCGTCGTTTTTGTGCACAGAAGCAAGTCCCAAAGCCTGCTATTTATACACAAATTTGGCACTGCTTACGGACCGTAAGCCTGGTCCCTTACGGTCCGTAAGGGACACCGAAAATTCTTTTGCTTGCTCCTCACGGGACAAGCCTTGATTGGTCAGAAATTTGGTCCAATTATATTTAGACAACGTTTTAAGTAGATAATCGTCAACTAAGGTTTACCCCCCCCCCCTTGAGTTTTAGGGGTCCTGATCCTGATTCTGATTGCTCTGAAATTTTCATGGGTTGTGCAGAATTACTTGGGTGTCTTAATTAGGGTTTTCAAGTGGTCTATTATTCTTTTTATTTCTAGAATAATGATTTTAAATTTATGGGCATTACAACTATTACCCCCTTAAAAGAAATTTCGTCCTCGAAATTTTTCAAATAAGAATATAACCTATCGCATAAGTAACAGAAACGAAATTTCATAGCAGAGTTACTAATTTATATAACCAGAATCTCCTAACCACACATGTGTATCTGAAATTCATAACTAAAGTCATGACTGTACTTGTCAATTACCTTATATATGTGCCCTAATGGTCCTTCTATAACGTATCTTAATAAAATATCTTACGGTACGAAAAGTTTTCAGATACTTAGAGTGGCTATTAGTACTGATATTTTCTACATAGATATGCTTAGTCATAGCTAAAATATATTCACATAAGGTAAAGCATAAATGACCGTAAACAGAAACAAATGAACATATATCAAAGAGCAAGATTTACCGTTACTTAACTAAAATTCTATTGCGAGAATAGATTAGGGTATAGAGAACGAATTGATTCTTCTGATTCCCATGTTGCTTCGTGTTCAGAGTGATTTTTCCAAAGGACTTTAACAAACGGAATTACTTTCCTACGCAAAACCCTTTCTTGTCGATCTAAGATGGATTCTGGTTCCTCTTCGTAGGACAAATCTTCATGAATTGTAAGTAACGGGTAACTAATGACATGGAGTGGATGATAATTATATCCTCTTAAAGAGGATACATGAAAAACATTATGAACGTGAGAGAGTTGAGGCGGTAAAGCCAGTCGATATGACACCTCTCCAATTCTTTCAAGGATTTCAAACGGACCGATGAAACGGGGACTAAGTTTCCCTTTAATTCCAAATCTACGAACGCCACGCCAAGGTGATACCTTTAAGAATACGTGATCACCAATTTTAAATTCGAGGGGTCGTCTATCTTGATCTGCATAGCTCTTTTGTCTACTCTGAGCTTCTTTCAGTTTTTCTCGGGCCATAGTGACTTTTTCATTTGTAATCTGAACTAATTCTGGCCCTTCAATAATCTTTTCTCCGACTTCATCCCAGCATAATGGTGCGCGACATTTCCGACCGTACAAAAGTTCAAAAGGTGCCATGCCAATACTTGCTTGCCAGCTATTGTTGTAAGCGAACTCAACAAGACATAGATATTCATCCCAGTTTCCAGACCATTCAAGTGCGCATGCTCGGAGCATGTCTTCCAAGGTCTGAATCGTGCGTTCTGACTGCCCATCTGTTTGTGGATGGAAAGCCGTACTAAACTTTAGTCGTGTCCCCCAAGCTGCCTGAAAACCTTTCCAAAATCGTGAGGTGAAACGTGGGTCTCTATCGGAAACAATGGAAGATGGTGTGCCATGGAGTCGAATAATTTCTTGAAGAAATATTTCGGATAACTTATTAACCGAAAATCCTTGCTGAATTGGTAGAAAATGTGCTGACTTTGATAATCTATCAACAACAACCCATACAACATCATTCTTCTTGAATGTCTTAGGTAAACCAGTAACAAAATCCATTGTGATCTCATCCCACTTCCATATGGGAATATCCAGTGGCTGCAACAGACCGCTTGCTCGTTTGTGTTCAATTTTCACTTGTTGGCAAGTGAGGCATTTACTTACGTATCGAGCAACGTCTTCCTTCATGCCATTCCACCAGAAGTTCTGTCTTAAATCTCTATACATCTTGGTAGATCCTGGGTGAATCGAAAATGGTGAGCTGTGAGCTTCAGCTAACAATGACTCACGAAGGGTGGAGTCATCTGGTACACAAAGTCTTTTGCCGCACCAAATCACCCCCTGATGGTCTATACTAAATTCAGATTGCTTACCCACCTCGATATTTTGCATAATTGCCCAAAGTTCTCCATCTTGCTTTTGTGCATCTTTGATCCGGGATATGAGGTCGGGTTCAATCTGCATTCTAGCTAGATATCCATCAGATTTACTAACCTGAAGCCAAATGTTCATCCTTTCGAGATCCCTCCTAATACGAGGTTGAATTTGTAGGCAAAATATAGTCCCGGAATTCTTTCGGCTTAATGCGTCAGCTACCACATTGGCTTTGTGACAACCCTCACTAAACCAGGTATCCGTACGATTTAATTAATAATTAATTGCTGCTTAATTATTGTGCTTAACTGAAATTGTGAATGAACTGCTACTTGACTGTTGATACTTGTACATATCTGCATCATACTTTACATACCGTCACTACATTATTTACATACTGAACTCTAGTGACAAACATGATGCACAAAAGCACAGTAGCACCATGAACGGATAACCTATTGAACATGCTGATAAAGCCAGCATCAGGCGGACACTGCCTCTAAGGCCTGTATGAGCCAGAAATATTTTACTACACCCATAGTGAGTGTAGGGATACAAGGATTGTAGAACTGCGTCTCTAGGAATAAGTTACGATGACTGGATGTGCCTAAAACGTACACTAAGCACAAAACACAGCACTTTAAATAACATTTCAGCTTCTGGCTAACTAATGAAGTGCCAAAACATGAGGAAATATTCCCGACACTTGGGGAAATAAGTTGTGTCACTAAAAATATTATTAACGACACTTAAAAGCTTATTTAAGCACTTTAACGGATTTCTATCCAACCGAACAATCGGACTATACCCGGAACATAAAAATATTGACAGTAACAATATTGATCTTTTTCTGAGCCAGTTAGGGTCCCTAAATACCCTAACACCCGCATTAAAGCACAACATGTGACTAACCAAGTTAGTCCCTAAATCTAACCTAGTTAACTTAACTAAACCCTAACTAATGGTTGGATTCTAACCAAATGACCCCCCCCCTTCTAACAAGGCCGTCCCCTAGGGGACATACTTGGTACTAGTTGGATTATTTTAATGAAATATGTTTAATATCTAACCTACATATAATCCAATGGATCAAGAACTTTAGAATTGCCTACAAGTATGGAGCCTAAACACAAGAGATTATTCACTCAACTCATCACCACATCACAACTCTCTCTCTTTCTCTTGGTTCTCGGCCGAAGACACCCCACCCCCATCCATCATTGTTCGATCTTGATCATTCCATTCCAATCATCTACAAGTGTTACGGGTCACGCATTAGGAGTCTTGGAGCAAACGGAAGGCGAAGGACCTCTCTACCTAGCTTTATCCACCTATTTTTCGCATAGATTCTTCCCTAGCCCCGAGCTAGAGGTATAATGCTTAAAACACATACTCGAATCATTCTAAGATGGTTAATAAGTTATGTAACGGTTGAAATGCGGAAACTTATCTTTTGAAGCATAAAAGTCTACTAAAAACATGAATATTGTTGGTTAATAACACATAAGTGGTGTAAAAGTTGTAGTAACTGAAATTTGCGGTTACCTAGACCCGATCTACGTTGTGGTAGCTCGGATCACCAATTAACCCGGTTTGGTTAAGATCATGGATCTTGACATAAGCTTGTTTTAAATGGGACAAGGGTTAAAAGGTGAAACTCTACCACACAAGAAACATGAACTTGTGTAAAAGTATTTTTACTAGTAAAATAGTGTTTGAAACTAGCGGATCTACGTATGTACAAATGGTATTTTCAAGGAACCACATATCAAAGAAATCATGTTTTCTAAAAAGACGGATCTTACACTAACAAGTATAATTTTTATAAACCACAAGTGTGTAGACACTTGTGAAATGAAAGGTTCGACAAAATAACAAACTTTGTAAAAGATGACGAGAAGTTGTAAAGATGGATTTACTTTAAAAATGAGGTTTTTACGAGATCGATCTACTTTATATAAAGATCCACAAAATATAATGGGATTTACACTATAGTTTCGGAAAAATTACAAGTTCATGCGATTATGCGATTTACATACTTGTCGACTAGTTTGATGTGTCGGAAATTGTTTGATTGAATAAAGAGGTTGTTGAAATTGATTTTGCAAAAGAAAATGATACGCTTGAAAGCGTGGCCACCTCCAGTTACAGAGGAAACTCTGGCGAAATTTTTCTAAAAACCTAACACTTAGAATTATTTACACTACAAGTGTTAGAATTATTTTTGACATGTTTTCAAAATATAATTCGCCACGACTTTATTTACAAATATTCGGAGGTGGGATTTTCACAAAAACTAAACGTGATAAATATATATTCGGTAAATATATTTTCACCACACTGTTTATGATTATTTTGTGAGAATACATAAATATTATTTTTAGAGTAAAAATAATATTTACGAACGTTAACAGATCCAAAATCTTACGAACGCCCTTACGATAATTATATAAGTTACACCGGTAATTACTATTACCACACGAATGATAAAACGTAACTTACGCATTATACGGAAATATTCATGAACGCGTATTTTATCGACGTATTATTTTTGGGGAAAATTATGTGAAATGGAAATATAATATTTTTGAGAAAAATATTTATATTTTGGAATTAGAAATAAAAATATATTAAGTGAGACTTAATGATATAATTCGAACGCACATGTATTAAATCCCCCATCCTTGGGAAGGAGATTAACTACCAAGTACATACGAAAAGTAAACCCGAAATAGTTGTCTAACTATTTCCCAAAAACTTAAACTATAAAGCTAAGCACGGCCGTCCGACTAATAGAATTAGCACATGTAGGTCGTTGCACAGCTGACTGATTTGGAGTACTTGGTAGAGACGCACTGACTGTGAGTTCATGTCCCCCTTTTCCTCTTAACTGTTTTCAGTTTTCTAAACTGCGGGGGTGAAATACATGTTACTATGATTATGGGTACTTTTTACATGGTATGGTTAGCGTAAGGAGGGTTACTACTTAGATCATGTGAGTGGGTAGGCGGGAACTGGAGGCCATTAATCCTCATTGTAGGACCGAGGGACGTAAGCGGTAGATCTATCTGGGTGTAGCGAGCCCAACCCCAGGTCCAGCATAACGGACCTCGGGGTGACTTTTTGCCCCGACGCAAAATCGCAAGGGTTGAGTCTTCCTACTTGCACTTCACACATATCAATGGCCTTGCAAACCATTGGTGATCTCTTTTTCCTTATTTGCTACATACCAGGGTTTTGATAAATACAAAGGTTTATTTACTCACTTACACATGAACTCGCTCAACATTATTGTTGATTTTTCAACTTACATGTATTTCAGGGAATTAAAAGATCTGGCACGGTATGGCACGTTTTCCCGCTGCACTAGTTTCCAAGGTCATCCGGGGTTTAGGGAATGTGACTCTTTCCTGGACAAGTCACAGTCCTTAAACTGTGTTTATGTTATGTTTAAGTTGTAATGTTTGTTGAACAATGTTATGGTTATTAGGGTGTTTTCCCGTCAAAACAATGGTACTGTATTTGGTTTTTTTTTTTAAACTTAATGGATGATTCTTGCATGTTTTAATTCATATAGCTTTGTTATGATTAAGCTATGGTATTAAGAAGTCACACCAAATTAACCACGCTTCCGCAAAGCCAGGGTGTGACAGCTTGGTATCAGAGCTCTGATCATAGCGAACTAGGATTCCTTCTCGAGTCTAGACTATGATCACTAGGGCTCTCACGAAAACATTTATACTGCATACCACTTAAGTCCAGATCCAAAACGTTTTTATAAACAAATGTTGAGCACATTTTATTTATTAGTTTTTTAGGCTTAGTCTGGGAGGCTGAGGCTCGGTCTGGGAGGCCGAGGCTCGATCTAATGGATCGAGGTAGTTGTCTAGTGGGACTAGGGAGTCAGTCTGGGAGGCTGGGAGAATTGGCTAGTGGGACTAGGAAGAGCAGTCTGGGAGGCTGGGAGGCTAGTGGGACTAGGAGAATTATGTGATTTCTTACTTGGTGACTTATGTGATTACCTGATTGTATGACTGATTATTTGTGCATATGTGTGATTATGTTACAGACTCATGGACTCGCCCGGTACAGGCGACTCGGACACCACTGGACCCATACCTGTAGTATCTGACGACCTCGTATCCTCAGAGCACGAGGTGCACACTTCTGACTACACCAGCACTGACGATGACGATTTCCAGCCCTTCGCACTACCCGATGGTGCTGATGAGCCTACAGATGGCCCTCCTGCTGAGTACCTACCTCTAGTAGTGATTCCGGCCCCTATACCCTTAGCCGTTTATCCAGCATATGACTTACTTCTTGACGCCGAGGCTGACGGCGATATTGATCTGTTTGAGGATGAGCCTATCGAGGATGAGATCCCGGACGCAGCCCTTCTTCCCGCTGGCGACCTTCTGATGATCGCTTGTGCTCCTGCCGAGGACTCACCCGCGCATTCACCGGTCCCAGACTCCTTTGAGTCTGTGGCATCCGCACCTTCTCACGCGGTGAGCGCACAGCACTTTGCACACGATTCGGATCCTGACCAGGCATCCTCTGTTGCACCTATTCCCAGCTTTGCGTTTGACCATGATGACATAGAGGATTCTGATCCTATCTTTCCCCCGGGATTCGACCCGGATCGTGATATTGAGTTTATCCCGATGGACCAGCCCATGGAGGATCCAGCTGATCCAGTTGATCCCATTGATCCCGAGTTCGATTTCGAGATGGCTTTTGATGACCTTGAGCCTGCCTTGGCTCCTGAGCAGGCAGCTGCTCTAGACCCTATGCCTGAGCATGACCCCGTACATGCTGGCATCCCTGTTGAGCCTGTTCTAGCTGACCCGCCTGTCGATGATCATCTGGAGGGTGATCATGTTATTGCTGCCGATCATGTCGATCCACCTCTTATTGCTGATGTACCTATTGACCATCCTGTCGATCACATTGCACCCGTTCACCCTATTGTTGCTCCCCACCTGATCCCGTTCCACTAAAGCCCGAGCATGCACTGTTCGCGGCACACATGGATCCACCGGATGAGCATGCACAGCACGGTTGGATACCTGCTGATGAGGATGTTCCACCTTTTCCCCCACACCACACTGATACACGACATGTTGATTTCTCTTTTCAGGTTCCTCAGTTTGTACCTCCAGCGAGACCTGGAGAGGGTTCTTCAGCCCATCCTTTTGGGCATGTACCGATGTCTGTTCCTTTCATGCCACAGTTTCCACCTGTTTTACCATCTGCTTCACCGTTTCATGTGGCACCATTCGACCCCACCAGTGAGCCTTTGCTCTGGTCTTCACTGCCTGTCATGCCACCGACTGATCCTTACCATCCGTTCCATGTGGGACACACTATTGAGGACGTTTTGATGTCTTTCGTTTTTCAGCACGAGTCACATACGCAGCGTCTCCAGGAGCTTGAGAGAGCTCAGCTGCCACCATGCCAGTGCCATGGTCAGACACACTATCCTCTGCAGCCATTTCGATCATTACCCCCAGATTATGTTGCCCGTCTCTTTACACTGGAGCAGCAGGTTGCTTCTTTCATCCGTACTCAGAGAGCCATGGAGGAGGACTGGCTCCAGTTACGTCGTTTGTTTTACACTCACTTTTCCCCTCCTCCACCGCCATCTGTATAGAGCTCATCAGTACTGTTTGGGTAGACGTTGGTGAGAGGACCGCGATTGCTTTTGACTGCACAGCCTTTTTGGAGACTACATGATTCTGACTTTTGTTGACATATATTTGATGTATTTGATGTATTTGACACTGACTTGATATAGTTTTTGGACAGGGGTGATGTAGCCCCTAGTTGATTGATGATTGTATGACACAGTGATGTACTGATACACTTACTACGTAGTCTCGATATATAGCAATCGCAGTATTCTCATCATATTTGATTCGCTTGATTGCTTATTTATATTTCTATGACATGGGATGTTATGTGTATAATATTTGTGACATGGGATGTTGTGTGATTGGTATTTGTGATATATTGATAACATGAGATGTTATGTGCTATTACTATTACTATATACGTACGCTTTACTATGGCCTGACCGACGTAAACACATCTTTAGAAGATGCCGCCAAGACGTCAACAACAGCAAATGCCTACCACTCAGGATGAACTACAGCAAGTCATTGCTGCTGCCATTGCTCAATATGCTGCCTCTCAAGGAGGGATGAGTGGAAGCAACTCTGGCAACACTGGCAACAACAACAATCCACCACATGGTAACCCTAAGTCATTAAGACATACCATGACCTAAATGGATTTCCTTAGCAGAAATGCTAATGCCAATCATATGTTATAATGTATGTGCAGGGTGCACCTACAAGCAGTTCTTAGACTGCAAGCCCGTAAACTTCGATGGCACAGGAGGTGTTGTCTCCTTTGTCCGTTGGGCTGAGAAAACTGAATTTGTTCTTCGCATGAGCAAATGCGCGCTGGATCAGCAAGTCACCTATATCTCTGGGCTATTTTTGGATGGAGCCCTATCCTGGTGGAATCTGCAAGTACAGACACTTGGCGAAGCTGCCGCTTAAGCACTGACCTGGACCGAACTGAAGGAACTCATGCGCAACAAGTACTGTTCCCGCGCTGAAATCCAGAGATTGGAGACCGAGTTCTGGCATCTGAAAATGGAAGGTTCGAAGATAGCTGAGTACGTTCAAAGGTTCCACGACTTGTCGCATGTGGTACCCTACATGGTCACTCCTGAGTTCAAAAGAATTGAACGTTTCATTTGGGGATTGGCTCCTCAAATCATAAGCATGGTGACCTCCTCCAAACCCGCGACAATCACTGAAGCCATTGATTTGAGCGTGGCTCTCACCGAGGAGGCAATTCGTTTGAATAAGTTCGATGAAGTAGAGTCTAAGAAGAAGGAGACTCATGTGGAGTCGTCAGGAGGAAACAAGCGGAAGTTTTCAAGCTTCAAGCAGGGCACCGGGGTGGTGGTTAAGAAAGGAGAGCAAAGCGCGCCAGCTCAGGATACAGCTGGTAGTAGGAGGAAAGGTAAAGGATATATGGGTGCACATCCTAAGTGTAACTCTTGCCAACGCCATCACTCTGGTCGATGCGGGCCAAAAGTTTGTGAATCATGTGGAAAGACTGGTCATTCGAAGGATTCTTGTTGGGCTAATGCTGGCCGGGGAGGCCAGGGAGGATTTGGGAATAGAAGTAATCGTGGTGGTATTGGGAATCGGCCACAAGGAAACAATGGAGGTGATGGGAATCGGGTCAATAATGCTAACCAAGCGGGCGCCATAAACCGTAACCAGAGAAACAATCAAGTTGGAAACGATGGTGGAAATGGGCAGAGGCCCGGATGTTTCAACTGCGGCGACACTGGGCACTACAAAAGGAATTGCCCAGAATTGAACCAAGCCCGCGGAAGGGTTTTCAACATAGAAGCAAGGGAAGCGCGCCAGGATCCCAATGTTGTCACTGGTACGTTCCCTGTAAACCAACGCTATGCATCCGTTTTATTTGATACTGGCGCCGATTATAGCTTCGTATCATTAGAATTTAAGAATATGCTTGGTTTAGCCGCTAGTAAATTAGATATTCCGTACTCAATCGAATTGGCGAATGGGAAGTTGGTAGAAGCTAATGAAGTGATTCGAGGCTGCGTGATCGAATTGGGAGAGCGTGAGTTCGCTCTAGATCTACTACCAGTCCAGTTGGGAAGCTTCGACGTGGTAGTAGGAATGGATTGGTTATCGAGTAACAAGGCTGAGATAGTTTGCCATGAGAAGGTCATTCGTATCCCGACTAAGGATGGTGAGAACATTGTTGTTCACGGAGAGAAGCGTGAGACGCCATTAAGAATTATTAGTTGCCTGAAAGCAAGAAAGTGTTTGCAGAAAGGATGTGTTGCTTTTCTGGCACACATTGTGGATAAGAAAGCCGAAGAACCTAAGATCGAAGACATCCCTGTCATGAGGGAATACCCAGAAGTCTTCCCAGAAGATTTGCCTGGCTTGCCGCCTCAGAGGCAAGTGGAGTTCCGCATTGACTTAGTTCCAGGCGCCGCGCCTGTGGCTAAGGAACCTTACAGACTTGCTCCGTCTGAGATGCAAGAACTGTCGACACAACTTCAAGAGTTGTTAGACAAGGGATTTATCCGACCGAGCTTCTCGCCTTGGGGAGCTCCAGTTTTGTTTGTTAAGAAGAAGGACGGTAGTTTTCGGATGTGCATTGACTACAGAGAGTTGAACAAGCTGACGATCAAGAATAGGTATCCTCTGCCAAGGATTGATGATCTGTTCGACCAACTTCAAGGTTCAAGCTTTTACTCAAAGATCGATTTGCGATCTGGATACCATCAGTTAAGGATACAAGAGGAAAGTATCCCGAAGACAGCTTTCAGGACTCGATATGGACACTACGAGTTTCTTGTTATGCCGTTTGGTTTGACAAACGCACCTGCAGTGTTCATGGATTTGATGAATCGAGTTTGTAAGCCGTACTTGGACAAGTTCGTAATTGTATTCATCGATGATATTTTGATTTACTCAAAGACGAAGGCTGAGCACGAGCAGCATTTAAGAGCCATTCTAGAGCTGCTAAAGAAGGAACAGTTGTACGCCAAATTCTCTAAGTGTGAGTTTTGGCTACGAGAAGTGCAATTCCTTGGACACGTGGTGAATGGAGATGGAATCCACGTGGATCCAACCAAGATCGAGGCGATCAAGGATTGGGAAACGCCAAAGACGCCAACCGAGATTCGGCAATTCTTGGGTTTGGCTGGCTATTACCGAAGGTTCATCGAGAACTTTTCAAAGATCGCTCAACCATTGACGCTCCTCACTCAGAAGGACAAGAAGTTGATTGGGGAATCAAACAGGAAGAAGCGTTTCAGGTATTGAAAGATAAGCTTTGTAACGCGCCAATCTTAGCCCTACCAGAGGGTACAGATGATTTTGTGGTATACTGCGATGCATCGCGTCAAGGATTGGGTTGTGTGTTGATGCAACGCCAAAAGGTTATTGCCTACGCGTCATGCCAACTGAAGGTACATGAAAAGAACTATACCACACATGATTTGGAGCTTGGCGCAGTGGTTTTTGCTTTAAAGATCTGGAGGCACTACCTTTATGGTACGAAATGTACAATCTTCACAGATCACATGAGCCTCCAGCATATATTCAACCAGAAGGAGTTGAATATGAGGCAAAGACGATGGGTAGAGCTGTTGAATGACTACGACTGCGAGATAAAGTATCATCCAGGGAAGGCGAATGTGGTCGCCGATGCCCTAAGTCGAAAAGAGAGGATCAAGCCCATAAGGGTTAGGGCTTTGGAAATGGTTGTTCGAACCGATTTTCCTCTGCGCATTAGTGCCGCGCAGAAAGAAGCTCTCAAGGAGAGAAACCTTGAAGAAGAGTATCTCCGTGGGATGGAGAAGTTATTGGTACCAAACAAGGAAGGAACGTTGTGTTTTGAGAAGAGGATTTGGGTTCCTTTGTTTGGAGGTTTAAGAAAGGTTATTTTCGATGAAGCACACAAGTCACGGTACTCTATCCACCCTGGAGCGGATAAGATGTACCAGGATCTTAAAGATTATTATTGGTGGCCTAGGATGAAAGGCGATGTGGCTGTTTATGTGAGCAAATGTTTAACTTGCGCTAAGGTTAAAGCGGAATACCAGAAGCCTTCAGGACTTCTGCAACAACCAGAGATTCCCAAGTGGAAGTGGGAACAAATCTCCATGGATTTTATTACGAAATTGCCAAGAACGCCAAGAGGCCATGACAGTATCTGGGTGATAGTGGATCGGTTAACGAAGTCAGCACACTTCTTACCTACCCGAGAAAAGGATAATACGAGCAAGCTGGCTGAAATTTACATGAGAGAGATTGTTACACGCCATGGAGCACCTCTCTCGATCATCTCTGATAGAGACGGAAGGTTCGTATCAAGGATTTGGCAATACATTGGCTAAACCAAACCCCGGTTACGTGGGTTAACGGGGTTTGGTTTAGCCAATGTATTCCAAGGCATTCTTTTCACCTATGGTTGGTTATCAAGAATAAGCTCAAGACTCAGGATAGGTTAGCAGTTTGGGAGGCGGGGAGTGAAACAAATTTGAGACTTATGTGCTGTCCGCTGTGCATGAGAGACAGGGATTCCAGAGACCATTTGTTTTTTCAGTGTCCCTTTGCCCAGCAAGTATGGATTACGGTCAGGTCTATGGTGAACATGGAAGGCATTGATGGTTCGTGGCACTCTATCATGGGTTGGTTGGATCAAAATGCTAGTTCAAAGAAGACGGAATATATTGTAGGGAAGCTAGTCATTGCGGCTTCTACTTATTTTGTATGGCAAGAGCGGAATAATCGTTTGTTTTCCAACACGAAGGCTAATGTGGAGGTGATTTCCGAGAAGATTATGGGGATTGTTCGGCTACGGCTGATGGGGTTCAAATTCAAAAATGTTGCTGGTAATCAGAGATTGCTGAAGAAGTGGAACATTGTTCCAAGTGAAGCCGAGATCGACCCAGGCTAGATATAGGGTTCGGTTTTTTATAGTTTATGATGTGTTAGGGCCGTGATGTCTGGTTGTTTTTTTGTATGGTTTTGATTGTGGTCGCTGTCTGTTTGGTTTTCCTAGGCTTGGTATGTCAAGCCTAGTTGGTATGTTCACTCTGACATACCCTTGTACTTTTATTGGTTGATTTATAAAATTCACCTGGGGTAACCCTTTACCCAAAAAATCCTTCCAAGAAGCCTTTGGCTCGAAGTTGAATATGAGCACCGCGTTTCACCCGCAGACCGATGGCCAAAGCGAGCGGACGATTCAGACATTGGAGGACATGCTGAGAGCGTGTGTTATGGATTTGGGCGGTAGCTGGGACAAGCATTTACCCCTGGTTGAGTTTTCATACAACAACAGCTACCACACCAGTATTGGTGCCGCGCCATTCGAGGCTTTATATGGGCGCAAGTGCAGATCACCGCTCTGTTGGTCTGACGCCGGTGATAGACAGTTGGTTGGTCCTGAAGTAGTCCAGGAAACCACCGACAAGATTGCAGAGATACGAGATCGCATCAGTGCGGCTCGTGACCGGCAGAAAGCCTACGCGGATCGAAGCAGGAAACCTCTAGAGTTTGAGGTTGGTGATATGGTTTTGTTGAAGGTATCACCCTGGAAGGGTGTGGCACGCTTTGGGAAGCGTGGAAAGTTGAATCCGCGATATATTGGTCCGTTCAGGATTTTGGAAAGAATTGGGACCGTAGCATACAAGCTGGACTTACCTGCTGAACTCCATTTAGTTCACGATACATTTCATGTATCCAACCTGAAGAGAAGTCCAACGCAAGATACCGTTGCCATTCCTACCGACAAAATTCATGTTGACGACACGCTCTACTTCGTGGAAGAACCTGTTAAGGTCACGGATTGGAAAGTGAACAAGACCCGCCGGAGCAGTGTCAAGCTCGTCAAAGTTCGTTGGAATGCTAGACATGGTCCTGAATTCACCTGGGAGCGTGAGGACCAAATGAAAGAGAAATACCCCCACTTATTTCCTAAGAACCCTGCTTCTTCAAGCAGAGCTTAAATTTCGGGACGAAATTTTTCTAACGGGGGGGGGGGGGGGGGAGAATGTGACAACCCTCACTAAACCAGGTATCCGTACGATTTAATTAATAATTAATTGCTGCTTAATTACTGTGCTTAACTGAAATTGTGAATGAACTGCTACTTGACTGTTGATACTTGTACATATCTGCATCATACTTTACATACCGTCACTACATTATTTACATACTGAACTCTAGTGACAAACATGATGCACAAAAGCACAGTAGCACCATGAACGGATAACCTATTGAACATGCTGATAAAGCCAGCATCAGGCGGACACTGCCTCTAAGGCCTGTATGAGCCAGAAATATTTTACTACACCCATAGTGAGTGTAGGGATACAAGGATTGTAGAACTGCGTCTCTAGGAATAAGTTACGATGACTGGATGTGCCTAAAACGTACACTAAGCACAAAACACAGCACTTTAAATAACATTTCAGCTTCTGGCTAACTAATGAAGTGCCAAAACATGAGGAAATATTCCCGACACTTGGGGAAATAAGTTGTGTCACTAAAAATATTATTAACGACACTTAAAAGCTTATTTAAGCACTTTAACGGATTTCTATCCAACCGAACAATCGGACTATACCCGGAACATAAAAATATTGACAGTAACAATATTGATCTTTTTCTGAGCCAGTTAGGGTCCCTAAATACCCTAACACCCGCATTAAAGCACAACATGTGACTAACCAAGTTAGTCCCTAAATCTAACCTAGTTAACTTAACTAAACCCTAACTAATGGTTGGATTCTAACCAAATGACCCCCCCCCCCCCTTCTAACAAGGCCGTCCCCTAGGGGACATACTTGGTACTAGTTGGATTATTTTAATGAAATATGTTTAATATCTAACCTACATATAATCCAATGGATCAAGAACTTTAGAATTGCCTACAAGTATGGAGCCTAAACACAAGAGATTATTCACTCAACTCATCACCACATCACAACTCTCTCTCTTTCTCTTGGTTCTCGGCCGAAGACACCCCACCCCCATCCATCATTGTTCGATCTTGATCATTCCATTCCAATCATCTACAAGTGTTACGGGTCACGCATTAGGAGTCTTGGAGCAAACGGAAGGCGAAGGACCTCTCTACCTAGCTTTTATCCACCTATTTTTCGCATAGATTCTTCCCTAGCCCCGAGCTAGAGGTATAATGCTTAAAACACATACTCGAATCATTCTAAGATGGTTAATAAGTTATGTAACGGTTGAAATGCGGAAACTTATCTTTTGAAGCATAAAAGTCTACTAAAAACATGAATATTGTTGGTTAATAACACATAAGTGGTGTAAAAGTTGTAGTAACTGAAATTTGCGGTTACCTAGACCCGATCTACGTTGTGGTAGCTCGGATCACCATTTAACCCGGTTTGGTTAAGATCATGGATCTTGACATAAGCTTGTTTTAAATGGGACAAGGGTTAAAAGGTGAAACTCTACCACACAAGAAACATGAACTTGTGTAAAAGTATTTTTACTAGTAAAATAGTGTTTGAAACTAGCGGATCTACGTATGTACAAATGGTATTTTCAAGGAACCGCATATCAAAGAAATCATGTTTTCTAAAAAGACGGATCTTACACTAACAAGTATAATTTTTATAAACCACAAGTGTGTAGACACTTGTGAAATGAAAGGTTCGACAAAATAACAAACTTTGTAAAAGATGACGAGAAGTTGTAAAGATGGATTTACTTTAAAAACGAGGTTTTTACGAGATCGATCTACTTTATATAAAGATCCACAAAATATAATGGGATTTACACTATAGTTTCGGAAAAATTACAAGTTCATGCGATTATGCGATTTACATACTTGTCGACTAGTTTGATGTGTCGGAAATTGTTTGATTGAATAAAGAGGTTGTTGAAATTGATTTTGCAAAAGAAAATGATACGCTTGAAAGCGTGGCCACCTCCAGTTACAGAGGAAACTCTGGCGAAATTTTTCTAAAAACCTAACACTTAGAATTATTTACACTACAAGTGTTAGAATTATTTTTGACATGTTTTCAAAATATAATTCGCCACGACTTTATTTACAAATATTCGGAGGTGGGATTTTCACAAAAACTAAACGTGATAAATATATATTCGGTAAATATATTTTCACCACACTGTTTATGATTATTTTGTGAGAATACATAAATATTATTTTTAGAGTAAAAATAATATTTACGAACGTTAACAGATCCAAAATCATACGAACGCCCTTACGATAATTATATAAGTTACACCGGTAATTACTATTACCACACGAATGATAAAACGTAACTTACGCATTATACGGAAATATTCATGAACGCGTATTTTATCGACGTATTATTTTTGGGGAAAATTATGTGAAATGGAAATATAATATTTTTGAGAAAAATATTTATATTTTGGAATTAGAAATAAAAATATATTAAGTGAGACTTAATGATATAATTCGAACGCACATGTATTAAATCCCCCATCCTTGGGAAGGAGATTAACTACCAAGTACATACGAAAAGTAAACCCGAAATAGTTGTCTAACTATTTCCCAAAAACTTAAACTATAAAGCTAAGCACGGCCGTCCGACTAATAGAATTAGCACATGTAGGTCGTTGCACAGCTGACTGATTTGGAGTACTTGGTAGAGACGCACTGACTGGGAGTTCATGTCCCCCTTTTCCTCTTAACTGTTTTCAGTTTTCTAAACTGCGGGGGTGAAATACATGTTACTATGATTATGAGTACTTTTTACATGGTATGGTTAGCGTAAGGAGGGTTACTACTTAGATCATGTGAGTGGGTAGGCGGGAACTGGAGGCCATTAATCCTCATTGTAGGACCGAGGGACGTAAGCGGTAGATCTATCTGGGTGTAGCGAGCCCAACCCCAGGTCCAGCATAACGGACCTCGGGGTGACTTTGTGCCCCGACGCAAAATCGCAAGGGTTGAGTCTTCCTACTTGCACTTCACACATATCAATGGCCTTGCAAACCATTGGTGATCTCTTTTTCCTTATTTGCTACATACCAGGGTTTTGATAAATACAAAGGTTTATTTACTCACTTACACATGAACTCGCTCAACATTATTGTTGATTTTTCAACTTACATGTATTTCAGGGAATTAAAAGATCTGGCACGGTATGGCACGTTTTCCCGCTGCACTAGTTTCCAAGGTCATCCGGGGTTTAGGGAATGTGACTCTTTCCTGGACAAGTTACAGTCCTTAAACTGTGTTTATGTTATGTTTAAGTTGTAATGTTTGTTGAACAATGTTATGGTTATTAGGGTGTTTTCCCGTCAAAACAATGGTACTGTATTTGGTTTTTTTTTTAAAACTTAATGGATGATTCTTGCATGTTTTAATTCATATAGCTTTGTTATGATTAAGCTATGGTATTAAGAAGTCACACCAAATTAACCACGCTTCCGCAAAGCCAGGGTGTGACAGGCTTTGCCTGGATGGTATTGAATATTTGCGTCATAATCTTTTAAAATTTCTAACCACCTCCTTTGCCTCATATTTAGCTCCTTCTGCGTAAATATATACTTGAGGCTCTTGTGGTCGGTAAAGATGTCACAACTTTCACCATACAGATAGTGTCGCCAAATCTTAAGTGCAAAAACGACTGCGGCTAGTTCTAAATCATGTGTAGGATAGTTAACTTCATAAGGCTTCAAATGACGGGAGGCATAAGCGATAACCTTCCCATGTTGCATTAGCACACAACCTAATCCTTTCTTTGAGGCATCACTGTAGACTTGGTAACCTCCTGATCCAGAAGGGAGAGCGAGTATCGGAGAGGATACGAGTCGTTTCTTTAATTCTTCAAAGCTTTTCTCTTGTTCCTCATTCCATGAGTACTTCACCCCTTTCCTTAGGAGTTTTGTGAGTGGTAAAGCAATTAACGAGAATCTTTCAACAAATCTTCGGTAATAGCCAGCAAGACCCAAGAAACTTCGTATTTCGGTAACAGAAGTGGGTCTTGGCCATTTTGTAATAGCTTCAACCTTTGTTGGGTCTACCATAATTCCCTCTGCTGATATGACATGACCTAGAAATGACAGTTGGCTAAGCCAAAAGTCACATTTGGAAAACTTCGCGTACAACTTTTCATGCCGCAAGGTTCCAAGTACTACATGTAGATGTGCTTCATGCTCTTCGCGACTCTTAGAATACACCAGAATGTCATCGATAAAGACAATAACGAATTTGTCTAGGAATTGGTGAAATACGCGATTCATCAAATCCATGAAGACTGCGGGTGCATTAGTTAGCCCAAAGGGCATAACCAAAAATTCGTAATGACCATATCGAGTACGAAAAGCGGTCTTGGGAACATCATCATTCTTGACCTTTAGCTGATGGTACCCAGACCTTAGGTCGATTTTTGAGAAGAACTGAGCCCCTTGAAGTTGATCAAAGAGATCATCAATGCGAGGCAGAGGATACTGATTACGAATAGTAATCTTGTTCAGCTCTCGGTAGTCAATACATAAATGCATACTACCGTCTTTCTTCTTCACAAATAAGACCGGAGCACCCCAAGGTGAAACACTGGGTCTTATGAATCCTAGATCTAACAATTCTTGCAATTGTTCCTTCAACTCCTTCAGTTCCATCGGGGCCATACGGTATGGAGCTTTAGAAATAGGTTCGGCACCAGGGATCAAGTCGATGGTGAATTCTAACTGGCGGTCAGGTGGTAATCCTGGGAGTTCATCCGGAAATACACAGGATATTCATGAACAACGGAGTGGCTATCGATACTCTTAATACTAGCAGAAGTATCCTTAATCGATGCTAGGAATCCAGCACAGCCGTTTGATATGGATTTTCGAGCCTTAAGCGCAGAGATAATTATAAGAGATTTATGAGCATGAGTTCCCTGATATATAATATCAGGATGATGAAGATCACCGAAAATAACACGGCGAGAATGACAATCTATAGTTACGTGGTGTCGAGATAACCAATCTATTCCTAGAATAACATCAAAGTCACACATATGTATTGGAAATAGGTCTGCCTTACACACAATAGGTTCAATACAGATCGGACAATCTTTATATACGTAAGTGATTACGGATGAAGTTCCTATGGGAGTGGAAATGGTTAAAGTATGATCTAAGAGAGTTGGTCTTATCGAAAGATACTTAGTAAACGAGTGGGATACTAAAGAATGGGTCGCTCCTTTATCGAATAACACATAGATACTACGTTCACCAATCTGAAGGGTTCCAAATACAGTACCTGGAATATTAGCAGCGTCAGTAGCAGAAAGTGCGAAAACTCTTCCTCCAACATTGGGTTGATTATTCTTCTTAGTATCTTTCTTAGGACATTCCTTGATCATGTGTCCAGTTTGGCCACATCTAAAGCATGCTCCTGTACTTCGGTGACATACGCCCTGATGTCTTTTACCACAAGTATTACATAGAGGATATGTAATTTGATTCGGGTTTACTTGTTGATTCAGTGGTTGAGCTCTAATAGGTTCTGCATATAACTGAATCTGGTTTTGAGCAGGCCTCGGGTTTTGAAATCTAGGTTGCCATGGACGTGCTTGATTTCCAAAGTTTTGATTTCCTTGCGCTTTACGATCTTGATGCTGTGGCGTAGTGGATGATTGGCCGATTTCTTGCTTAAATTGGCCTTCCCTATTCTCTTCTTATTATCCCCAGTTCGAGATAGGAATTCTTTCCTTTCGAATTCAAAAGTTTTGATTGCATCAGCAACTTCAGTGATATCCTTAAATTTCATGTACATGATCGATTTCCGAATTCGATCATTAATTGCCCACTTGCATTTTTCTGCCTGGACTTCTGCTGATCCTGCAACATCTCCTACAATACTAGCCAACCTTGAAAATCGAGTAATGAACTCAGAGGCTGGTTCATCACTCCCCTGTCGAATTATTGCATACTCCCTGATATAAGCTTCTTTATCAGCGGTCGAAAAATACTTGTCGTAAAAGATATTACGAAAGTCGACCCATGAAAGATTAGCGTCAAAATTATCCCCTCCTTTGACTTGCTTATATCCTTCCCACCAAGTTTGTGCGTCATCTTCCAATTTGTAGGTAGCCAGTCTAACTTTGTATTGCTCCGGAACTCCAAGAACTCCGAAGATCTTTTCAACATGAGCTATCCAGTTTCTTGCTTCGACTGGATTAGTAGCGTGACTAAAGGATTTCGGCTTTTGTTTTTGGAATTTACTAATCCATATGTCTATACTATAAGTAATATTGTTAGTGGTATTCTCACGAGTTTCACCACTAGAGGTTGGATTAGTGTTAGTGCGTTCTGGATGACGAGTTTGTTGAATAACGGCCTCAGCTGTTTGGGCAACAAGGTTTGGAAGCAACCCAGCAACAGCCTGGTTGATAGCATTAATTATGTTTGGATCAACTGGAGTCTCATTCGAAGAAGTGTTGTTACGTTCATGGTTAGTACGAGTATTCCTACGTGGCGGACGACGAGGAGGCATCTATAAGAATAGACATAGGAGTTAAACCAAATAAGAGATTAAGTTGAATCCTATCATAGATATCTACCCATTCCTCACAGGTCTTAATTACTATCTTCAAGTTTTCTACATGAAAGAGCCTTTGCTCTGATACCATAGCTGTAACACCCTAACCCGGAAGGGCTGACGTGTCACAATAACGGTAACATAAACAAAAGTCATAATTCCATTTATTTGATAATGATACAACCACACGACCATTAAAATTAAGATTAATATACAAGCGGAGACATTCATCTTAATTAACTAACATCTTCAGATTTATTCCTAGGCTTTATTCTTCTCTCTTTTCCCCTCCCAAAGTAACCTGTGGACCTGTATATACAAAAAGTTTACGGAATGAGCCGAATGCTCAGTACGGAATTTTAGGCTCAAATAACAAATAATGCTTTATATGAAATCTTATCCGGATGGAACCTTATGCGAAAATGATACGATGCAAGAACATAATTTCATAATCATATCTTACGGATGTACCCATGAGCAAACTTAAAACGTGATAATACACAGGTAGCTACTCCTGCATAATTATCACATGAGATGGCGAATTGGCATACCCGTTATCCACCTCCTTATACTTAAATCCTAGGATCGATCCACACGCCTCCTAATAGCCTTATGTACCACACTTGTACTTAAGAGACGCCGTGAACTGATCTCTCCGTCACGGATGGAGCACATGATGTTGATGCCACAACAACATGCTCGTGGGACACTCCACGAGAAGCGATACTCAGGGTATCAGAGTACAAATGGTCTTATTCACATAACTTATAAAACTTATTTTCATAACAAAACGGAACATATATTGGAACATGCGATAATGAGTATAACATAATACTATCGCATGACATGAAAGCTAAATCAAATGATTAGGATAGGAATCGAACGGACTGTCAAATGAATCGATAATCAAAGACGTGAGGAGTTTTTAACAGATATAGTAATTTAGTGGTTTTATAACAATTTGAATATGAAGCAATAAAGAGTGGGGTAAGGATCCGTACCTTAATAACTTCAAAGTGAAGCTACCTTGTGCTAATATTTTAGATTTATATGGGCAGAGTTTCGACTACTGATTAATGTTTTCACCTAATAACATGCACACAAACTAGGTTAGTAACTTAATACAGCATTTATGTCAATTCACGAGATCAAACCCTCATAACTATTATCAAGTGCAATACTTAATAATTCAATCGGATTCACAACGAATAACAGAGCATAGTCCGAATTCGGACAGCACTCAAATATTCAAGTTGAAATCACAACGGATAATCAAAGTAGAAGCTCAATTTGAGCAGCACTCAGACAATCGTTGGATAGTTATAATCGATCGGACGTTGAATCGTAATAGCGATCGAGTTATTACCCTGATTGCGGCAGCGTTTCGAGGTGTGTGTGTGTGTGTTTGGGTAGTGGAAGAAGTATAACTCGACGTCAATTGAGAATTTGAGCGTCGTTTTTGTGCACAGAAGCACGTCCCAAAGCCTGCTATTTATACACAAATTTGGCACTGCTTACGGACCGTAAGCCTGGTCCCTTACGGTCCGTAAGGGACACCGAAAATTCTTTTGCTTGCTCCTCACGGGACAAGCCTTGATTGGTCAGAAATTTGGTTCAATTATATTTAGACAACGTTTTAAGTAGATAATCGTCAACTAAGGTTTACCCCCCCTTGAGTTTTAGGGGTCCTGATCCTGATTCTGATTGCTCTGAAATTTTCAGGGGTTGTGCAGAATTACTTGGGTGTCTTAATTAGGGTTTTCTAGTGGTCTATTATTCTTTTTATTTCTAGAATAATGATTTTAAATTTATGGGCATTACAGCTCGATACGAAGATGCTAAGTTCTTTTATGAATTGGACACTAGTAAAAGGTTTTCGGAGTTCCGGGGTCAACTGAATTGAATTCTTTTTCATTTTTTCCCTACTCTTCGTATTGACAAAATAACATGTATATGTCTGGTCTCTCTCTCTAAAAAGATGAAATTTACAGGAGAAACTTGGAACGATGGAGGACAAAATGATACGGGTCGAGAGTACCGTTAGTGAACTCGGGTCGGCCCTAGGGCTAAGTGAAGATAAGCTTTAGATTGTTCGTGAAACTGCATCACTCGCTATGTCTGACCTCTCAGCTGCTGTTGTTACGGAATTTACGTCTCCTAGTATTATCTTCCTCAATTTTAATTTTTTTTCAATAATGTAACTGATTGTTTGTGGTAATGAACTTAGGTTGTAAACCTTGTCGAAGCACATGTTCCCGTGCTCGGAAAATTCTCAGAGTCGTTCCTATGCTCCCGAAAGATCTGTTAGTAATGGTATCGTGTTCCTTTAAACATATATTAGAAATTTGTTACAATCTATTATCTACTATAAAGACGATTATTGTATCTATTGTTGAGTTAAGTTTATCCTGCAGGTTATGCAGAAGCATCAGAAGTACTTTGCGTTGACGGACACGAACGGAAGTTTGTTGACGTATTTCATTGCTGTAAGATATATTATCAGCTCTAAACCGCAATTACTAAATTTGGAGTTATATTTTTTTAACACTGTTAATTTCTTCTCAGGTTGCAAATGGAGCGATTAATGAATCAGTTGTTAAGAAAGGAAATGAAGCTGTACCCAGGTTTGCATTGTCACTTTTCTTTGTTTCGGTTTCTTATCTTTGTGTAGTATAAATGTATAGTTAACTGAAATAGTCGAGTAATTTTCTTTATCGTAGAGCTCGATACGAAGATGCTAAGTTCTTTTATGAATTGGACACTAGTAAAAGGTTTTCGGAGTTCCGGGGTCAACTGAATGGAATTCTTTTTCATTTTTTCCCTACTCTTCGTATTGACAAAATAACATGTATATGTCTGGTCTCTCTCTCTAAAAAGATGAAATTTACGGGAGAAACTTGGAACGATGGAGGACAAAATGATACGGGTCGAGAGTACCGTTAGTGAACTCGGGTCGGCCCTAGGGCTAAGTGAAGATAAGCTTTAGATTGTTCGTGAAACTGCATCACTCGCTATGTCTGACCTCTCAGCTGCTGTTGTTACGGAATTTACGTCTTTATCAGGAATAATGGCACGCCACTATGCTCTTCGTGAAGGATACTCGCAACAGGTTTCCGACGCATTGTTTGAGATTACAAGCAGCATGAATAAAACACTTGGAGAATCATACAACATCAGAACCGGCCACCCAGTCACAAATTTTCTCCTCATCACAACAGCAGTAATGTGGCCACGAACCCATGATGCAAATTTGCAGCACTTTTAAGTCTAAAACAGTGAGTATGTGGACTTAAAGAAAACAGTCTTGAAATAGTTATTAGTTTACGTGTAAAGTCGTTTTCCTTTGTAACTTTTGTAGATAGGTTTTGATTAGAAGTTAATATTTATAATTAGTATTACTATTTAAATTAAAAACTTATATATGGATTTTGGGTTATTATTCTTAATAGCATTTGGTTTTTAGTTTTCTCATTTTACATGAAAATAGTCACATAAAACCACATAAAAAGAGTGTGACCAAAGTTTAGACAACAACCACACATAGAATTACAAAATTTCATGTGACTATAAATAAACATTAGCCACACCATAGTCACTTTGTTTCTTGTTTGTGTGACGGAATGATACCAAATGTCATGGAAAAAAGTTATGTTTGATCAAAGATTAGACAATAGTCACACTTAAAATTATAATATTTTGTGTGACTATAAATAACCATTACCCACACCATAATTACTTTGCTTTTTATTGTGTGACAGAATGATACCAAACGTCACGAGAAAAGAAAATTATGTGTGACAAAAGGTTAGACAATAGCCACACTTAAAATTAAAAAATGTAATCGCTATAAACAACCACTAGCCACACTTAGTCACTTTGTTTCTTGTTTGTGTGACGGAATGATACCAAACGTCATGGGAAAAAAGATTATGTGTGACCAAATGTTAGACAATAGCCACACTTAAACTTACAATATTTGGTGTGGCTATAAATAACCACTAGTCACGCCATAGTTACTTTGTTTTTTGTTGTGTGACAGATACCAAACATGATGGGAAAGAAAGTTATATGTGACCAAAGCTTAGACAATAGCCATTGTTATAATTACAAAATTTAATGTGGCTATACATAACCATTAGCCACACTTTCATCACTTTGTTTTTTGTTTGTGTGACGAAATGATATCAAATGTCATGAAAAAAACATATATGTGTGACAAAATGTTAGATAATAGCCATACCATCATTACTTTGTTTTTATTGTGTGACGAACTGATAACAAATGTCATTGGAAAAACATATATATGTGACCAAAAGTTAGAAAATAGCCACACTTACAATAAATTCATGTGACAATGTAATAGAACCGGCCACACTTACAATAAATTCATGTGGTCGTTGCTACCTTTTACCCATACTTAATAGACAAAATATTTGATTACGACTCTTTTTGTCACACTTTTATTCAATTGATGTGGCTAAAACATACTTTTTAGTAAATATATGTGACTATATAATACAAAGAGACACACTTTAATTAAATTTATGTGGCTATTGCAACCCTTTTGCCACACTTAATTAAGGAAATGCTAGATTTTAACCAAAAATGTTGTTACCCTTTAGCCACACCTTTAAGTTCTAAGGCCACTGAAAAGTGTGTGTGGCTGTATCATACCTATAATGACTCGAGCTTTGGTCACACTTGATATGAAAAAAATATATGTGGCGAAACACATATAGTCACACTTTTTTGGTGTGGCCAATAGGGATATAGCCACTAGCTAAGTGTACAATTAGCTAGTGTGCGGTGTGCTTCAAAGGGTTGTACCACATGCTGTCTAGAGTGTACGATGCAAGGGTGTGCGGTCTCACACAAGTGTGCAGCTCCATGAACTGTGCGAGATTCAGTCATGTTTGCCGTAATTTACGTTCATAACCGTCCCTGATTACCCACCCGATCCTATAATTATTTCCATACTTTCATTCATTGATTACATTATTGCTAATAACTTAAATACATTCCTAAACACCACATCATGCGAACAATCATCCAATTTATCATAATCAACAGGACTTCCTTGCATTCAAGATCAAAATTCTAGTCCCTCATGTGTTTATTCATATGAACATGATCCCAGTTACAAAGACTTATAATAATCACGTAAACTCTAGTTTATCAATTCACACCAAACTTATTACTAGATCTAGTTTAACGTTTTGTCAAAAAGAAAGATTATCGAAAACCCTTTTTATCATGCACTTTAATTATTGAATCATTACTCATACCATCAACTCAATAACACCATATACTTTCTAGCAGGAACCTTACATCATCACCAGTATCAATCCCATATACCAATCATCAAGCAAACATCTCCAAGTATAACAGGTAAGGAAGGATAATACACTAACCGATCGATGCGGAATGTGACAGGTGTGCTGGAACGATAGGATGGAGCTTCGAGAGAGCTTCGGGAGAGTTAATGGCTGCCGTCGGTTTGTCGAGAGAGGAAGAAAAGAGAACTAGGGTTTGGTGTTATTCTTGTGTTTTGAAAATTATGGGGATTGCACACAAGTCATGTGTGTGTATACGTTGCATTGTGAGTCGGCCTCTGGGTGTTTTGGCCAAGAATGATCCATCAAGAAAGAAAAAAGGATTTCAACAATTTGCAAAGGAGGTGTGCGATCTGGTTCGGTTCTAGCGTCCGACTAGTTTGAATGAAACCTAAATTCTAATAACTCACACCATTTGATAACAATCAATCAAACATAACTAATCACATTCATTCGTTTCATAGAACTTACAACGTAACATAAAGCGTGAATGAAACTAGTGTATAGAAAAAGGCCTTGCAAATACGAGTTGTCACATCATCCCCAAGTTGAAAGAAATTTCGTCCCGAAATTTAGCACGCAGTCACTGAGGAAGCTAGTTTTGTTGAGCGTTTTCGTGGGATGTCACAGCATCCCCCTATTGGTTTGGAATTTCGTCCCGAAATTCAGTAGTAGCGACGCTTCTTTCTTAAACAACTGAGGATACTTGCGCATCATTTGGTCTTCTCGTTCCCAGGTAAACTCTGGGCCACGACGCGAGTTCCAACGAACTCGAACTATAGGTATCTTGCTTCGTTTAAGAGTTTTGATTTCCCGGTCCATAATCTCCACCGGTTCCTCGATGAAACGCAACTGGTCATCGATCGTAAGTTCCTTGAAAGGAAGAATGAGAGTCTCATCTGACAGACACTTCTTCAGGTTTGTCATGTGGAAAACGTTGTGTACACCACTAAGTTCTTCTGGCAGGTTTAGTCTGTATGCCACTGTGCCCATTTTCTCAGTGATTTCAAAGGGTCCGACATAACGCGGAATAAGTTTGACGCGTTTGCTGAAATGAACCACACCTTTCCAAGGTGAAACTTTTAGCAAAACTCGATCTCAAACTTGGAATTCCAGGGGTTTCCCACGCTTCTTTTCTGACGGTCACGAGCAGCTGCCATTCATTGTCTGATTTGGGCAATCTTTCAGTTGTGTCGAGTACGAGTTCTGGGCCAGTGATTTGGCTGTCGCCAACTTCAGCCCAGCATAGAGGTGATCGGCATTTTAGTCTGTACAAAGCCTCGAACGGAGCAGCCTTAATGCTGGTATGGTAACTATTGTTGTATGAGAACTCCACCAAAGGCAGATATCTTTCCCAGCCGTTACCAAAGTCTATCACACACGTTTGCAGCATGTCTTCCAAGGTTCGGATGCTGCGTTCAGTCTGACCATCCGTCTGCGGGTGGTAAGCAGTACTCATGTCTAGACATGAGGCAAAGGATATGTGCACCGCCTGCCACAAATTAGATGCAAAACACGGGTCATGATCAGAGATGATGGAAGTTGGCACTCCGTGCCTAGCGACTACTTCCTTCGAATAGATATCTGCGAGTGTAGAAAACTTGTCGGTTTCCTTGATTGCTAGAAAGTGTGCAGATTTAATCAGTCGATCCACGATCACCCAGATGGTGTCGTTCCCTCATTGAGATCTAGGTAAACCAGTGACAAAATCCATGGAAATTTGTTCCCATTTCCATGTTGGGATCTCTGGTTGTTGCAGTAACCCTGATGGCTTTTGATATTCGATCTTAACCCTAGCACAAGTCAAGCATTTACTAACATAGGTCGCTATGTTAGCTTTCATGTGGGGCCACCAGTACAAAGTCTTGAGATCCTGGTACATCTTGTTAGAACCAGGATGCACCGAGTAACGAGACTTGTGTGCTTCGTCCATCACACACACACACCTACACACACACCTACACACACTTTCTATCTCTTACACACTCTTCTCTCTCTCTATAAACACCACCACACCACCACCATCCCCACCACTGCCACCACCATCGCACTACTGCCACCTCCAAACACCCACCACCACTGTCTCACCCCCACCATCGTTTCACTTCCACCACCAGTGCCGCCCTACTGCCACCACCATCCCACTACCGCCACCTCCAAACGCCCACCACCACCGTCTCACCCCCATTGTCGAGAACCCTCCACCACCGTCTCATCTCCACCACCACCACCGCCTGATTAACACATCAACTTCAATATCCTACCAAAGATGAAACTCCAAGTTGATAGCTAAATTCGCTACTATTACGGTCTGGTAAGTTACCACTTACCAAAATCAACTGGTGCGACACGCCCAATTGCTGATTCACCAAAATCAGGATCAAGAATATCCTCAAATTCCCCGGGTCTTCCATCAAGAGGCACACTTCGAACTTTAAGCTGGCTGGCATCAACCCTTGCCCCAGGCTGTGGCAATCAACTGTCTTTTCCCAACTCTGTAAACATGGATCAAGTTATATTTATTCTGTAAAAAAGAAGAAGTAATCAAAGAAGCGAATACCTGCAGCTGAAGAGTATGTAGCAAAAAGTTCTTGACAATCCTCCTATGACAACCTTTGAATGGCCGTCTTCCCCAATTCGAACCGGAACCACAAAAACCCTTCTGATTCGAATCTATAAACCCTAACTTTTCACCTCCTCTAAACCCTAGAACTCTGTTGCAACTATGAGATTTCAACGACTTGATTACCCAGGCGGCTTTGATATCTCTTCACCTGTTACAAATCAGAGGTAGGTGGAGATGGGTTCTAAATCATACGGAGGCGTTAGGGTTCCAGATCGAGGGCGGCATTAGGGTTCCAGATCGACGTCGACGTTAGGTCCAAATCAGAGGTGGGGCGAAGTAGGTGATGGTGGTGTGGTGGTGGTGCGATAGTGACGGTGGTGGTGGTATGGTGGCGGTGTGGTTGAGAGAGATAAGGAAGAGAGAGAGAGAGAGAGAGAGATGAGGAAGAGAGGGAGAAAAATTAGTGTTTGAGTTTGTGTTTCTCTCTATATATAATAATAATAATAATAATAATAATAATAATAATAATAATAATAATAATAATAATAATAATAATAATAATAATAATACATGGGCATTTTAGTCTTTTAATGAAAAACTAACAGAAATCTAATAGAGTTAGAAATTTGGACTCAAATGATTAAGAAAAGTGGATGTAGGGACTCAGGTCGTTAAACATTTTGATTTTAGACTCAAGTGGTTAAAGCCACCTAAAACACAGAATCTCAAAAAGTAATTTACCCTTTCAATAATTAAAAACCAAATTATCAAAGAAAAATATAAACGAAATTTGAAAAACTAAAAGACTTACTTAGAAATACTTGAAGCTCCTAAAATTTCTTGAAGATGTTGAATTTAGAGAGTATGGAGGAGAGTTTATTGCTTTGATTTGGTGTCAAAAACAATTGAGAAGGGGCATCTATTTATAGTGGAAAATAAGGCGGTGTAATTATAATAAACTTTGGGATAGAAAGTTGAATAAAAATAGGGATAGGGAGTTAGATTTTTGAAAATTTTGATTACTCTCAAGTTATATGTCCATGCAATCTTTTAGTTATGATACTTTTGCATGGTGATTTTCAACTTGCTTACCAAGTTTGTTACTATTAAAAGTTACAATAATTTTATTCATTTTATTTTGTTAATATCCATAGTTGATATTTTAAATAATACGTTAACGTTTTAAGTCAAATTGTAAGCATGTAACTTATTCGATATGAAATAAGTAATGTGATGTGAATGATCATATGTATTAATTCAAGAATAACGATAAACAATCAAATACGGAAAATCCGAAATGTTACAATATCCCATAGTTAAGGGAATTTCATCTAGAAATTCAACTAGTATAGGGTTTTGAAACAGATGATAGTACTTGAGCTTCATCTGATATCATATTCCTAGATGAACTCTGGTTACATTTACTAACACAGAAGCTAACATGAAATTATTTGAGTCGTGAACATGACTATGTAAACTCAATTTGTATTACTATATAGTTTTTATATAACATGACTAGTATCTAGTTGTAACTTGTAATCATAGACATGATTTAAAGAATAACTTTAGTACTGTTTATAATTATATGTTTCATGCGAGTACATAAATACACAACCAATTAATTTAATATCGGTAGTTTTTTAGATGTGTATATGTATATAAATAAATATATATATATATATATATATATATATATATATATACACATAGTGGAAGGTTCATTGGGAACACTAAAAAAGTGGGGAACAGCGGGGAACCGACTCAAACGAACTCCGATTGGACTCATTCCAACGGTGTTGGAACCGGCTCGTCGAACTCTAACTAAAATCTGTTAACCCTAAACCCTAAATCCTGACTCCTAAACTCTAAACCCTAAAACTAAAAAAATAAGGCTAAAACCTAAGCTAAACCGTAAAATCTAAACTATAAACCCTAAAAGCAAAACCCTAAAGGCTAAACCTAAAGCTAAACCCTAAACCCTAAAGCTAAACCCTAAACCTTAAAGCTAAACCCTAAAGCTAAACCCTAAGGCTAAACCCTAAAGCTAAAACCTAAAAGCCAAACCCTAATATATTTAGGGTTTAGGGGTTACGATTTAGGGTTTAGGGTTAAGAGATCCTAGTTAGGGTTCGACGAGCCGGTTCCAACGCCGCTGAAATGAGTCCAATCGGAGTTCGTTTGAGTCGGTTCCCCACTGTTCCCCACTTTTTTAGTGTTTATCAATAAACCTCACACAATGTACATATAACATATATCATATATGAATATATTATGAAAGATCATAAAATTGCTCATTACACATATAAACCTTGTTATGATAAATAGAAAATGATGTCCACTAATTATTTCTTCAGTTGTAACCAACGAGACATTAAATCCCATTACATAAAAAAACATACAAGATAAGGGTGATGGTAGGGAAACAATGAAAATGAAATTTAAGGCCATCTAGTTGGGTTTGCATCTGATATCGCTGTTCTCGCCTCCTCTTCAACTAGCTAGCAATGAAACTGAAATTTACGGGCATCTAGATTTACCTTTATTATTCTTCTTGTCTTTGTAGCAAGGGCATTCGTGTTTGTTATCGTACATGTTAGTAGGGACACACTTGCACTCTTCGCAACATATCTCGCAATACTTGATGCATTTATCTGGGTACCTCGATTTCGAGCACCTTCCTTTGCACTTGTTTTTACAATACACTATTCAAACATAAATTGTCCCATCAAAAAAAAAAAAAAAAAAAGAATCAACTTAGTATGTATTAAAAGGACATAAACACTTTTTTCACGATGCACATAATTACCTTATATTAATAGATTTCATGCCTATAACATATATAACAACAACATGAATCTAATAGGCATGTATTGATCACTATAAATAATAATATTTATAGAATTAGTTAGTAACTGTTAAGATATGTACCTTGCATATTGGCCATGGAGGGTTGAAGGAACGAAGTGGCAAGAAGAAAAGAAAGGAGAACACCAATGAATAATATTTTTTTCATGTCCTAGAGCAAGAAAGGCAACCAAATGACCAAAAAGCTAAAGAAAAGAGGATGCAGGTGACTTTGGTTGTTTAGAGAGAATACAAGGGTGTAATCCAGCAATATATAAGAGTAGCTGTTAGTTGATGCTGGAAGGGTGTTTTCTAGTGGAGTGGCAAAACAAATGAACAAGGGGTAGGTGAATGTTGCATATGGAGTGAGTGAGTGAGTGAGTGAGTGAGTGAGTAAGGTTGCACACGGATTTTGGGCAGTTCCAACGTTTCTGGATGCATGGATGAATATTAAGGTGTTAATATTATACAAATTCATTGGTGTGGACTTCATTCATAACATCGATCATATAATTCGGTGGAGGTCTTTCTACTTTTTAGAAAACAGTTTTTTACACATAAATATAGTATAGCCTTTGCACTTGCAAGGGTCTATTTAACATTATTATTCTTATTTTTTAATATGTTGCAAAGAGTTTATGTACCATGATTATAATTTTATTGTAATGAATATAATTTTAAACAAACAAAAAGGTCGTAGGTCGTATTTTTTTTAAAGGATTTTACCTCGGTGATTGTATTACTATCAATAAAAAACAAATAGAGAAGCAAAGCGCAACTCTAGTTCTCTCATGTGACATGCCACACAAGAGCCAAAAAACCATAAAGGACATCAACTACCATAACCAACAACCTAAACAATTAAGGTATCTCTAACATCTCATGAAACAAAACACATTAATCTTTTTCAAACATGTCCATGGATGACAGCTTCCATTCTTCCAACACATTCATAACTCGAGCAGTCCTCTTGTATTTATAAGAGTGAAGTTTTAATCGGATCGTCTTAATAATCACCTCCACTAGCTGCTCTGGAGGTCTTAATTGATTTCTGAAACAGCGAGCATTCCTCTCTTGCCATATGAAATAAGCCGCAGCCGCAATCAGAAGCTTCCTAATGATAGAGTTTATTGATCTTGACCGTGCTCTCGGTATCATCCAGTTTGAAATCTCGTCCCACCTTTCTTTGACTCTGTGCATGTTTGCTTTATTTCTAATGGAACTCCAAACTTCTTTTGAGTATTGACATTCGAAAAATAAGTGGCTGTGAGAATCCAGAACTTTGTAACAAAGTAGACAACACATCATGTTCATCGAGCCCGTAACTACACAATTCCAATGTCTGATCTTGCGTCCACAACTTCCGCTTAAAGATCAGCCACCTATTGAAAGCATGTCTAGAAATGTGGAAAGATGACCAGGCTACATAGGTCCACGGATAAATATCTCCTCTACTCCGAATAGCACCCAAACAATTTTCGCCGAGTATTGCTTAGTATTACCATTACTATTCCTCCATATAACAGCATCCGATCTATTACTCACCACCCGTAATGGCTGCAACTGAAACAACACCGGAAAAAGATCTCTCCAAGCATCAGGCCAATCCCATCCGCCTTGTTGACAAACATCAGAAACTTTCGAGCACATTGTCATCCCCTCTCGAGCTATATTCCTTGGCGAAACATATCTACTAAGAGGGCATTCTTCACACCAAGTGTCATGCCAAAGGAACGTTTTTTCTCCATTTCCCACTTTAGTCCACAAGAACTGGCGGAGGAGAGGTCTACTTTGTAACAATTTCCTCCAAGTCCAAGTAGCATTCTGGTGGCAAGTGACTTCCCAGAAACTCCTGTTTTTCAGCCTGTATATTTGGATCCACTCCACCCAAAGCGATCTCCTACTTGTCAAGATACTATACGTGTGAAAAGCCATAAGTGATTTATTAACTTTCGATATCCTTTTAATGCCAAGACCTCCCTCACTCTTTGGGAGGCAAACTTCCTTCCAAGCAACTTTAGATTTCCCACGGACTTCAATCTCATGACTCCACAAGAAGCACTTCATCCTTAGCTCAAGTTCTTTAGTGATAGAAGCAGGAAGCATAAAGATCGAGGCCCAATATGTGTGCATGGATTGCAGCACCGATTGGATCAGTTGAAGCCTACCCACAAAAGACAAGGACTTGTTTTTCTAATCTATGATTCTCTTTTCCAACCTTTCCACTAGGATTTTACAATCCCTGTTATGCAATCTAGAAGCAATCAGAGGAACCCCCAAGTATTTTATCGGTTAAGAACCCTTTTCAAAAGACATAACACTTAGGATTCTGTTTTTTGTTATGCTAGGAACATTGTAAAAGAAGGCAGTACTTTTCTGGGCGCTAGGAACCAGGCCTGACATGTTCTTGAACTTGTTTAAGGAGTTCATTATCAGCTTAGCCGATGCCACATCCCACCTGGCAAACAAGAACAAGTCATCCGCAAAAAAAAAGATTAATAATTTTTTTCTTTTCACATTTATTGTGGAACCGAAAGGATGAATCCATTGACAACTCATGATGCAAAATAGAAGTTAGGACTTCCATGACTAATGTAAACAGGTAGGGCGACATAGGATCCCCTTACCTAAGACCCCGTTTGCCCTTAAAGTATCCATGTATATTTCCATTAACACTTAAAGAAAAGGTAGTGGACGAAACACACGACATAACTGTAACGCCTTGCGTTTCGATACTTTTATTATCACGACAAGTCTCGTCATACTTCCTATCTTATGATGCTTTTACACTCGATACAATCGATCATAATGAGAAATAATGCTATTTAAATCTTAAATTTTGTTAGACTTTTACTCTATGTGATGTTTCTTATATAAACGATGTGAATCTTGAGTCTTGAGATGCTTTATATATGAAAGATGTGAATCTTGATTCTTGAAGATGCTTTATATATGAACAATGCGAATCTTGACTCTTGTGATGCTTTATGTGTGAACGATGTATTTACACTAGATTCTTGACACTATGTGATGCTTTGATACTTACTGAACGAGAAACTAGCTTGAACGCGAACTGGAAATGTCACAACCTCCGATCCTATCCTGGGAGCGGGAGCCGCGAACCAGTCAGATGGTATCGGTGTTTATCAATTTGGCAGCGGAAATTTTCATCAAGACCGTAGTTAGGAAATATTTATCAGAGTTTAAAACACCATATTTTTATAATAAACAAATGGGATAAAACTCATGTATTATTTCCAAAACTTGGAGAATACGGCAAACTTCGGCTGAATTTAATTCCATTGGCCACGTATTCATGCAAAATTTCATTTGTAAGTTTTTGATTTAATATTTTCATTTGTAAGTTTTTGATTCTAATGTTTTCATGCAAAATTCTATTGGCCACGTATACATGCACAATAAGGTTAATTAGTTTATTTTTTTATTATTATTTTATTAATTTATATATTATAATTAATTCAGCTGTTTCATTTATTTGGCGTTCATAACTTTTAAAATATGACGTTTTATAAAACAATGAATATGTCATTAGAACGAGAATAACCTTATCTACATTTTGAACCAAACTTCATTAGAAATGGAGTAGGTTCAAATATAATGTATTTTTATAATTTAATTATTAAACGGTTCCTAGGCCCGTCTAGGTAATTCATATTTCTAACAGTCAACTTACCCATGATCTATCCGTTTAATAACATAGGTTTTTATTTTATAAATAAAATTTTTGGGAATGTTACATCCTCCCCACCTTGTTTTAAATCTCGTCCTCGAGATTCACTGAAATGTGGAGGAATACCTGTAGTTTGTCACTGATCCTAGATCCTAAGTATATTCTTGTCCTTGCTTTTGAATTCCACTTTACTTTGACCCGAACTATTTTCTTTTGAGATTCTTATTTTCTCAAGAGTTTTTAATGAAAGTAAAATTATTATTAGCGTAAGTGTTTTTTTTTATACTTTTGATGGCGTTTAACTTAAAGGGTTTCCGTCATTTATCTGGTCGCACGAGTTATGAGACGGATGATCAAACGAAATAGTGTTTGATACCGGAATTATAGACGTATACGAGAGATTCCTGATAAATAAATCTAAAATTTTCATTAATACCCCTGTTTGTGATTTATCCCTAGTTGTCAATCATTATGGCTTTTGGATTTCCTTATAGATATACGTATCTATATAGTCATGTATTTCACATACTGTAATATACATACCATTCATAAGGTCAATATATTTAACAGATTCACATTTCCAAAAACAGGTCAGACATCAGTCATGGTATTATTTAGGGAATTCCATTAACATAACATATACCCCATCTTACTCGGTCTCACCGGAGAGGTACCCCCATCTTACCCGGATAAGCTGGAGAGTCTACTACACCATATTCAGTCTTGCCGGAGAGGTAGTTATCATTGTATTTCCCTTAGATAGAATTTCTCTCGAGTCTTAATTAAAAGTGCATCATTTATTATGGTTTATATCAAGAAACAAGGAAATTAGTATTTTCATGACGGATCATATTTTAGAACCGAGGAGTACTAATAAACAAGAAATAACAGTGGCCAGGTGTTATTGCGTATTTATCATACTTGCACTGTTATAGTCATCATCCTCACGGCATACCAATATCCATCATACTTTATCTATACAAATAATTAGCTTATCTCAAAGCTTATACTAAGGCATTTTTCTTAGGTTCATGTCTAAATACTATCCTGGGTGTTACTAGTACATATCAATATCCTAGCTCTTTTGTCTAAGCATAGGTATCATTATGGTTGTGACTTTCTGTTGTTTGAAAAATGGAGTTTTGACAAAAATATCATTGTCTCCATTAATACTATGGCTAGGTTTAATGTGATGAGTATGTTTATAGCTAACTTTGTTTATGCTTATTTATTATTAAATTCCGTTGCAAAGAATATTTTATTGAGATCGATGACATTTTAAAACATAATACGTTTCATGATTTTTTCTTATAATGACTTCATGTTTTCATATGAATTACAAGTGATATATATACACACACACACACACACACATATATATATATATATATATATAATACTAGATTACTATATATCTGATGGTACCAATTATCAAGCTTATTCTCCTAACTTTATTTATCCTTTTATAAAAATAGTATATTGAAATAAACTTCTGTTAAATTTATTGAATATAATATTTTGGAATTAAAGGATGGATAAATAAAAGTTTAGGGAAATAAATTACTCAAAATATAAACTTTCTGGATTCATGGGAACAATTTCATTTTTAACTAGTGGGTTAAACCCTATTGGTTTAAAATATTAAAACTTAACTCTTAGTTTATTTTATATTATATTATTTATTCAAAGAAGTATTATAGTAAGTAGTACAAAGTTTGACGTTCTCTAAAATCGATTCTAAATATATTAGGTAATTAAGTAATATACGTGTATTTAGAATATGTATGTATATCTTTTAAACAATAGTAATAGTAATTCGTTTAAAGATATTACAATATTAAAATTGTAATTTGTTTTTTTTAATAAAGCTATATAAAGGACAAACATATTAAACACACATTTGAGTCAATTATTTTTATGTGGGGCATCCATTTTAATTTTAGTTTGAAATTGAAATAATAACTAGAATGTTCAGAGAAATTTTAACGTGCCAGGTAAAATAATTATATAAGTAAATAAACAGAATACTAAATTATTAGTTTAAATCGAGTAAGAAAATGGGTTTTCATTTTGTAATATCTTTTACTTGTAAAAATCAATTATTTACTCTCTTTTATATATATATATATATATATATATATATATATGTATATATACCGATTGTATGAATCATCCGACCCATCTTTTCTGTTCTTTTATAATATATTATAAAATAAAAATTAATACTTCTTTTAAATATAATTTTTTTTTCTTTCTAAGGTGTTACAACTATACCACCGTAAAGTGTATTCAAAATTACTAAATAAAGAAAGAACTTAAAGGAGTACATTGAAAGTTTCAATTTGATTCCACTCAAATATATTGAAAAACCTTTTTAATTGGTTCTTTTTATACAAAATGTTATAACATTAACTATATTCGTTTGTATAGTTTTTTTCAGTTGATATAAAATAATTAATAGTATCTTCGAACATTATATAATAAATATATTTAATATACTAGTAATAATTAACTTTTATTTACTAGTATATTAATTTAAATTATCAGTCAGCTATATATACTAAAATATGTTTTTAAATGGTTAATTTTAACCTTATATAAATTTATGTATATTGACATAAATTTTGTATATTTATGTCACAAAGTGAAAGATTAACGAATCCTTGTCTTTTACAAAACTATGTTTAGATAATTTTTTTTTTCTCATGGGTGACTTAAACATAAAAACATTTTTCTGTTAACCATAGGTAAATTATAGGTAAAATTTACTCCTAGTACTTTAATATAATAAAGTACTTATAAATATAGGAATATAAATAAAATCACACTACTTTCTCTAGTATATAGGAATATACTAATTGGGCTCCGGTAGAAATATTTAACTTACATTAAAATAACATAATTGATTTTATTATTATTATTATTATTATTATTATTATTATTATTTATTTATTTATTTATTTATTTATTTTTCTTATAATCATTCAATATAATCTCAAAAGTTTAGTCAGTTCCAAAAAAATATATAGCAGTTATGTAATTAAAGTTAAATTTTGAAGTGTATTTATTTACGGAACGTACTTGTATATATATAAACTATATTTGTATATATATAGTGTAGTATTATATATAACAAGTACATAAAGCCATTAAAAACGATAGGATGACTTTATGGTTAAAATGACCATATATAATTGTATCAACAAAATATAGTAAGGTAGCATTTTTATTAATAACCACGTAGACTTGTATAATATTGTGATCTATAGGGATTTTTATTTATTTATTTATTATTATTATTATTATTATTATTATTATTATTATTATTATTATTATTATTATTATTATTATTATTCCTTGAGGGGGGGGGGGGGGGGGCGGGGGAGTACAAATAGTAAAAATAGAAATAATGGAGGTACCTTTAGCAACACCCTTTTTCGAATGTTTACTTAAAAGTTTTTAAAACCATTTTGCACTTCATATATATTGTCACACCCCGACCACGTAAAACAACAAATCGTGACAGAATCATCGGGGAGTGTTGTAACAGAATTATTGTTTCATAACACATGGAAATTTAAATGTTGTTTTATTGATTAAAAGAAATTACAATGTCTTAACAACAAGGAAGCATAACATAATTAACTAGTCTTGCATCTTTTATTGTCACTAAGGCCCAAGTCCGCCTAAGTGTATCTTGATTAATCCTATGCATCATTTCCTGAAACACATGTGAAAATAGGTACGTCAGCATAAAAATGCTTGTGAGATACATAGGTTTTATTGATTTAGGATTCATGACTTATAAGTTTAAAGAAATGTCTAACAAAAGTTAGTCATGATCCTTGTAAAATGTTTTTGTTTTATAAATCATATAAAAATCGATGAGGATATAGATGATATAAAAGAAATATGTATGTGGTTAGATAAATAAGTAAAATGAATAATGAAATGAATAACCAAGTAAAAATGAGTTTATATTAAAATATGTTGTTTGTAAAACAATGTTTCATGAAAATGTGATATAAGTGTAAAAATATAATATGTCAAAATTGAAATGGTTTAAATAACGCTACGATATGTAATATCATAAAAGCACTTATATATAGGAAGTACCAGCGGCGTATCCACCATGCTTTTATCATATTACACACGCCTCGTTACTTAAATAACTCACCAAACAAACCACCAATGTAAAAATGTTTATGTATAATCAAATGTCAAAATGTTTATGTGAAAACCATGTCTAATGTCAAATGTAAAACATGTAATGTGTAAACAATGTCATGTATGATAAGCAAAAAGTGACTACTTAACCATCTGTAAAAGTGTACAAAACAAAGTGTTTGAATAAATCAAAAGTCACGCTTTGTGAAATAATGCATGCTTTACTGATACAAACATCTATGCGGTATTGTGAAAATGCATACATTCAAGCCTTGTGACTGTGGCGATAAGCCCCTAAACGAGTTTAAAGGTTTATCTGTGTTATGTTTATCAAATTCGGTCATTCCTTCCATCCAAACATACCTAGGATGTCAGGAACGGGAGTTGTCAATTCCTATGGTACCACTACCTACTAACGAACAGCGTGATCAATGTTAATGAATGTATTTTGGTCCCATTTAAACAAACCAAATGTCATACCAAAATGTAAGCATGTGATGAAAATAAATGTACTAAATATGATGAACATATGTAGCATGTGATGTAAAACAAATGTACTAAGTATGATGAACATACATAGCATGAAAAGGTAATGTAAAACAATGCACTAGGTATGCACTAAATGGACATACATAGCGTGAAATGTAATGTAAATCAGAAGTACTAAGTATGCAACAAAAGACATACATAGCAAAAACACAATGAAATCATGTACTATAAATGTACTAATGAACATAACAAGCATATGATATGAAAAACATGGAAAGCATGAAAGTAACAAGTAGGCACATGTGTTTCACCCCAAAATGTTTGAAAAACAGTAAAAGAGGGGACTATGTACTCACTTGAGGGTGCTTAGAAGTCTTGAACAACAACGAAGCAAAGCTAGAGGGATCACGAAATCAAACGGCACCTAATATAGGTAACTATGTAAATAAACGGACCTAAATCGGAAGATCGGATAAAATGAGGTTTTGTAACCAAATGAGTATAGGAACTCATGTAACATGGTTTAACAAAGCCTACATACTAAAACAAAGCCTATCCTAAGTGCTTATGACCCATTACGACCCGTTTAGGTAGCATACGCTACTTTAATGCGTCGTTCGCGTAAAACGCGTTCGGACCGCCTAACTAGTCCTATGACAAGTATTATATGCCTTAGCATGTCTAATAATGTTTCCTAATCAGTTTAGATGTCAAAATTTAGGTTACAAGTGCTTAAAATGAATTTTGGCGTAAAAAGGGCATTTTGGTCATTTACCTAAGGCATATTAACTACCTATCATACAACTATTTAAACGAAGTGACCATAAGGTATAACCTCGGAAGGTTATTCCCTATACAACTAAGGTCACCTAATGTGCTTGGTCGGATCCTAATGATCGACCAAACGGGTCGGGTTCGAAAGTATAAGCGATTGTTTAGACTGCTTACCCTACGACCCTACATAAGCACTAAACCTAAAGTGACGAGCTAAACATGTTAAAACATGCTTAACGAGGTTTGAAAACAGGTTTGGTATAAAAAAAACGGTTTTGATACCTAAAAGTAGTTTGGTTACAAAATACACAAGAATACGCATTTTGGCCGAAACTACGACTCGCCACTATGCCTAGATAACGTGGTAATCAGGAGGTATAGTGTGACATCTGTGCTTGTGATATCATTTTACAAACTCTGAACAATACAATATTAATAAAACAGTGTGTTTTGATCCCAATGTTTGTCATTTATGTTTGGTTTTGTGCCCATGTTGATTTTTGATCGATTTTGAACTCTATATCGTTTTCTGGAAAGTTATACGCAAACTGATGCGTAAACACGATCAGTTTAACGCGACAAACACTCCGGAACATCATCATAAACTTAACATACCTTAAATAACCTTTACATAACTTAGAAATAAGTTTTAAAGGCTTTGGTATGGCAAAAACAAGTTTATTCGCTCTCAGGGACTATTTGCGTCAACTTGCGAAAGTCTGCCGTTTCGTATGGCAACGTACAGTCCGGAACTTGATCATAAGTTAAACATACCATAAATAACCTAAACATGGCTTAGAAATAAGCTTTGATAGGTTCGGTGTGCGAAAACATGCTTATATGATCTTACAGGGACTAAAAGTGTCAAAAACGGAGTAAGTTTGCATTTTCGCGCGTATCTTACGTTCTGGACACATCTGGACATCCAAAATTTTTGTACACACTAAAATATTTTTATTTTAGTGATCGGCATGCAAAAATTCCATTCGTCGCTTAATTTGGATCGGTTTTGCGTTCGTTACCACTTCCGTCGTAATTAACCGAACAACGCAATTTTACGATCAAACGAACCGACATCCGAGATGTTTTTGAGCATATTTTAAGTCCCCTATACTTTAACTTCATTTTAGAGCCTTGAAATGAGGATAACGGGGTTTAAACGCATCGAAAAAGGCTTTAAACACGTGCAGGGACCATTTCTGCCATTTTTGAAACTTTGCTGAACCTGATACATGGTAGCGTAGCGCGAGCACCTACTGCCTATGCCGTCGCGCTACGCGAGCATCACATCTGGGCAGAAAGTGTGTTTTCAGCAACAGTTTATAAATTCAGGGGCCAATCTTGCAATTTCTTTGTGTGGTAACCAAGTTACCACCTCTCCAAGGCTTTGCACCTGCTCCTAACAAATGTATGGTTGTGATTTCATGCTTAATGACTAAGAAAAACACTTGGAGTGATCTTGTTCTTCATGTCCAACTATAAATACCATGCTCCATCAACTCATTTCTTTGCTCATTCACTCATTCCTCTCTTCACATCTGCTTTGGAGCTCTCTCTCAAGCATTTGGGACTTTGTGTTCTTGTAGAAAAGATAGCAAGGACCTTAAGTGAGCTTCTTTCATTCTTTTTATTTCCTTTTTCCTTTTGTAGTGCAGAAAGTCAAACGTTTGGCCAACAGTTTGACTTTCGGTTTTGACCATCAATTGGTCAAATCAAAGTTCAATTGAACTTTGAAACGTGATTGTAATCACGATAGTTATAATCCTTCGTGATTATAGCCGCTGATTACCACGTTAGCTAGTTCTAGTGTCGAGTCAAAGTTTCGGTCAAAATGCGTTTTAGCACGCATTTTGCAACGGAACTACTTTAGGGTATCAAAACACTTTGTTTTGATACCAAATCAGTAGGTTAGACATGTTTTGACATGTCTAACTCGACACTATTAGTTTGTGCTTGTTTAGGGTCGTAAGGTTAGCGGTCTAAACAACCGCTTAGACTTTCGAACCCGACCCGTTTGGTCGATCTTTAGGATCCGACCAAGCTTAGTTAGTGATCATAGTTTCTTAGGGAATAACCACTGAGGTTATACCTTATGATCACATAGGATTGGTTAGTCATTTGCTAGTTAGCTTGTATGCCCATAGGAAATGACCAAAATGCCCTTTTGAAGCATAAATCCGTATTTTGATTATGTAAACATAATTTTGACATATAATCTGATTTAGTAACATGTTTAGGCATAATTGGGCATGTAAGACTTGACATAGCACATAGTTAACCATCCGAACATAGTTTTACGCAAACGACGCCTTATAGTGACTTATGTTACCATAATGTGTCGAAACGGGTCAAAAGCACTTAGGTAGGCCTTCCAATCAGAATGTTGGGACTAATAAATCATACCATATGAGTTCAATTACTCATTTGATTTATAGAACCTCATTCTATCATATCTCCCGATTTAGGAGCCGATTATTAACATAGTTACCTATACTAGGTGCCGGTTGATTCCGTAACCCTTGGAGCTTAAATTGGTCTTATTCTCAAGACTAATTAGCAATCCCAAGTGAGTACATAGTTCCCCTCTTTTACGGTTTTCAAATATTTTGGGGTGATACACATGTACATACATGTTACTTTTGTGCATTTCATGCTTTTATGACATAAACATGCTAGTTTCACCTAGTACATATATAGTACATGCTTTCCATTGTGTTTTGCTATGTATGTCAAGCATGCTAGCACATTGATTTGTTACACATTTGTTGCATATGTTTACTTAGCATATGTAGCACATTGTTTTACATGACGTTTCTGCTATGTATGTTTACTGAGCATGCTAGCACATTGTTTTACATGAACATTTCTACTAGGCATGTTTACTTAGCATTCCTAGTACATGGTTTTCACATGCTACATTGGTTATGACATTTGGTATGTTCAATCGGGACAATAATACATTCATTAACATTAGCTACGCCGCTCGGACTTATGTAATGGTACCATAGGAATTGACAACTCCCGTTTCCGACTTCCTGGGTTTGTTTGGAAGTTGGAGATGACAGAATCCGACAACATAATTTAGATAAACCTTTAATTCGTTTAAGGGTTTGTCGCCACAGTCGCAAGGCTTGAATGTATGCGATTAACATTACTGCATAAATGTTTGTAATCATAAAGCATTGTTTTTCTGCAAAGCATAACATTTGATTTAAACTTAGGTTTTTTTCAAAAACATGTTTTGTACATTTTCTATGGGGTTGAGTAACTTCTAGTTATTCACCACACATGACATTTGTTTTCACATTAGACATCATTACATAGTTAAGTAGATGATTTCCTACTTGCTATGCATTTCATTGGTTATACATGATACACATGATATTGTACACGGTTTACACATACGCATTTTGACATGGAACAAGACATTTTGGTTGGTTATTGATAAGTGACTTATGTAACAAGGCTATGTGTTATATGATAAAATCATGGTGGATACGCCGCTGGTACTTCCTATATATAAGTGCTTTTATCGTATTATACATCGTTGCGTTATATAAACCACTTGGGCAACACATGAAACATTTCATACATAAACATGACATTGTTTTACAAATTACATATTTTATACAAATTCACTTTTACTTGGTTATTCATTTAACCATGCATTATCATTTCATCATCATTTGATTTTCACTGATTTTCACATGGTTTTACAAAGGAAAACATTTTACAAGGTTCATGACTACATTTTATTAAACTCTCCTTTCAAATACAAGTCATGAATCTGCATAAACAAAACCTATGTATCTCACAGGCATTTTTATGCTGACGTACCTATTTTTACATGTGTTTCAGGTGCTAATGCATGATGATGCTTGTGCTTCACTTAGGCGGACTCGGGCCTTAGTGACTTAAAAGACAGTTATTATGTTAGTTTAGTTTGAACTCAAAGACAATGTAACTTTAAATTTTAATAATACATAACTTTATTTGCCATGGTTGTTGAAACAATAATTCTGTCGCCACTCACCTCCCCGGCGTTTCCGCCGCGGTTTGTTGTTTTACGCGGCCGGGGTGTGACAGAAGAGTTGGTATCAGAGCCAATGGTTATAGGGAACTAGGTTATTAGTAATGCTTTGACCTAGACTATAACTTTCTAGGACCCTAACACAAGTTTACTTGTGTTTAGATTTTAAAACAATACCCGTCACCTATCCTTAGGTGATTACCAAAACTTGAACACAATTTCCAAAATGATTTTGGGATCAATCATCTATCCTTAGATGATTTCTTTTTGGCCTCGTGCCTTCCAATTTTTCAAAATCTCGTCAAAGTTTTGGGTCTAAATAATGTGAACACGTGCAAACTGGAAGAGTGAATGCCTGTACCCTGAGTTTTCTGTCTAAGGCTAGAGTGTTCGTACAAATCCGCAGTATCGGACCAGTCACTCTTACCTGGGAACTCTTGGGGTGAGTGTTCACTTATAGGCGAGCATGTCTTCGCGATACATTATTATGACTCATTTACTTTGATTTGTCACTGTGTGTTGTTTGTTTGCTTTGTGGTAACAAACAAATGACCACCTTCCTTGCTTTTTGTCAATTTTATTGTTATCTCATTTTCATCACATCATCTCACTCGTTTTCTCTCATGTTTCCTCTTTTAGAATGCCCCCTTGACGTAACGTTCCCCAACCTGATGCCGAACTGGCAGCTATTATAGCACAGCAGATGGCTGCTATGCTACCCGGTCTCATAACTCAAATAAACCAAGCCACCAATAACAATGTTAATGCACCTGCTCCGTGCAACTTTAAACAATTTAACTCGGCTAAACCGCTCAAGTTTAGTGGTACTGAAGGAGCAACTGGGCTTCTCCAGTGGTTTGAGAGTCTTGAGAGCACGTTTCGCCATGTTCAGTGTCCGAACAACCGTAAGGTCGAGTTTGCTTCGAGTGTATTCCAGAAGAGGGCTCTTACCTGGTGGAATGGGGTAATGAGAGATAGAGGTGCTGATGTTGCTTTGGGTCAGACTTAGGAAGAACTCAGGACTCTCATGATGAGAGAATTTTGTCCTCGACATGAGCAGAGGGCACTCGAAGATGAGTTCAATGATCTGAAGCAAGTCAGTGGTGAACACCGGGCTTACACTGACAGATATGAGGAGTTAAGCTTGCTCTGTCCGACTATGGTCATGCCTTTGGATAAGGCTATTGAGAGGTACATAAACGGTTTGCCAGATCCTGTTCAGGATATTGTAACTGGCAGTCACCCTACTACCGTCCGACAGGCCATTGAGCTAGCTGCTACCCTTACTGAATCCCAAATTAAGAAGGGTAAACTCCACAGGAAGGGTGACAAGAAGCAGAAACAGTCTGATAGCGCCAAGGAGAGTAAGGGCAAGAAGGGTGCTGAGTCTTCAAAGAAATCTAGGAAGCGTAAGGCTTCCAAGAATTTCGCGGTCACTGCTCAGACTAACCAGGCTGCTACCAATCAGGCAGCACAGAATCAGGCTGCACAACCTGCTGCCAAGAGGCAGTATGCGGGAAATGCACCTCTGTGCAACAGATGTAACAGCCACCACCAGCCACAGATGCAATGCCGTATCTGCACAAATTGTGGCAAGTCCGGTCATCTTGCGAACACCTGCCGTTTTGTTCCTAATCTGAACCCAGCTGCACAGAACCCAGCCCAGAATCCTGCACGACCTCACTTTCCGCCTGGTTCATGTTTCAACTGTGGGGATCTGACCCACTATAGGAACAATTGCCCGAGGTTGGCAAATGCAAATCAGGCACCAGCTCGTGGTAGAGTTTTTAATCTGAATGCAAATGAGGCGTGTGTGGATAACGAAGTGGTGAACGGTACGTTCCTTGTTAACAACCATCCTGCTTCTGTTCTATTTGATTCGGGTGCCGATAAGAGTTTTGTGTCCTTAGCATTTGAGCCTTTGCTTGCGATGACTAGAACAAAACTAGGAAAGCCCTTGACAGTAGAAGTAGCTAGTGGTGAACCTGTTGTCCTTGACTCTGTTCTTCGAAGTTGCCAGTTGAATCTCAATGACCATCTTTTCCCTATCGACCTCACACCGATGCAACTCGGGAGCTTTGATGTTATAGTTGGAATGGATTGGTTATCCAAGTACCATGCAGAGGTGGTATGTTTTGAGAAGTTGGTTCGTATACCGCTTTCGACTAGTGAGATCTTAGAAGTTCATGGGGAGAAACCCGTTAAACTCATGTCATGTACCCAAGCCCGCAAATATCTACGCAAGAAATATGTTGCTTTCTTAGCACATGTCGTAGAGGATAAAGGCAAGGGTAAGACAATCCAAGATATCCCTGTTGTTCGGGATTATCCAGAGGTATTTCCTGAAGAATTACCTGGTTTACCCCCTGTGCGCCAAGTTGAGTTTCGCATCGATCTCGTACCTGGTGCAAATCCCATTGCTAAATCACCTTATCGTCTTGCACCGTCTGAGATGCAAGAGTTGTCTAAGCAGCTTCAGGAGCTATCTGACAAAGGATTCATCCGTCCAAGCTTTTCACCTTGGGGTGCTCCTGTCCTATTTGTGAAAAAGAAAGATGGATCTTTTAGGATGTGTATCGATTACCGTGAGCTTAACAAGCTTACCATCAAGAATCGATATCCCCTACCTCGCATTGATGATCTCTTTGATCAGCTACAGGGTGCTACTTGCTTTTCAAAGATTGATCTACGTTCTGGGTATCATCAACTTCGAGTTCTCGAAGAAGATATTCCCAAGACAGCTTTTCGTACCCGTTATGGTCATTATGAGTTTACTGTTATGCCTTTCGGTTTAACTAATGATCCTGCTGTTTTCATGGACTTGATGAATAGGGTTTGTAAGCCTTATTTGGACAAGTTCATCATCGTTTTCATTGATGATATTTTAATCTATTCTAAGACTCGAGCTGATCATGAACAGCATCTTCGTCTTACAATGGAGCTCTTAAAGAAAGAACAACTTTTCGCCAAATTCTCCAAGTGCGAATTCTGGCTTAAGGAAGTTCAATTTTTGGGGCACATTGTCAACGAACAAGGTATTCATGTAGATCCCGCCAAAATCAGTGCGATTAAGGATTGGGATACTCCTACTACTCCTACCGAGGTTCGTTCATTTCTTGGTCTAGCGGGTTATTACCGCCGTTTCATTGAAAACTTCTCCAAGATTGCGGTTCCTCTCACTGCTTTAACTCAGAAAAGCAAACCTTTTGAGTGGGGACCTAAACAGGAAGAAGCTTTCCAGACCTTGAAACAGAAACTTTGTGATGCACCTATTCTATCTTTACCCGAGGGTAACGACGATTTTGTCGTGTAGTGTGATGCATCCAATTTAGGTCTTGGCTGTGTTCTTATGCAAAGAAACAAAGTTATAGCCTATGCATCAAGACAGCTGAAAGTGCATGAGAAGAACTACACCACTCATGATCTTGAGTTAGGTGCAGTAGTCTTTGCTCTCAAAATCTGGAGACACTACCTTTACGGTACAAAGTGTGTAGTGTTTACTGACCACAAGAGTCTCCAACATATCTTCAATCAGAAAGAACTTAACATGAGGCAACGACGTTGGGTTGAACTCCTAAACGACTACGATTGCGAAATTCGCTACCATCCTGGTAAAGCGAATGTCGTGGCTGACGCATTAAGTCGTAAGGAACGTGTCAAGCTTCACTGTGTTCAGGTTCGATCTGACATTCAATCTCGCATAATTCAGGCTCAACATACTTGTGTTGCACAAGACTTGATGGGTAAAGAGTTACCATGTCATACTAATCCTGAGCTTGAACTAAGAGATTTTGGGATTTTCTATTACACGGGCCGTTTGTGGGTCCCAAGTATAGACGATCTTCGCACTTTGCTTATGGATGAAGCTCACAAGTCTCGTTATTCTATTCATCCTGGTGCAGACAAAATGTATAAGGATCTTCGAACCCAGTACTGGTGGTCGCGTATGAAGAAAGACATTACCTTATATGTTTCAAAATGCCTTACTTGTCTTAAGGTTAAGGCAGAACATCAACATCCCTCTGGATTATTAGAGCAACCAGAGATTCCGGTTTGGAAATGGGAAAACATTTCTATGGATCTCATTACCAAGTTACCGCGCACTAAGAAGGGTCATGACGCCATTTGGGTTGTTGTTGATCGTCTTACAAAGTCAGCACACTTCTTGCCAATCCGTGAGAGTCTATCTGCTGACGATCTTGCCAAGATATATGTTGATGAGATTGTATCTCGACATGGTGTTCCTTTGAACATTATATCAGACAGAGATGCTCGATTCTCGTCTCGCTTTTGGAGAACCATGCAATCTGCCATGGGTACTCAACTTCATTTAAGCTCAGCGTACCATCCGCAGACAGATGGTCAATCTGAGAGAACAATCCAGACACTGGAGGATATGCTTAGAGCGTGTGTGATTGACTTTGGTGGTAGTTGGGATTAGCATCTACCTTTGATCGAATTCTCTTACAACAACAGTTATCACTCTAGCATCAATATGGCTCCTTTTGAAGCTTTATACGGTCGAAAATGTCGTTCACCGGTCTGCTGGAATGAGATAGGTGAAGCTCAGCTTACTGGACCTGAACTCATTCTAGAGACTACAGATAAGGTCAAGAAGATTCGTGAAAACCTTCAGACAGCTAGAAGCCGTCAGAAGTGTTACGCGGATCGACGACGCAAGCCCTTGGAATTCCAAGTTGGTGATCAAGTCCTACTCAAGGTATCCCCTTGGAAAGGTGTGGTTAGATTTGGGAAGAAAGGAAAACTTGCACCTCGCTATGTTGGACCATTCAAGATCGTTGAAAGAATCGGAAAAGTAGCCTACAGACTTGAGCTACCTCCTGAACTTGGAAATGTTCATCCAACATTCCACGTGTCCAATCTCAAATAGTGTTTAGCTGATGAGAACCTCCACATACCACTTGATGAAATTCGTGTTGATAATACAATGCACTTCGTTGAGAAACCTGTGGAGATAGTGGACCGTTCGTTTAAACAATTGAAAGGCAAGCGGATTAAATTGGTCAAAGTTCGCTGGGAATCTAAACGTGGCCCAGAGTTTACTTGGGAACATGAAGATCAGATGAAAGCGAAATACCCGCATCTATTCTCACAAGTTTCCTCTAAATAAATTTCGGGACGAAATTTCCTGAAGTAGGGGAGACTGTGACATCTGTGGTTGTGATATCATTTTACAAACTCTGAACAATACAATATTAATAAAACAGTGTGTTTTGATCCCAATGTTTGTCATTTATGTTTGGTTTTGTGCCCATGTTGATTTTTGATCGATTTTGAACTCTATATCGTTTTCTGGAAAGTTATACGCAAACTGATGTGTAAACACGATCATTTTAACGCGAAAAACACTCCGGAACATCATCATAAACTTAACATACCTTAAATAACCTTTACATAACTTAGAAATAAGTTTTAAAGGCTTTGGTATGGCAAAAACAAGTTTATTCGCTCTCAGGGACTATTTGCGTCAACTTGCGAAAGTCTGCCGTTTCGTATGGCAACGTACAGTCCGGAACTTGATCATAAGTTAAACATACCATAAATAACCTAAACATGGCTTAGAAATAAGCTTTGATAGGTTCGGTGTGCGAAAACATGCTTATATGATCTTACAGGGACTAAAAGTGTCAAAAACGGCGTAAGTTTGCATTTTCGCGCGTATCTTACGTTCTGGACACATCTGGACATCCAAAATTTTTGTACACACTAAAATATTTTTATTTTAGTGATCGGCATGCAAAAATTCCATTCGTCGCTTAATTTGGATCGGTTTTGTGTTCGTTACGACTTCCGTCGTAATTAACCGAACAACGCAATTTTACGATCAAACGAACCGACATCCGAGATGTTTTTGAGCATGTTTTAAGTCCCCTATACTTTAACTTCATTTTAGAGCCTTGAAATGAGGATAACGGGGTTTAAACGCATCGAAAAAGGCTTTAAACACGTGCAGGGACCATTTCTGCCATTTTTGAAACTTTGCTGAACCTGATACATGGTAGCGTAGCGCGAGCACCTACTGCCTATGCCGTCGCGCTACGCGAGCATCATATCTGGGCAGAAAGTGTGTTTTCAGCAACAGTTTGTAAATTCAGGGGCCAATCTTTCAATTTCTTTGTGTGGTAACCAAGTTACCACCTCTCCAAGGCTTTGCACTTGCTCCTAACAAATGTATGGTTGTGATTTCATGCTTAATGACTAAGAAAAACACTTGGAGTGATCTTGTTCTTCATGTCCAACTATAAATACCATGCTCCATCAACTCATTTCTTTGCTCATTCACTCATTCCTCTCTTCACATCTGCTTTGGAGCTCTCTCTCAAGCATTTGGGACTTTGTCTTCTTGTAGAAAAGATAGCAAGGACCTTAAGTGAGCTTCTTTCATTCTTTTTATTTCCTTTTTCCTTTTGTAGTGCAGAAAGTCAAACGTTTGGCCAATAGTTTGACTTTCGGTTTTGACCATCAATTGGTCAAGTCAAAGTTCAATTGAACTTTGAAACGTGATTGTAATCACGATAGTTATAATCCTTCGTGATTATAGCCGCTGATTACCACGTTAGCTAGTTCTAGTGTCGAGTCAAAGTTTCGGTCAAAATGCGTTTTAGCACGCATTTTGCAACGGAACTACTTTAGGGTATCAAAACACTTTGTTTTGATACCAAATCAGTAGGTTAGACATGTTTTGACATGTCTAACTCGACACTATTAGTTTGTGCTTGTTTAGGGTCGTAAGGTAAGCGGTCTAAACAACCGCTTAGACATTCGAACCCGACCCGTTTGGTCGATCTTTAGGATCCGACCAAGCTTAGTTAGTGATCATAGTTTCTTAGGGAATAACCACTGAGGTTATACCTTATGATCACATAGGATTGGTTAGTCATTTGCTAGTTAGCTTATATGCCCATAGGAAATGACCAAAATGCCCTTTTGAAGCATAAATCCGTATTTTGATTATGTAAACATAATTTTGACATATAATCTGATTTAGTAACATGTTTAGGCATAATTGGGCATGTAAGACTCGACATAGCACATAGTTAACCATCCGAACATAGTTTTACGCAAACGACGCCTTATAGTGACTTATGTTACCATAATGTGTCGAAACGGGTCAAAAGCACTTAGGTAGGCCTTCCAATCAGAATGTTGGGACTAATAAATCATACCATATGAGTTCAATTACTCATTTGATTTATAGAACCTCATTCTATCCTATCTCCCGATTTAGGAGCCGATTATTAACATAGTTACCTATACTAGGTGCCGGTTGATTCCGTAACCCTTGGAGCTTAAATTGGTCTTATTCTCAAGACTAATTAGCAATCCCAAGTGAGTACATAGTTCCCCTCTTTTACCGTTTTCAAATATTTTGGGGTGATACACATGTACATACATGTTACTTTTGTGCATTTCATGCTTTTATGACATAAACATGCTAGTTTCACCTAGTACATATATAGTACATGCTTTCCATTGTGTTTTGCTATGTATGTCAAGCATGCTAGCACATTGATTTGTTACACATTTGTTGCATATGTTTACTTAGCATATGTAGCACATTGTTTTACATGACGTTTCTGCTATGTATGTTTACTGAGCATGCTAGCACATTGTTTTACATGAACATTTCTACTAGGCATGTTTACTTAGCATTCCTAGTACATGGTTTTCACATGCTACATTGGTTATGACATTTGGTATGTTCAATCGGGACAATAATACATTCATTAACATTAGCTACGCCGCTCGGACTTATGTAATGGTACCATAGGAATTGACAACTCCCGTTTCCGACTTCCTGGGTTTGTTTGGAAGTTGGGGATGACAGAATCCGACAACATAATTTAGATAAACCTTTAATTCGTTTAAGGGTTTGTCGCCACAGTCGCAAGGCTTGCATGTATGCGATTAACATTACTGCATAAATGTTTGTAATCATAAAGCATTGTTTTTCTGCAAAGCATAACATTTGATTTAAACTTAGGTTTTTTTTTTTCAAAACATGTTTTGTACATTTTCTATGGGGTTGAGTAACTTCTAGTTATTCACCATACATGACATTTGTTTTCACATTAGACATCATTACATAGTTAAGTAGATGATTTCCTACTTGCTATGCATTTCATTGGTTATACATGATACACATGATATTGTACACGGTTTACACATACGCATTTTGACATGGAACAAGACATTTTGGTTGGTTATTGATAAGTGACTTATGTAACAAGGCTATGTGTTATATGATAAAAGCATGGTGGATACGCCGCTGGTACTTCCTATATATAAGTGCTTTTATCGTATTATACATCGTTGCGTTATATAAACCACTTGGGCAACACATGAAACATTTCATACATAAACATGACATTGTTTTACAAATTACATATTTTATACAAATTCACTTTTACTTGGTTATTCATTTAACCATGCATTATCATTTCATCATCATTTGATTTTCATTGATTTTCACATGGTTTTACAAAGGAAAACATTTTACAAGGTTCATGACTACATTTTATTAAACTCTCCTTTCAAATACAAGTCATGAATCTGCATAAACAAAACCTATGTATCTCACAGGCATTTTTATACTGACGTACCTATTTTTACATGTGTTTCAGGTGCTAATGCATGATGATGCTTGTGCTTCACTTAGGCGGACTCGGGCCTTAGTGACTTAAAAGACAGTTATTATGTTAGTTTAGTTTGAACTCAAAGACAATGTAACTTTAAATTTTAATAATACATAACTTTATTTGCCATGGTTGTTGAAACAATAATTCTGTCGCCACTCACCTCCCCGGCGTTTCCGCCGCGGTTTGTTGTTTTACGCGGCCGGGGTGTGACATATAGTCACAAGAGACTAAAACCATCGTGATTACGCTCACGTTATGAAGTTCAAACTAACTTCATGTTGACCATAAACTGGTCAATGCAGAAAGTCAAACACAGTTTGACTTTTACGCTAAAAACGCGTAAAAGAACGAAAGAGGACTTACAACGGGTCCAAGAATGGAAGCTTTGATCTGAATATTCTCAGGTATGAAGTGATAACACATCAACTAAGAGAACAAATTCAGATCAAAGGTATGAGTTTGAGAGTGAAGTGGGTGGGGGTATTTATAGATTTCATAGAACCGTTAAGATCGTTTCTTGAAACCCGAGCTTTGATCTAGGCCGTACACTTGCACCCATTGTTTTCTAAAACCATGGGAGCCCCTAATATGAGTCCATAGTATCATAAAAACCATTAAATACCAGACCATGGTTTTGCAAAACCATGGGTTAAAACCATTAACACTTCAAAATTAGACTAGGTTCATTGAATCTGGTCAGAAATTTCAAAAATGGTCCATGCACTTGTAAAACTTGATTTTTGGCACTTTTAAGCCCCGTTAACCCCATTTCAAAGCTCTAAAATGATGTTAAAGTATAGGGAACTTAAAATATGCTCAAAAACATCTTGGATGTCGGTTCGTTTGGTCGTACGATTGCGTTGTTCGGTTAATTACGACGGAAGTCGTAACGAACGCAAAAATGATCCAAATTAAGCGACAAATGAAATTTTATCATGCCAATCGCTAAAATAAAATATTTTAATGATTACATAAGTTTTTGGATGTCCGGATGTATTCAGAACGTAAGATATGCGCGAAAATGCAAACTTATGCACTTTTTGACGCTTTTAGTCCCTGAATGACCAAAAAGTTTATTTTAGCATACCGTACCCCTCAAAGCATATTTCTAAGATATGTAGAGGATATTTAGGGTATATTTAACTTATGATCAAGTTCCGGAATGTTCGTTACAGTACGAAACGGCATACTTTCGCAGTTTGTCAAATTTAGTCCCTGTAAGCGAATAAACTTGATTTCGGCACACCAAACCTTTCAAAAGTTATTTCTAAGTTATGTAAAGGTTATTTAAGGTATGTTAAGCCTATGTCACTGTTCCGGAGTGTTTGTTGCATTAAACTGGTTATATTTACGCATTAGTGCGCGTATAACCTTCCAGAAAGCGATTTAGAGCCCGAAATCGAACAAGAATTGATATGTGCAAATGATACACATATTTATACAAATCCCAAGTATGAAATACAATATTTCACTGGTTTGGTATTTGTTTGATGGTTGAAGTTGTTAGTGCACTACATCTGTTCATTACGTCTAGGTTGTCTAGGATCAGGTCTTACATTGTATTGTATAGCTTAGGGCACGAAATACGAGAAAACAGGTGTCTATATGTGTTGTATGTGTTAGGTCCGCTCATAGGGACATGAGATTATAGGTTCGCTCGTATGACATTGTGGTCCGCTTATGTGAACTAATGTGGTCCGCTCTTATGGTCAAGTGACACATAAGCGGACCCAAACCTCTATATATAGTAACCTCATGAGCGGATCTGTAACGTTGTTGTTGGATTCCACGCCGAAGCTCTGCCGGTGTGAAGATCAAGCTATAAATCGTTTTAAATCAATAAAACAAGCAGTTAGGAAGAAGAACAAGCTATTTCTACTTGTGTTTCTTATTATTCCGCATCTGAAACGCAAGAGATAACCTCTGAACGACTCGTTCGGGTCAGCAAACGATCCTACAAGTGGTATCAGAGCTTGGGAGGAGGTTTTCTGCAGATTGTAGCTGTTTTTTCATCATTTCTTCTTACTTCTACACCTTCTTTTCTCATTTCCAGGAGATTTCACGGTCAAATTTCGTTCAAAAACTCACAGATTGTGTATTATCATACAAAGACAAACCCTTGAAAGTTTCAAGCCAAAATACAGCTTAAAATTGGGTCAAATCATGTTCGAATTGTGGTTCGCTTTTTCGGTCATCTGAGAGGTCCGCTTATTTGACTGTATCAGGTCCGCTAATCCGTACAGATTTGTTACTGGTCCGCTCCAAAATCATTTCTGGTCCGCTCCAAAAGAAGTTCTTGGTTCGCTCCAGAGTTCACTCCAGGTCCGCTTATCTGTCAAGACAAGTCCGCTCCAAATTCATTGTTGGTCCGCTCCAAAGAACACTTTCTGGTTCGCTTATTTGGATCTTTCTGGTTCGCTTATAAGGGTTCGCTCCAAAGTACACTTCGCTTTTGTGAACATCTGTTTCACTTATCTGTTAAGTATTGGTTCGCTTTTCTGACACTTGCATTGAAAAACGTGTTAAGTCAATATGGATACCGAGTTCTACAACGCATTTGCATCATCCACTACTCCAGCAGCAATTTCTCAAGCAATGAACTTAGAAAACGAGACGGGAACGACTCAAAAGCCCCCTAGATTGATGAGCATTGTGGAATATTATGGGTGGAAGGATCGATTGAAAACTGGGTTCAGGCAAATCATCTCAGATCGTGGGAGTGCATATTGAAGAAATATACTTTGCCTCGAACAGATTTGCAAGTTGTTAAAGAGATATCCGAATTTACTGATCAAGAACGAGCGATGTATAGAGCCGAGAAAATGATGATCAGTTTGTTGCAGCAGGCAATTAAAGAAGATATATTCATTCTGCTACAGCACGACAAAACTGCCAAGTCGATTTGGGATGCTCTTAGGGTCAAGTTTGAGGGAAGCGAAAACATGATCAAAAGCAAAAAGGCATTGTTAAAGAAAGAGTTCGATTTGTTTAGCAGTTTGCCGGGAGAGGATACTAAAAAGCTGATCGAAAGATACTGTCATTTGGTGCGATCACTGTCTATGTTGGGAGTTGAAAAAGGTCGTGAAGAGTGGGTAGATAAGTTGGCGGACGCGTTACCTCAGAAGGAGTGGGGAACGTATTTGATGATATTGAAGAATACTGGTGTGTACGATGGGTTGACAATCTCACAGTTTATTGAGAAAATTGAGAGTCAGGATCTTGAACAGCAAAAGATCGCGAGGATGAATAGTCCGAGTGGTCAACAGGATGTGAAGATGTACTACAGGGGTAGTATTCCAGCCACTGAGTCTGAAAAAAGTCCGAAGATTCAAACTGCTTTCAGTGCTGGTGATTCATCTGAGAAAGCTGATCAGGGTTCGAACAAGAGTAACAGTGGTTTTTCATCATTTCCGAGTGTGAATCTGAAAGAGACTAACACAAGCTTTCAGTCTCAGGGAACAAAGACCGGAAATGGATACGTGATTCAATGCAACATAGCTCTCAACCTTCCAGAAGGTCAAAGCTTCTCTGAAGACACTGCTAAAGATCACATGGCACTTCTGGGTTCAGTTCTGTTATCCTATGAAGGTCTTGTTGCTGGTCGGATCGGCAATCCTACGCTTACCAAAGAGGATTACGATCAGATAGACGCCGAGGAAATGGAACTCATGGATATTAAATGGTGTCTTGCAAGTGTTCTTCGTCGGGCTGAGAAATTCAAAACCATTACCGGGAGAAATGACTTTCTAGATGCTCATGTTTCAACTTTAGGTTTTGATAAATCTAAAGTTACTTGTTTTCGATGCAGGGAGAAAGGCCATTTCAAGCGGGAATGCAAAGGAAGAGAAGCTAGCGGAGCACAGAATCCATTCGGGAAAGATTATTACTACCGCAAAGCCATCTATCAGCAAGTCGGTCAATCACAAGAACCACAGACGGCTCATGGTAGAGAGATTAAAGATCCCAAGAAAGCATGTTTGGTAGATTTCAGCTGGAGTGATTACATATCATCTGAAGGCAAAGCAGCACGCATTATCAATCAAGATGATGAGAAACTACCAGAAGGTTTCAGGTGGGATATGTTTGTGGATGAGAAGGGAGAGTTCAAAGCGTTCATTGCCAAGATCGTCCGAGAGCCAGATTTGTTTGCTACTTGGATGAGATCTATTGGGGAGAATGTGAAAAGTGAAGATGAAAAGTCTGTGTCAACCGATGAAGGTTCAGATAGTACTGATAAACTTTCAGAGAGATCTGGAGAAATTTCAGAAGGTTTAGATGAAAGTTTACAAAGTTCAGATGAAGATGTACAGAATGAGATTGTTCCAGAAAAGGCAGTTGTTTTTGATAAAACACCGTCTGATTCTAGTGAATTAGATGATGATTCTGATAAATCTGTAAAATTTGATCAATCACCGGATCACAGCAGTAGTGATGATGAGGAAGAAAAACATATAAATGTTGCCAAATCTCATCTTTCTCCTGAAAGTTTTCATTTCTATTTTGCAGATCGAATAGAGAAACTAAAGGAGAAAAGAGCTGCTAAAGAGCAACAAAAGGAATCTGAAGGTGATGTTCAGAATGTTGAAGGTGTTGCTGAGAAGATCGAGGTTGAGAAAGATGAAGAAAAGGTGATTGAGGTTGTTAAAACAATTGAAGTTGAAAAGATTGTTGAAGTCGTCAAGCCTTGCGAGAAGTGTTTAGAAGCATGCAAAGAATGTGCTGCAAAAGATGACATTATTGCTGAGTATGAGAAGAAGAAGGAGCAGTTACTGTTCAATCTCAACTATGTGAAAGAATCATACGATGTCTTGAACAAAACAGTAACTGGTCTCCAAAAGACAAACTCAGAGAGAGAGCAAGCACTGACGATGATGAATGCTGTTATGATGACAAAGCAGAAAGCAATCAATTTCTACATCGAAGAGAGTGCTAAGTGGAAGCAAGAGTTGGAGATAGAAAAGATCGAGAATGAGAGAATTAGACGTTTACTGCGAAGTTATTCTAGTTCTGATTATCTCATTGACCATATTTACCCAACTGTTGCAGGTATGGAAGCTTTTAAAGATGAGAAGCCGAAAGAAAAGAAAGACTGTGGTAAGAAATCGACTGTTAGTTATAACAAATGTCCGCCTCCGATTTGGGATGGTTATTCTCCTAGGAGACCAAATGAGGAGCAATTGGAAAAAGCAGTCAATATAAAGCTTAAAACCGACACAACTGATGTTTTACCAGATAACATTGATGTCACGTATACCTCGTCCGATACTGATCATGAGTCTGAATTAATCAAAAAGGTGGTCGATCAGGTGTTGGATACTGATGAGGAGTCTGAATCGAAATCTGGGTCTGGAAAGTCAAAGTCAGTCAACAGGGAAAATTTGTCGGTCAAACGATCTTATAGTAAAGAACTTTTATTATCAAAGGCAGATTTGAATGATGAAACATTTGAAGTTGTTTACACTTTGAATGGTTCTGAGAAATTGTATTACAATAAAGAGTTCCCAATAATGAGTATTAAAACGGAACTAATAAACAAAACTTTCAAACTAATAGAAATTAATATTCCAGAATTAAAAGTTTTGAAAAGTTTTGAAAAACCTAAAAAATATACTTCTAGAGTTCAACAACGTATAAATAAGAAAAAGGGCAACAATTCTGGTCCTGGTTTTCAAAAGAAACCTAACCAGAATCGGAGCTACAAAAAGAAAGGTCTTGGTTTTGTTTCACCAGAGAATGACAAAAACATGAAAAATTCTAAAACAAAAACTTAATTTGTTTCAGGTGGAAGTGCTGAGGAAGAACAGCAGAAACCATTCTGGAGACAGTCAAACAAGGAGTTTCTGGATGAGAAAAAGAAGAATGGAGCTGATATTTGTTATCAAAGAGAGACTCGAACTTGTTACAGATGCAATGAAGTAGGTCACATTGCATGGAATTGTACAAAGAACGCCAACACAAAACAGGGAGTTTCTCAGAAAATGAAAGAGAAAGTTATTGATGCCGAATCACCAATCAATAGGCCTAAAATTTTTGAGAATTCAAAATTTGAGGTTGGTGAGTGTTCACAAAAGAATAGGTATGAGAAGAAAGGAAAAGACAACCAGATGTGGGTTGCAAAGAAGGATGATGTGAATGTCGGCGATGAATCTGGTTCCACAAAGCCAGAAGAGCCACAGGTTGAGAAGAAGATTTTAGTGAATGATGAGGAGTTTCCATCATTGAAGTTTGAGGAAGTGAAGAAGAAAGTGGGTAAAACTGAGATTTCGAATCAGTTTTACAAAGAAAAAGATAATTTGATGTCGAGAAAACATTCAACGGGAATGTTAAAAAGATTTTTGGGAAAATGTTGAGTGGGAGAGCTAAGGGGGTTAAAGACTTTTATGCAACTAAAAAGGCAACATACAACCCTACTGCGCAAGAATTGAAATCCATCAAGTGTGAAAAGACTTGGATGGAAGTTTGCTTTCCATAATAGTCTAAGGACTATGCCGGAGATCCCAAGTTTATATCGTGGATCAGGAATCGGCATCTTTCGAGTGTTTGAAAAGTTTGTTTGAAAGATTTTGAATAGTGTTTGAGTTTTGCAGGTTGACGGACTACGCTGGAGCTTCCAGGTTGGTAATTGAGAAGCAGGAATCGGCATCTTTCTGAATAATTCGACAAGTGGTAAAAAGGTTTCTGTAGACGTCTCATTCCTACAGTAAAATCTACAAGGGGTATTTTTTGATCTACAAGTGGTATTTGTGGTTATACATTGAAGAATTTACATTTACAAGTGGTACAGTGATTCTGAACTGCAAATGATAAATCAGGGACATTAAGTTGTACTTGATTTATTATTCATATGTGATTGATAAACAAGATGATGAACCATATCCCCATGCTTCATAAGTGGTAAACTTAAAAGTGGTAAACACAAACTCATTTTCCGGAAAAATCATTTCGATTAAAACAAACTTGAGTGTTTTGAGATCTAAATGAGAAAATGGTTTGTGATAGGGGGAGTTCTGATTGTTTATGTCAAGTGAATGGCGAATTGATGTGATTCGATGTCAGTTGTCAGTTTCTGTATAGTTTGTTTTGCATTTTATGTTTCAAGTGGGTCAAGAGTCTAGAAATTTTCAAATTTTCTTTGAAATGTGTTTGTATTTTAGGGGGAGTAGGAAAATTTTTTAGAAAATCCAAAAACATTTGAAAATTTGAAAAAGCCAAAAACATGATAAAAATCAAAAATGAGTTTCGTTGTGAAAAGAGGAAATGATAGTACATCAGTAGATTGTCACAACATGCTAAAGAAATGTAAAGATAAAATGTGATAAACAATCTCACTGAGGATATGCCAGTAGGTTTTTACACATTTAGTAAATTGTGACGAGATATAAACTAAATTTCAAACTTGCTTGTTCTGTGGGTTAACACAAACTTGGATATATAGGTAACCCCTGAAATCTTGTTTGAAAGGTCCCTTATTCTGAGATACTAGGTCTTTATGCTCAGTGATATCTGGGGTATTATCCCGGGACTTCTGCTGTATGGAAGTACTGACCTAGTCCCCGGATAATGCTTTCCGCAAATGCTTGAAACACAGCATCGCCCTCAGCAAGCTGATGAAACAATAAAATTGATAGTCGCTGCTGTTGTAATCAAAAGATCCTCTAAAGGGGACACACCAAAAGTCGAGCCGTCATCTCTCTGCTGAACGGAAGTTCTGACCTGAGCTCTCACGGCCTCGCATCTAACCCCTATACAGATATCAGCTGTAGTATACTCACCTGTAAGACTAAATATTGGGATCTGGATACGGGAGTATATTCAAGTAGTGGGACACACGGATAAGTTTAAGTTCTTAAGACATTAATATTGTATCTCGGATCAATTGAACTTTGTGTGAAAATTTCAGTGGACCGATATACTGACAATCTAGGTGAATTGTTTTGAACTGAAAATGCAATCAAGCTTAACGGTGTTAGTGACATGTCTCATAAACTGATATGATCCTCTTACACGAACTCGCAAAAATATTATCTGTAAATACTTTCTTTACTGCATTACAGGTTTCTTTATTTCAAAATCCAAAAAGATTTTCAGTGTGTTTTAGCATAAATTTTTGAAAAAGTGAAAAAGATTTTCGGCAACTGATGTTGAATAGCTGAGTTTCAAAATTCCGAGTGCTAAACATGATGAGCAGCATTTGTGGGGGAGTGTTTGCATAAATCTAAATGTTTTTACTAATCTAATCTTTTCATGTGGTTCATCAGAGAGGTTTGAGGAAGTCTGTTAGTTGGTACATATGAGGGGAGTCAAGTGTTAGTGCATAGTTTTGTTAATGTGTGTGAAAGAAATTTATTTCTGGGATTGAGATTGTGCAGGTAGCCAGGTTTTGTTTCTGGATATGTGTTAGAAAGCCAGGTTACGATTCCTGAGGACTTTAATCGAAGAGAGCCAAGTTTCGATCCTGGAAATCAATCTCGAAATCGCTGATGCTGATGAACTTAAGGAATCAAGAGATCTGATCAAGAGAATTAGATTTTTTTAAAGACAGGCAAAGATCCTGAAGATGTTACTGAAGAACAAAAGAATGCCAGTAAATCAAGAGGGGGAGTCTGAAGATTGAGAGAAGAAAAAGCCCAGAAACTGATATAGACTGAAGATGTGAAGACTCAGTTTTGTGGTGACGACTTCATCAACATCTGAGGGGGAGTCTGTTAGTGCACTACATCTGTTGATTACGTCTAGGTTGTCTAGGATCAGGTCTTACATTGTATTGTATAGCTTAGGGCACGAAATACGAGAAAACAGGTGTCTGTATGTGTTGTATGTGTTAGGTCCGCTCATAGGGACATGAGATTATAGGTTCGCTCGTATGACATTGTGGTCCGCTTATGTGAACTAATGTGGTCCGCTCTTATGGTCAAGTGACACAAAAGCGGACCCAAACCTCTATATATAGTAACCTCATGAGCGGATCTGTAACGTTGTTGTTGGATTCCACGCCGAAGCTCTGCCGGTGTGAAAATCAAGCTGTAAATCGTTTTAAATCAATAAAACAAGCAGTTAGGAAGAAGAACAAGCTATTTCTACTTGTGTTTCTTATTATTCCGCATCTGAAACGCAAGAGATAACATCTGAACGACTTGTTCGGGTCAGCAAACGATCCTACAGAAGTGACACAGGTGTCACAGTCTCCCCTACTTTAGGAAATTTCATCCCGAAATTTATTTAGAGGAAACTTGTGAGAGCTGGAAACATGAAGTTGAAAAGATCAAACAACACTGGTTAGAGTCCTGAACTTCTATTAACTTTAAATAACATCATGCTTGCAATGTATGAGGGACACTCATATACAAGTATATGAAGCGCCATTGGTGCGTCCACCGTACCTCCATTACATTGTTCACATTTCGTTATTGTTGCCACTATCGGTTCTTACATATAATAAATCTTATTAGGTTCCTGTGCACTGAATTTCATAATTATGTACGCGTCCATAATTACGTAATTTCTTGCATAGTTCACACAGTATATTTTATAATGTGTAGGGGAAAACCAATGAACAAACCTGTGATGAGTATGACTAGACCATCCTAGGTTCCTTTTAATTGAATCAATAAATGATCTCTTTAACTAGACCACCAAGGAGTCTTTTCAGCTTGTATCATCACATGTCATTCTTAACTAGATTCTGAATCAACCTTTTTGACTAGACCACTCAAAGGGTCTCTTTTTGAATCATGGAATGGTACTATAAAATCCATGGGTCTTAACTATCACGTAGAAGCCTAATTAAGGATTTAAGGTAGTACCTTTTGAATATCATACTACGAATCCCTCATATGAAGATATGAAAGATTCTACGAGGATTTGGATAACGAATATCCAGAGTATACAAAAACACAAAGTGCATAAAAGATAACACAAAATGCATAAACACATAATCACATCATTGTTTAACTTGATTTTCGATTTGTTATCATTTTGTCAATTTGTTTTGTTAATTGTGCACAAGTATTCAAAGCACACCAGAAATCCAATCCGTGGATTTCATTTGGCACTTTAAACATTTTCAAGAATCTAACTATAAGGATAGAAAGATTTTTAAAAAAGAAAATTCTATTTAGATTATAAGGAATCGAAATGTTCAAATTAAGGTACACAAGGAATCCAATTAAGGACTCCAATTTGAACGATAATCATCCACAAGGATCTAATTGTGAAGGTAAGAAGATCCCATATGGATTTTGGGATTTGAAAAGCGGGAGGTGTTTCAAAACCTTGCACTAGACGTGCTTAAGTCGAAACATGAGGTAAAAAATGCTCAGAAGTTGAGATGCTAGATATGCCAAGGCGACACATGAAGCAGAGTTTGAAGGTTAAGTCAATGTATGGGAAAATGTTTTTGAAAACTATGCATGGAGTTCTTAAAAAAATGTGTTTAATATTTTCTGAAATCTTACATAATACTTTTTGAAATCATAAAGTAGGTGTATTAGATAAGTATATTTATAAAATATTTTAAAATCATGCGAGATGAATTTTGAAATTATGTATAAGGTTTTTGAAAACATGAATGATGCTTTTGAAATCATGCACTTGATATATTAAGTAAATATACTTTAAAAAAATTGCTTTCAACTATAAAAATATCTTTGAAATCATGAAGGTTGTTTTTGAAACATAGACAATGCTTTTGAAATCATGCATTTGATGTATTACATAAGATTGTTTTCAAACTATATGAAATATTTTGAAATCATGAGGGTTGTTTTGGAAAACTTATACTATGTGTATTGTTTTGAAACCAGAATGAAATGATATGGGTATGAGATTGAAAAATACCTTAGTTTTCTAACCAAGGATTTAAAGGCACATATGTGTAAAAAGCACGATTACACATAATGTCATTTATTTTCTGTACTTCGTTTCTTAGAATGAAACGAGTACTTAGAAATTTTCAAGGAAATCATGAGCAAACATAAGAATGGGAGATTCATAAGAGTAGTTTTGTAAAGAACATATTTCCTTGATGCAGGTATTGTAGGGAAATACCATACACCCATGTAACTAAATTTGTACATCAGAATTTGCGAACAATGATTTATTTATAAACAAAACTGATTGTTTCACATTACAAGAAAAACAAAGAAAACAAAAGCATAAGATTAAAACAACAACATCTTATACTTAGCCAATTGCTTATCTGTGGGTCAGATTTGCATTGACAATTCTCTGATCACTTGTTCCCGAAATAGCTCGCCTCGCTGTAGTTGTACCAAGTACCAGGCGGTAAACGAACTAGAGCAGGGTTGACTTGGGGTTGGTTTGGACCACCTTGGATTGGGTTGAATTGACAAGAATTTGCCAGGTGACCGAGTCGTCCACATGATGCACACAGACGACACTGCAGGTAAGCTCGGTGAGGTGCATTACACTTGTTGCACATCAGTGCAGTACCGGCATAAGTTTTCCTGGCAGGAGGTTGAGCAGCAACAAGGTTTGCAACAACTTTGTCTCGAATAGCAAAGCGGCATATGCCAACCAAATGTCCCCATCGTCCATAGTGGGTACATTTGAAGCAGGGTATGAGATTTGAATGATGACGGTTGCATCGATTGCACAAGGAAGCAGTCCCCAAGTACGACTTCTTGGCTGGTGGTGCTGCCACCTGGCTAGGTTCTGCTTGATTTGATGCAACGACTGGAGAATTCTTTGAAGCTTTACGCTTCCTTGACCTTTTCGAAGGCTTGGCTTCTGCTTCTTTCAATGCTTCTAGAGTGGCTCCATTCTTGAGACGAGACATGGCGATACCTAAATCCACAGACTTCAGGATTACTTCGCCTATTCGCTGGGCAAATTTGGCAGTTTGCTCGGACATTTTAGTGTCGCTGCGATGAAGAGACATTCTGGAGGAAATGAAAGGCATGGGAAGAAACAAGTGAAATGCTATCGGATAATCAAAATAGAATGACAACGCATAGAAATTTCGATCATTTGTTTGTTACCTAAGGCAAACAAATGAGACGATGACGAATCAAAGTAATCGGGTCATATTAATGTATCGCGAAGACATACTTTAGCCTATAAGTGGACACTCACCCCAAGAGTTCTCAGGTAAGAGTGACTGGTCCGATTATGTGGATTTGTACGAACACTCTAGCCTTAGACAGAAAACTCAGAGTACAGGCATCCACTCTTCCAGATTGCACGTGTTCACATTATAAGACCCAACTTTGACGAGATTTTGAAAACTTAGAGGGTTCAAAACCTTATAATAAATCATCCTAGAACAGATGATTGGTTTTCAAAGCGGATTCGAAATTTGTGTTCTGGTTGTGGTTGTCACCTAAGGATAAGTGACGGTGTTGTTTTAAGATCTAAACACAAGGATCTTGTGTTAGGGTCCTAGGAAGGTTATAAACTAGGTCAAAGCATTACTAATAACCTAATTCCCTATAACCATGAGCTCTGATACCAACTTTTCTGTCACACCCCGACCACGTAAAACAACAAATCGTGGCGGAATCGTCGGGGAGTGTTGTAACAGAATCATTGTTTCATAACACATGGAAATTTAAATGTTGTTTTATTGATTAAAAGAAATTACAATGTCTTGACAACAAGGAAGCATAACATAATTAACTAGTGTTGCATCTTTTATTGTCACTAAGGCCCAAGTCCGCCTGAGTGTATCTTGATTAATCCTATGCATCATTTCCTGAAACACATGTGAAAATAGGTACGTCAACATAAAAATGCCTGTGAGATACATAGGTTTTATTGATTTAGGATTCATGACTTATAAGTTTAAAGAAATGTTTAACAAAAGTTAATCATGATCCTTGTAAAATTTTTTTGTTTTATAAATCATATAAAAATCGATGAGGAAATAGATGATATAAAAGAAATATGTATGGTTAGATAAATAAGTAAAATGAATAATGAAATGAATAACCAAGTAAAAATGAGTTTGTATTAAAATATGTTGTTTGTAAAACAATGTTTCATGAAAATGTGATATAAGTGTAAAAATGTAATATGTCAAAATTGAAATGGTTTAAATAACGCTACGATATGTAATATCATAAAAGCACTTATATATAGAGAGTACCAGCGGCGTATCCACCATGCTTTTATCATATTACACACGCCTTGTTACTTAAATCACTCACCAAACAAACCACCAATGTAAAAATGTTTATGTATAATCAAATGTCAAAATGTTTATGTGAAAACCATGTCTAATGTCAAATGTAAAACATGTAATGTGTAAACAATGTCATGTATGATAAGCAAAAAGTGAATACTTAACCATATGTAAAAGTGTACAAAACAAAGTGTTTGAATAAATCAAAATTTATGCTTTGTGAAATAATGCATGCTTTACTGATACAAACATCTATGCGGTATTGTGAAAATGCATACATTCAAGCCTTGTGACTGTGGCGATAAGCCCCTAAACGAATTTAAAGGTTTATCTGTATGTTTATTGAATTCGATCATTCCTTCCATCCAAACATACCTAGGATGTCAGGAACGGGAGTTGTCAATTCCTATGGTACCACTACCTACTAACGAACGGCGTGATCAATGTTAATGAATGTATTTTGGTCCCATTTAAACAAACCAAATCTCATACCAAAATGTAAGCATGTGATGAAAATAAATGTACTAAATAGGATGAACATATGTAGCATGTGATGCAAAACAAATGTACTAAGTATGATGAACATACATAGCATGAAAAGGTAATGTAAAACAATACACTAGGTATGCACTAAATGGACATACATAGCATGAAATGTAATGTAAATCAAATGTACTAAGTATGCAACAAAAGACATACATAACAAAAACACAATGAAATCATGTGCTATAAATGTACTAATGAACATAACAAGCATATGATATGAAAAACATGGAAAGCATGAAAGTAACAAGTAGGCACATGTGTTTCACCCCAAAATGTTTGAAAAACAGTAAAAGAGGGGACTATGTACTCACTTGAGGGTGCTTAGAAGTCTTGAACAACAACCAAGCAAAGCTAGAGGGATCACGAAATCAAACGGCACCTAATATAGGTAACTATGTAAATAAACGGACCTAAATCGGAAGATCAGATAAAATGAGGTTTTGTAACCATATGAGTATAGGAACTCATGTAACATGGTTTAACAAAGCCTACATACTAAAATGAAACCTATCCTAAGTGCTTATGACCCATTACGACCCGTTTAGGTAGCTTACGCTACTTTAACGCGTCGTTCGTGTAAAACGCGTTCGGACCGCCTAACTAGTCCTATGACAAGTATTATATGCCTTAACATGTCTAATAATGTTTCCTAATCAGTTTAGATGTCAAAATTTAGGTTACATATGCTTAAAATGAATTTTGGTGTAAAAAGGGCATTTTGGTCATTTACCTAAGGCATATAAACTACCTATCATACAACTATTTAAACGAAGCGACCATAAGGTATAACCTCGGAAGGTTATTCCCTATACAACTAAGGTTACCTAATGTGTTTGGTCGGATCCTAATGTGTCACACCCCGGCCGCGTATAACATGCAACCGCGGCGGAAACGCCGGGGAGTGTTGGGACAGAATTAATTGTTTCATAACCATGGAAATTAAAGTTACATTTTATTTATCAAACACGAGTGTTACATTGTCATCAAACAGGAAACCAAGAGTTCATAACATAATTAAACTAGTCTATCTTAATTTTTAGTCTCTAAGGCACAGGTCCGCCCTAGTGTCACAATCGTCATCCTAAGCGATAGCTCCTGAAAACACATGTGAAAGTAGGTACGTCAGCATAAAAATGCCTGTGAGATACATAGGTTTTGGTGAAAATGGGATTCATGACTTATGTTTGAGAAAATGTTTAGTCACAGTCAGTCATGAACCTTGTAATTTGTTTTATTTTGTAAGTCGTATGAAAAACGATAAGCTCATATGATATGTATAAATAAAGTGTAAGGTTAAATGGATAACCTAGTAAAATGAGTTTGTATAAGATAAGTTGTTTGTAAAAATAATGTCTTGTGAAGAATATGTTATTTATATAAAACGTAATATGTCTAAACTGAAATGATTTAGATAACGCTAAGATACGTAATATTATACAAGCATTTATATATAGGAAGTACCAGCGGCGTATCCACCATGTTTGTACCATATTACATACGCCACGTTACTCAAACCATTTACCCAAACCAACCACCATGTAAATTGTTCATGTATAAACCAATTGTCAAGTGTTACTGTGTAAACCATATCGAAATGTCTATGTTCAATGTAAACCACCAAGTATGTATATCAATGTCAAAATGTTTATGTTTAATGTAGATCATGTAATGTGTACCCAAAATATATCTTGTATGGTAAGTGAGATGTATCAACTAAACCATATGTAAAATGCACAAAACAAGGTATTGAAGTAAAACACGGTTTAAATCAACGTTATGTTTTGTGGAACAATGCATGCTATACTGATACAAACATTTACGCGGTATTGTGAAAATGCATACATCCAAGCCTTGAGACTGTGGCGATAAACCCTTAAACAAATTAAAGGTTTATCTAAGTTATGTATATCGAATTCGGTCATTCCTTCCAATCCAAACAAACCCAGGATTTCAGGAACGGGAGTTGTCAATTCCTATGGTACCACTACCTACTAACGAATGGCGTAGCTAATGTTAATGAATGTATTGTTCCATGTTAAACAAACCAAATATCATACCGAAATGTAGGCATGTGATGAAAACAATTGTACTAAGTATGCACACAATGGGCATAAATAGCATGAAATGTAATGTGAAACAATGTACTAAGTACGCACACAATGGGCATGCATAGCATGAAATGTAATGTAAAGCAATGTACTAAGTACGCACACAATGGGCATACATAGCATGAAATGTAATGAAAACAATGTACTAAGTACGCACACAATGGGCATACATAGCATGAAATGTAATGAAAACATGTACTATAATGTACTAACGAACATAGCAAGTATATGATGTGAAAACATGGAAAGCATGAAAGTAACAAGTAGGCACATGTGTTTCACCCCAAAACAGTTTGGAAAACAGTAAAAGAGGGGTTCAATGTACTCACCTGAGATTGCTTTGTAGTTCTTGTATAATAACCAAATAATGCTAGAGATCACGGAATATCAGACGGCACCTAATAGGTAGCTATGTTAATATTGGACCTAAATCGGAAGGATCGGATAGTATGCGGGTTCGTAAACCAAACGAGTATGGAGACTCGTGTAATATGGTTTAACAAAGCCTACATACTAAAATGAAACCTAACGTAAGTGCTTACGACCCATTACGACCCGTTTAGGTAGCTTATGCTACCTTAATGCGTCGTTCGCGTAGAACGCGTTTGGAACGCCTAACATCGTGACCACAAGGTATAACCTCGGAAGGTTACAGCTATGGTCACCCAATGTGTTTGGTTGGATCCTAATGATCGACCAAATGGGTCGGGTCGAAAGTATAAGCGATGGTTTAAATCGCTTACCTTATGACCCTATATAAGCACTAAACTAAAAGTGACGAGCTAAGCATGTTAGAACATGCTTAACTAAGTTTAGAAAACAGGTTTGGCATCAAAACAAATGGCTTTGATGCTCACGAGTAGTTTGGTTACAAAATATGCAAGAATGCGCATTTTGGCCGAAACTACGACTCGCACTGAGCCTTGATAACGTGGTAATCAGTAGGTATAGTCACTACGGACTATAACCATTGTGATCACACTCACGTTATGAAGTTCCAACGAACTTCGTGTTGACCATAGGCTGGTCAACGCAGAAAGTCAAACAAAACTTTGACTTTCGGAATCAAAAAGCGAATAAAAGAACGAAAGAACACTTACGAAGGGTCCCCGAAAGCTAATCTCGATCCAGGAGCTCAGGTATGAAGCAAAGGCCTCAACTTAGAGCTTTAGATAAGATTTTGTGGGGTTTTAACCAAAAGGGGGGGGGGGGTATTTATAGGAAAAGCAAGACCGTTAGGATAGTTTCTTGAATATCGTGCCACGATCCAAGCCGTACACTTGTCGTAAAGTTGTGGTGCCTTATTTTGCCCCCACCATAGGAATTTGACACGTGTCGTTGCCCTTTGGGTGATCGAAAGGCCAATGCAAGTGGATCAAAACATTGAATCTGGTCTGCATGTCTAACGCGGCCCGCGTCAGGATACACACAAGGCTCAGGCGGGCCGCCTGGCCTTGTCTGATCAGCACCAATTTTCAGAAATTACAGTTTTAGTCCCTGTTGCATGTTTATGCCATTTCCGACACTTCTAAGGCCCGTAAAGCCAACTTTAAGGCTCTAAAATGATGCCTAAACATCGTGGACATGAAACATGCTCAAAAATATGCCGGATGTTGGTTCGTTTGGCCGTACGATCGCGATGTTCGGTTAATTACGACGGAATGCGCATAAGCGCGAAAAATGACCCAAATGACGCGACGAATGGATTTTTCTCATGCCAAACACTAAGGCATAATATAAGGATGCTTACATAAATTTTTGGATGTCCGGATGTATTCAGAACGTAAGTTATGCGCGAAAGTGCAAACTTGTGCACTTTTTGACACTTTTAGCCCCTGAATATCCAAAAGTTTATTTTAGCATACCAAACCCTCAAAGCCTATTTCTAAGCTATGTAAAGGATATTTATGGTATGTTTAACTTATGGAGATGTTCCGGAATGTTTGTTACAGTTCAAATTGGCATACTTTCGCAGTTTGTCAAGTTTGGTCCCTGTAAGCGAATTAACTTGTTTTTGCCATACTAAGGCCTTCAAAACTTATTTCTAAGTTATGTAAAGGTTATTTGAGGTATGTTGAGTATAACTTGATGTTTCAGAGTATTTGTCGCATTAAACTGAGTACGTGTATGCACCAGTTTGAGTATAATTCTCCAGAAAGTGATGTAGAGTTTGAAATTGAAACAAAAAGTCAAAACATGAAAAATGTAAAACACAACCAAACAAACACTGGGATAAAATAACATTGTTTTATTAATAACTGAACTGTTCACAATGATTACAAGCACAAATGTTACAGTCTCCCTACTTGTGGAAATTTCGTCCCGAAATTTATTTAGAGGAAACTCGAGGAAATAGATGCGGATATTTTGCCTTCATTTGATCTTCGCGTTCCCAAGTAAACTCGGGTCCACGCTTAGATTCCCAGCGAACCTTGACCAAAGGAATGCGCTTGCGTTTAAGCCACTTGGCTTCACGTTCCATGATTTCCACCGGTTTCTCAACAAATTTCAGTGTTTTATCAACATGAATTTCGTTAAGCGGTATGTGGAGGTTCTCATCAGCTAAACACCTCTTGAGATTGGACACGTGAAAGGTTGGATGAACATTTCCAAGTTCAGGAGGTAACTCAAGTCTGTAGGCTACCTTACCTATTCTTTCGACGATCTTGAATGGTCCAACGTATCTAGATGCAAGTTTTCCTTTCTTTCCGAATCTGATCACACATTTCCAAGGTGAGACCTTAAGTAATACATAATCACCGACTTGAAAATCCAAGGGCTTGCATTTTAGGTCCGCGTAACTCTTTTGACGGCTTCTAGCTGTCTGAAGGTTATCACGAACTTTCTTAACCTTATCTGTTGTCTCTAAAATGAGGGCAGGTCAAGTAAGCTGAGCCTCGCTGATCTCATTCCAGCAGACTGGTGAACGACATTTTCGACCATAGAGAGCCTCGAAAGGAGCCATGTTGATGCTGGAGTGATAACTGTTGTTGTAGGAGAATTCAATCAACGGAAGATGTGAATCCCAACTACCACCAAAATCGATCACACAAGCTCTTAGCATATCCTCCAGTGTCTGGATTGTTCTTTCAGATTGACCATCCGTTTGCAGATGATAAGCTGTGCTCAACTTAAGTTGGGACCCCATAGCAGATTGCATGGTTCTCCAAAAATGAGAAGTGAAACGAGCATCTCTGTCAGAAATGATGTTCAAGGGAACCCCATGTCGAGCTACAATTTCATCCACGTAGATTTGAGCAAGTTTGTCAGCCGAAAAATCCTCACGGATTGGCAAAAAATGCGCTGATTTAGTAAGACGATCAACAACTACCCAGATGGCATCGTGACCTTTCTTTGTGCGCGGGAGTTTAGTAAGGAGATCCATGGTAATGTTTTCCCATTTCCAAACTGGGATCTCTGGTTGCTCCAATAAACCGGAAGGACGATGATGTTCCGCCTTCACCTTAAGACAAGTAAGGCATTTTGATACATATAAGGCAATTACTTTCTTCGTACCAGGCCACCAATACTGAATACGAAGATCCTTATACATCTTATCTGAGCCAGGATGAATAGAATAACGAGACTTATGGGCTTCATCCATAAGCAGGGTACGAAGATTATCTTGGCGTGGGACCCACAAGCGGTCCATGAAGTAATATGATCCATTGTCCTTCAATTCTAGAGCAGGTGTTATGTGATAAGGAAATTCCTTATCCATCAAACCTTGTGAAACACAATATTGTTGAGCCTGAGAAATACGGGCTTGGATATCGGATTGAGCTTGAATAACAGATTGGACACGAACACAATGAAGCTTAGTACGTTCCTTGCGACTCAATGCATCGGCTACGACATTCGCCTTAGCAGGATGGTAGCGAATTTTGCAGTCATAGTCGTTTAGAAGTTCAACCCAACGTCGTTGCCTCATGTTGAGCTATTTCTGATTGAAGATATGCTGAAGACTCTTGTGGTCCGTGAAAACCACACATTTTGTACCGTACAAATAGTGTCTCCAAATCTTAAGAGCGAAGACAACTGCACCCAACTCAAGATCATGAGTGGTGTAGTTCTTCTCATGTATCTTCAATTGCCTCGATGCGTATGCTATGACTTTGTTTCTTTGCATCAGGACGCAGCCAACACCTAATTTAGATGCATCGCAATAAACGACGAAATCATCATTGCCCTCAGGCAAGGTTAGGACAGGCGTGTCGCAAAGTTTTTGTTTCAAAGTCAGAAACGCTTCCTCTTGTTTGAATCCCCAATCAAATGGCTTGTTCTTCTGAGTTAGAGCAGTTAGAGGAACTGCAATCTTTGTGAAGTTCTCAATGAAGCGGCGGTAATAACCCGCTAGACCAAGAAAAGAACGAACTTCAGTAGGAGTAGTAGGTGTATCCCAATCCTTAATCGCACTGATCTTGGAGGGATCTACATGAATACCTTGTTCGTTGACAATATGTCCTAAGAATTGAAATTCTTTAAGCCAGAATTCACACTTGGAGAATTTGGCGAAAAGCTGCTCTTTCTTTAGGAGTTCCAACGTAAGACGAAGATGTTGCTCATGATCAGCTCGCGTCTTAGAATAAATTAAGATGTCATCAATGAAAACGATGATGAACTTATCCAAATAAGGTTTGCAGACCCTATTCATCAAGTCCATGAAAACAGCAGGAGCATTAGTCAAACCGAATGGCATGACTATGAACTCATAATGTCCATAGCGAGTGCGGAACGCTGTCTTGGGAATATCTTCTTCATGCACACGAAGTTGATGATATCCAGATCGCAGATCTATCTTTGAAAAATAAGAAGCGCCTTGCAATTGATCAAAGAGATCATCAATGCGAGGTAGGGGATATCGATTCTTGATGGTAAGCTTGTTAAGCTCACGATAATCGATACACATCCTAAACGATCCATCCTTCTTCTTGACAAAAAGAACGGGAGCACCCCAAGGTGAAAAGCTAGGACGGATGAAACCTTTGTCAGAGAGCTCCTGAAGCTGCTTAGATAACTCTTGCATCTCAGACAGTGCAAGACGGTATGGAGCTCTGGCAATGGGATTTGTACCAGGTACGAGATCAATACGGAACTCGACTTGGCGTGCTGGGGGTAGACCAGGTAACTCTTCAGGAAATACTTCAGAATAATCCTGTACAACAGGAATATCTTGAATAGACTTACCTTTGCCCTTATCTGCTACAACATGTGCCAAAAATGCCACATAGTGCTTTCGCAGATACTTCCGAGCTTTAAAACAAGACATGAGTTTGAGACCACCGGAAGGCTTTTCACCACGAACCTGTAGGATCTCGCCTGTCGATAGCGGTACACGAACAATCTTCTCAGAACAAACTATCTCTGTGCGATGCTTAGATAACCAATCCATGCCCACAATAACGTCGAAGCTTCCAAGTTGCATAGGCGTGAGGTCAATAGGAAAAAGATGGTTGTTAAGGTTCAACTGGCAGTTGAGGAGAACAGAGTCAAGAACAATGGGTTCACCACTAGCCACTTCTGCTGTTAATGGTTTACCTAGTTTCGTTCTAGACACGCAAAGCATTGGCTCAAAAGACAATGACACAAAACTCTTGTCGGCACCCGAATCAAAAAGAACAGATGCTGGCTGATTATTATAAAGAACGTACCGTTCACCACTTCATTGTCTGCTTGTGCCTCTTGAGCATTCATGTTGAAGACTCGCCCTCGAGCCTGAGCCTGATTCTAGTTTGCATTCTGGTTCTGGTTGGCTAGTCTTGGGCACCGGTTTCTGTAATGGGTCAGATCCCCACAGTTATAACAAGCACCTGGTGGGTATTGTGGTCGTGCAGCTTGACCCTGTTGCTGAGCATGAGGCTGAGCAACTTGTTGTGCCGGGTTCTGAATTGCGCGATTTTGAGCAAACCGACAAACATCGGCAAGATGACCTGACTTCCCACAGTTAGTACAGAAACGACACTGATGTTACGGCTGATGGTGACTGTTGCATCGATTGCACAAAGGTGCACTTCCTGAATAGGGCTTCTTTGCTGGAGGCTGTGCGGGTTGGTTGGGAGCTGCCTGGTTAGCTTGGGCAGTGACAGCATAGTTTTGGGAAGCCTTACGCTTCTTTGCCCTTTTTGATGAACCAGAATCCTTTCCATTCTTGTTTTGACCTTTCTTGCTATCTTCCTTGTCAGACGACTGTTTCTTGCCCTTGTCACCCTTCCTGTGTAATTTATTCTTTCGAATCTGCGACTCAGTCAGTGTCGCTGATAACTCGATTGCCTGACGGAGTGTGGTAGGGTTGCTACCAGTAATAATGTCTTGTACCGAGTCAGGCAGGCCGTCGATGTACCTTTCGATAGCCTTGTCGAGTGGGGCGACCATAGGCGAGCAAAGCAGACTCAACTCCTCAAACCTATCAGTATATGCCCTGTGCTCGCCACTATCTTATTTCAAATCATCAAACTCCTTCTCCAACGCTCGTTGTTCATGACGAGGACAAAACTCCCTCATCATAAGAGCTCTTAGTTCAGCCCATGTCTGTGCTAGAGCAACTTCTGCACCACGGTCTCTCATTACCCCATTCCACCATGTAAGAGCCCTCTTTTGAAACACGCTCGAAGAAAACTCGACCTTGCGATTATCCGGACACTGAACGTGGTGAAAAGTATTCTCAATGCTCTCGAACCATTGAAGAAGCCCAGTGGCTCCCTCAGAACCACTAAACTTGAGTGGTTTAGCCGAGTTAAAATTCTTGAAATTGCATGTACCATTGTTGTTGTTGTTGGCTTGGTTCCATTGAGCAAAGAGATTTGGGAATTGAGCAGCCATCTGCTGCGCAATAATTTCTGCCAGCTCGGCAGTTGCTATCTGGTGTTCGTGTCGAGGAGGCATTCTAAAAGAGGAAAACATGAGAGGAAACGAGTGAGATGATTGGATGAAGAGAATGAGATGAAACAGAATCAACAAAAGCAAAGATGGTGGTTACGCATCGCAAAGTAAACAAGCGACACGAAATGTCTAGTCAAAGTAAGTGGGTCAAAAATAATGTATCGCGAAGACATGTTCGCCTATAAGTGAACACTCACCCCAAGAGTTCCCAGGTAAGAGTGACTGGTCCGATTATGTGGATTTGTACGAACACTCTAGCCTTAGACAGAAAACCCGGGGTACAGGCATTCACTCTTCTAGTTTGCACGTGTTCACACTATTAAAACCCAAAACTTCGACGAGATTTTTGAAAACAAAAGGGTTCAAAACCATATAACAGAGGGTTCAAAACCTAGTAATCAATCATCCTCGAACAGACGATTAATTTTCAAAGCGGATTCGGAATCGAAGTTCCCGTTGTGGTTATCACCTAAGGATAGGTGATGTGCATGTTTGAAAATCTAAACACAAGATAACTCGTGTTAGGGTCCTAGAAAGTTATAGTTTAGGTCAAAGCATTACTAATAACATAATTCCCTATAACCATTGGCTCTGATACCAACTCTTCTGTCACACCCCAGCCGCGTATAACATGCAACCGCGGCGGAAACGCCGGGGAGTGTTGGGACAGAATTAATTGTTTCATAACCATGGAAATTAAAGTTACATTTTATTTATCAAACACGAGTGTTACATTGTCATCAAACAGGAAACCAAGAGTTCATAACATAATTAAACTAGTCTATCTTCATTTTTAGTCTCTAAGGCACAGGTCCGCCCTAGTGTCACAATCGTCATCCTAAGCGATAGCTCCTGAAAACACATGTGAAAGTAGGTACGTCAGCATAAAAATGCCTGTGAGATACATAGGTTTTGGTGAAAATGGGATTCATGACTTATGTTTGAGAAAATGTTTAGTCACAGTCAGTCATGAACCTTGTAATTTGTTTTATTTTGTAAGTCGTATGAAAAACGATAAGCTCAGATGATATGTATAAATAAAGTGTAAGGTTAAATGGATAACCTAGTAAAATGAGTTTGTATAAGATAAGTTGTTTGTAAAAATAATGTCTTGTGAAGAATATGTTATTTATGTAAAACGTAATATGTCTAAACTGAAATGATTTAGATAACGCTAAGATACGTAATATTATACAAGCATTTATATATAGGAAGTACCAGTGGCGTATCCACCATGTTTGTACCATATTACATACGCCACGTTACTCAAACCATTTACCCAAACCAACCACCATGTAAATTGTTCATGTATAAACCAATTGTCAAGTGTTACTGTGTAAACCATATCGAAATGTCTATGTTCAATGTAAACCACCAAGTATGTATATCAATGTCAAAATGTTTATGTTTAATGTAGATCATGTAATGTGTACCCAAAATATATCTTGTATGGTAAGTGAGATGTATCAACTAAACCATATGTAAAATGCACAAAACATGGTATTGAAGTAAAACATGGTTTAAATCAACGTTATGTTTTGTGGAACAATGCATGCTATACTGATACAAACATTTACGCCGTATTGTGAAAATGCATACATCCAAGCCTTGAGACTGTGGCGATAAACCCTTAAACAAATTAAAGGTTTATCTAAGTTATGTATATCGAAACGAACCCAGGATTTCAGGAACGGGGAGTTGTCAATTCCTATGGTACCACTACCTACTAACGAATGGCGTAGCTAATGTTAATGAATGTATTGTTCCATGTTAAACAAACCAAATGTCATACCGAAATGTAGGCATGTGATGAAAACAATTGTACTAAGTATGCACACAATGGGCATAAATAGCATGAAATGTAATGTGAAACAATGTACTAAGTACGCACACAATGGGCATGCATAGCATGAAATGTAATGTAAAGCAATGTACTAAGTACGCACACAATGGGCATACATAGCATGAAATGTAATGAAAACAATGTACTAAGTACGCACATAATGGGCATACATAGCATGAAATGTAATGAAAACATGTACTATAATGTACTAACGAACATAGCAGGTATATGATGTGAAAACATGGAAAGCATGAAAGTAACAAGTAGGCACATGTGTTTCACCCCAAAACAGTTTGGAAAACAGTAAAAGAGGGGTTCAATGTACTCACCTGAGATTGCTTTGTAGTTCTTGTATAATAACCGAATAATGCTAGAGAACACAGAATATTAAACGGCACCTAATAGGTAGCTATGTTAATATACCGGACCTAAATCGGAAGGATCCGATAGTATGCGGGTTCGTAAACCAAACGAGTATGGAGACTCGTGTAATATGGTTTAACAAAGCCTACATACTAAAATGAAACCTAACCTAAGTGCTTACAACCCATTACGACCCGTTTAGGTAGCTTATGCTACCTTAACGCGTCGTTCGCGTAGAACGCGTTTGGAACGCCTAACATCGTGACCACAAGGTATAACCTCGGAAGGTTACAGCTATGGTCACCCAATGTGTTTGGTTGGATCCTAATGATCGACCAAATGGGTCGGGTCGAAAGTATAAGCGATGGTTTAAATCGCTTACCTTATGACCCTATATAAGCACTAAACTAAAAGTGACGAGCTAAGCATGTTAGAACATGCTTAACTAAGTTTAGAAAACAGGTTTGGCATCAAAACTAACGGCTTTGATGCTCACGAGTAGTTTGGTTACAAAATACGCAAGAATGCGCATTTTGGCCGAAACTACGACTCGTCACTGAGCCTTGATAACGTGGTAATCAATAGGTATAGTCACTACGGACTATAACCATTGTGATCACGCTCACGTTATGAAGTTCCAACGAACTTCGTGTTGACCATAGGCTAGTCAACGCAGAAAGTCAAACAAAACTTTGACTTTCGGACTCAAAAATCGAATAAAAGAACGAAAGAACACTTACGAAGGGTCCCCGAAAGCTAATCTCGATCCAGGAGCTCAGGTATGAAGCAAAGGCCTCAACTTAGAGCTTTAGATCAGATTTTGTGGGTTTTTAACCAAAATGGGGGGGGGTATTTATAGGAAAAGCAAGACCGTTAGGATCGTTTCTTGGATATCGTGCCACGATCCAAGCCGTACACTTGTCGTGAAGTTGTGGTGCCTTATTTTGCTCCCACCATAGGAATTTGACACGTGTCGTTGCCCTTTGGGTGATCGAAAGGCCAATGCAAGTGGATCAAAACATTGAATCTGGTCTGCATGTCTGACGCAGCCCGCGTCAGGATACACACAAGGCTCAGGCGGGCCGCCTGGCCTTGTCTGATCAGCACCAATTTTCAGAAATTACAGTTTTAGTCCCTGTTGCATGTTTAAGCCATTTCCGACACTTCTAAGGCCCGTAAAGCCAACTTTAAGGCCCTAAAATGATGCCTAAACATTGTGGACATGAAACACGCTCAAAAATATGCCGGATGTTGGTTCGTTTGGCCGTACGATCGCGATGTTCGGTTAATTACGACGGAATGCGCATAAGCGCGAAAAATGACCCAAATGACGCAACGAATGGATTTTTCTCATGCCAAACACTAAGGCATAATATAAGGATGCTTACATAAAATTTTGGATGTCCGGATGTATTCAGAACGTAAGTTATGCGCGAAAGTGCAAACTTGTGCACTTTTTGACACTTTTAGCCCCTGAATGATCCAAAAGTTTATTTTAGCATACCAAACCCCTCAAAGCCTATTTCTAAGCTATGTAAAGGATATTTATGGTATGTTTAACTTATGGACATGTTCCGGAATGTTTGTTACAGTTCAAATTGGCATACTTTCGCAGTTTGTCAAGTTTGGTCCCTGTAAGCGAATTAACTTGTTTTTGCCATACTAAGGCCTTCAAAACTTATTTCTAAGTTATGTAAAGGTTATTTGAGGTATGTTGAGTATAAGTTGATGTTTCAGAGTATTTGTCGCATTAAATTGAGTACGTTTATGCACCAGTTTGCGTATAATTCTCCAGAAAGTGATGTAGAGTTTGAAATTGAACAAAAGTCAAAACATGAAAAATGTAAAACACAACCAAACAACATTGGGATTAAATAACATTGTTTTATTGATAACTGAACTGTTCACAATGATTACAAGCACAAATGTTACATAATGATCGACCAAACGGGTCGGGTTCGAAAGTATAAGCGATTGTTTAGACCGCTTACCTTACGACCCTACATAAGTACTAAACCTAAAGTGACAAGCTAAACATGTTAAAACATGCTTAACGAGGTTTGAAAACAGGTTTGGTATCAAAACAAATGGTTTTGATACCTAAAAGTAGTTTGGTTACAAAATACGCAAGAATACGCATTTTGGCCGAAACTACGACTCGCCACTATGCCTAGATAACGTGGTAATCAGTAGGTATAGTCACAAGAGACTAAAACCATCATGATTACGCTCACGTTATAAAGTTCAAACGAACTTCATGTTGACCATAAACTGGTCAATGCAGAAAGTCAAACACAGTACAGTTTGACTTTCATGCTAAAAACGCGTAAAAGAACGAAAGAGGACTTACAACGGGTCCAAGAATGGAAGCTTTGATCCGAATATTCTCAGGTATGAAGTGATAACACATTAACTTAGAGAACAAATTCATATCAAAGGTGTGAGTTTGAGAGTGAAGTGGGTGGGGGTATTTATAGATTTCATAGAACCGTTAAGATCGTTTCTTGAAACCCGAGCTTTGATCTAGGCCGTACACTTGCACCCATTGTTTTCTAAAACCATGGGAGCCCCTAATATGAGTCCATAGTATCATAAAAACCATTAAATACCAGCCCATGGTTTTGCAAAACATTGGGTTAAAACCATTAACACTTCAAAATTGGACTAGGTTCACTGAATCTGGTCAGAAATTTCAAAAATGGTCCATGCACTTGTAAAACTTGATTTTTGGCACTTTTAAGCCATGTTAACCCCATTTCAAAGCTCTAAAATGATTTTAAAGTATAGGGAACTTAAAATATGCTCAAAAAACATCTTGGATGTCGGTTCGTTTGGTCGTACGGTTGCGTTGTTAGGTTAATTACGACGGAAGTCGTAACGAACGCAAAAACGATCTAAATTAAGCGACAAATGAAATTTTGTCATGCCAATCACTAGAATAAAATATTTTAATGATTACATAAATTTTTGGATGTCCGGATGTATTCAGAACGTAAGATATGCGCGAAAATGCAAACTTATGCACTTTTTTACGCTTTTAGTCCCTGAATGACCAAAAAGTTTATTTTAGCATACCGTACCCCTCAAAGCCTATTTCTAAGCTATGTAGAGGATATATAGGGTATGTTTAACTTATGATCAAGTTCCGGAATGTTCGTTACAGTACGAAACGGCATACTTTCGCAGTTTGTCGAATTTCGTCCCTGTAAGCGAATAAACTTGATTTCGGCACACCAAACCTTTCAAAAGTTATTTATAAGTTATGTAAAGGTTGTTTAAGGTATGTTAAGCCTATGTCACTGTTTCAGAGTGTTTATTGCATTAAACTGGTTATATATACGCATTAGTGCGCGTATAACCTTCCAGAAAGCGATTTAGAGCCCGCAATCAAACAAGAATTGATATGTGCAAATGATACACATATTTATACAAATACCAAGTATGAACTGGTTTGATATTTGTTTGATGGTTGAAGTGACACAGGTGTCACATATATTGTGATAAATATACATGTATGTATTCCCTAAATTAATGTATATATGTAGTATATATACTATTTCACCTTAATGGTAGCTATCTTCAACTTACATATATAATACATCAATTTTATATACTCAATGTATTGATGATTTGCCCATTTCACTTTAGTCGGCTAACTTAGTAAATGCAAACATATATGTTTAGTTGTGGATTAAATATAAATATAAATATATACACATAATTAGAGCTATACATATAAACATAGCATTAAGCTCATAGTGGAGAGTTCAAATGAGAAGAATTTTTTTGTAAGAAGAAAAAAGAAGAAGTTTCAACCAATAAGAATGCTTCATTTTTCTTCATTTAATATTTGCATTTATTTTTAATATACGGGTATATTGGTAAACTTACATAAATTGTTAATTTGTATTCTTCCCCTTTAATAACTAACTAAATTAAATTTGTAACTCCTTTTCAAAATATATATACTTTTTCCAAATTAAAAAAACAACTTAATTTAAAGTGTAGAATAAATTACTAGTTGTGTAGGATAAATTACGAGTTGTGTAGGATATGTTTCGAGGTGTGTAGGATAAATTTCGACTATGTTGGATAAAATTCTATAATGTGTAGGGTATATGTAGGAAAATTTTGATATGTGTAGGTTTTGTAGATTATATGTAGGATAATTAATGATTAGTTGACTAATTAATTAAAAAGAGAAAAATTAATGATATGAGTTATAAATGAAATAGTATTTTACTAATATGCCCTTTCTTCTTTTTCTTCTCACACTAAATTTCTTCTCAAATGAACCTTCCCCTAAGCTCATAACTATACATATCATAATTACGTACATACGTAAGAATATATATGTTTATCTCAATTCATAACTATCTTTTGTAAATGGTACATTTATTTGTTTATTTATGAAGGGATGTAATTCAAGGTGGTACCCTAAGTTACTAATTGTATAAGAGTGTAGTATAGTACATCAGCCTAGGTAGCCTATGGGTACATCTAATCATATTGGTTACTCATACTTTGAACTCAAAACATAAAAATCATAATATAAATATTAATATTTATCTACATAGAATAAGACATAAATTGTCATATAAATTTCTTAACATAAAGTTTAAGTTTTAAGTATTAAAAGAACACCTAGATGGCTTAAACCAGTGGCTCTGATACCACCATCTGTCACAACCCCTGATCCTATTCTAGGAGCGGGAGCCGCGAACTAGTCAAATGGTATCGGTGTTTATCAATTTGGCAGCGGAAATTTTCATCAGGACCGTAGTTAGGAAATATTTATCAGAGTTTAAAACACCATATTTTTATAATAAACAAATGGGATAAAACTCATGTATTATTTACAATACAAATTATAGGGATAAATCCCAATTATTGAAAACAAAGTCTCCTTTTTTTATTTAGGTAACTTTTATAGCCACTTTTCTAAGCCTTCGGTGCTCTCCAGCTGGCTTCTAGTTGGCTTTTACGTTTGTTTATCTGAAACGTGTTTAAAAACATTTTGTCAGTGGGAAATACTGGTGAGTGAATCCCAGTTCAATTAAAACAGGTTTTATCATTGTACAGTATTGAGAGCGATTACAATGTTTATATCTACCCAATTACTCATTCAGTACTGTCAATCCTGACTGGTGGGTCATATTACACATTGGCTAACTCTTCGTCCAATGGTAACGTGTCTCACATTTTGTATACAAAACCCCAACATACCGGCAGTAATTGTAGAATTACAAAGACTCAATCACTGCTAAATTGCATTGTAAAATATTTAAGGTTTGGTAAAAACTGTTTACAAAAAGGAGATTACTCACATTGCTACTTTAGGTATTTCCTTCTTGTATTCCTGGTTATAATCTATTAATTAAAAATGCACACGCGTTAGTATAATAACCCAATTTACATTAGTTATACCCTCCCCGAGACAGAAACTCCAACGACTACGTCGGGCAGAACCACGACAGCCGTTACGGAGTCCTAGATCAATCGGGCAGCGTATCTAATTCACAATCGGGGGTTATGATACATACATCGAGGCAGAGCTTCGCTAATTAGGGGGTATTACGCCCGAAAATTGTTTATACTATCAGAATTTGAGAGAGAGTTTCGAATTGTGAGCGACGGAAATGAACTACCGATGCCTCCTATTTATAGTGCTGATCTTCGAGTTTGTCGCGCCCCGCGAAAGATTAGACACGGGCTTACGCGGCCCGCGAGAACCTTAAAGGCGGTGTGAGGTTGCTAAGTCATCGACACGTGGCGGCACCGGGTGTCTTCCTGATATTGAGCTGTCGCGGCCAGCGACTAAGATAGACAAGGGCTTCGTGGCCCGCGAGCGACCCCTGTAATTTGTTTTATTTTTTTTTATTTAATGAGATAAAGGTATTTCGAGGCTGGTTTTCATATACGCAGTGTATTTTAGGATGTGTAGGGGTGCCAGGGGTGTATTAGGAGGTTTGGTATATTATTTAATAAAATATGTAATGCACTTGCATTAAGTATAGTAACCCAATTCAACTTTATCCCTACATCACGAGACAGTTATAGCCACTTTTCTAAGCCTTCGGTGCTCTCCAGCTGGCTTCTAGTTGGCTTTTACGTTTGTTTACCTGAAACGCGTTTAAAAACATTTTGTCAGTGGGAAATACTGGTGAGTGAATCCCAGTTCAATCAAAACAGGTTTTATCATTGTACAGTATTGAGAGCGATTACAATGTTTATATCTACCCAATTACTCATTCAGTACTGTCAATCGTGACTGGTGGGTCATATTACACATTGGCTAACTCTTCGTCCAATGGTAACATGTATCACATTTTGTATCCAAAACCCCAACATACCGGCAGTAATTGTAGAATTACAAAGACTCCATCACAGCTAAATTGCATTGTAAAATATTTAAGGTTTGGTAAAAATTGTTTACAAAAAGGAGATTACTCACATTGCTACTTTAGGTATTTCCTTCGTGTATTCCTGGTTATAATCTATTAATAAAAAATGCACACGCGTTAGTATAATAACCCAATTTACATTAGTTATACCCTCCCCGAGACAGAAACTCCAACGACTACGTCGGGCAGAACCACGACAGCCGTTACGGAGTCCCAGATCAATCGGGCAGCGTATCTAATATGTAATCGGGGGTTATGATACTTACATCGAGGCAGAGCTTTGCTAATTAGGGGGTATTATACCCGAAAATTATTTATACTATCAGAATTTGAGAGAGAGTTTCGAATTGTGAGCGACGGAAATGAACTGCCGATGCCTCCTATTTATAGTGCTGATCTTCGAGTTCGTCGCGCCCCACGAAAGATTAGGCACGGGCTTACGCGGCCCGCGAGAACCTTAAAGGCGGTGTGAGGTTGCTGAGTCATCGACACGTGACGGCACCAGGTGTCTTCCTGATATTGAGCTGTCGCGGCCCGCGACTAAGATAGACAAGGGCTTCGCGGCCCGCGAGCGACCCCTGTAATTTGTTTTATTTTTTTATTTAATGAGATAAAGGTATTTCGAGGCTGGTTTTCATATACGCAGTGTATTTTAGGATGTGTAGGGGTGCCAGGGGTGTTTTAGGAGGTTTGGTATATTATTTAATAAAATATGTAATGCACTTGCATTAAGTATAGTAACCCAATTCAACTTTATCCCTACGTCATGAGACAGGACCCCAACGAACTTAGTCGGGCAGAGCCTTGACATTCGTTATGGGGCCCTACATCAATCGGACAGGGTATCAGTGATCAGGGGTTCCAACACTTAAAACGGGGCAGGGCTTTATTATTATAGAGGGATAATACTTAGAAAATATATATGTGTATTATAGATTTAGAGAGAGAGTTCGAGAGATGGACTGAGCAAATTGTTAAAGAACTATGATGCTATATATATAGCATTTCCAAAACTTGGAGAATACGGCAAACTTCGGCTGAATTTAATTCCATTGGCCACATATTCATGCAAAATTTCATTTGTAAGTTTTTGATTTAATATTTTCATTTGTAAGTTTTTGACTCTAATGTTTTCATTCAAAATTCTATTGGCCACGTATACATGCACAATAAGGTTAATTAGTTTATTTTTTATTATTATTTTATTAATTTATATATTATAATTAATTCAGCTGCTTCACTGTGTTTATAACTTCTAAAATACGACGTTTTATAAAACAATGACTATGTCATTAGAACGAGAATAACCTTATCTACATTTTGAACCAAGCTTCATTAAAAACGGAGTAGGTTCAAATATAATGTATTTTTATAATTTAATTATTAAACAGTTCCTAGGCCTGTCTAGATAATTCATATTTCTAACAGTCAACTTACCCATGATCTATCCGTTTAATAACATAGGTTTTTATTTTATAAATACAATTTTTGGGAATGTTACAGGAAACACGGAAACTTTTTGTGTTATTTATGTTATTCGAACATCTAGATGTAATGATGCTATAATAATGGCTACTCACAATAATACGCAACGCAACGCTTAACCTCGCTCGCAAAACGAACCAAAGTCGGAAAGCTAGCAAACGTGTGACAACCCTCAAAATTTCAGGTATCCGTATAATTAATTAATATTTAATTTGTGCTTAAAGACTGTGCTTGATTTCAACTGCTGAATAAACTGCTTTATGATTTTTGCATCACACATACATATGCATCACATTTCATACTGTCACTCCATTTATTACACACAAACTTTAGTGACAAACTTGATGCATAAAGCACAGTTAGCACATGAGCGGATAACTCAGATACATGCTGACAATGCTATCACATAGACAGACAATGTTTGTGAGGCCAGTATGAGCCAGAGACGGGGTACTACACTAGTAGGGAGTGTAGGGAAGTGAGGACCATAAACCTGCGTCACTAGGTGATAGTTTAGGTGCCGGAAAGTGCCTAAAACCCAGTTTAACTGCAAAATTCTGCACTTTTAAACAAAATTCAGCATTTAAATATGCTAGTCACTTGCAAAAATATGGCAAAATGATCCTGTATGCTTTCCTAAGTGTCGGGAATTGAAAGGGTCACTAAAAATTACATAAAGGACACTTTACGATATCGCCTAGCACTTTAACGGAACGGTATCAAACCGAACAACCAGACATTACCCGGAATACAAAAATAATGTCAAAAACATTGTTACACTTTTTCTGAGCTAGTTATGGTCCCGAGCACTATAACACCTTACATAATACCCGGTACGCGCTAAACACTTGACATAACATTAAACCCCCACTATTTAAGTTATTTACACCCAAATAATGCACTTAACCCCCCCCCCCCATGAAAATGGCGGCACAACATGGCCCCCCTCTTCTCAATTTTTGACTTCCCATGTGGCCACCAAGAATCCATCAAGTCCCCATGCAATTAACCTTGGGATTGTGTGAAGATTATGATGGAACTAACACTCACCATTGATACTTACACTTAGCCCCCTAATTACTTACCTATGTACCAAATAACTTACATTCAACCCCCTTTCTTTGGCTGAATTTTCGGCAAGCATGGGCCCACAACAAGATAACCTCAAATCCATTGTTTAAACCTTCCTTGGAACTAGTAAGATCATGATGTGAGTGTGTATGTACTTATGAGAGCATAATACCCATTGGTTAAAAGGAAAATAGATTATAAACATCACCATTATCCTCAACACTCCACCACAAACTCTTCTCCTCTCCTCCAAACAAGCTACGGACGAAACCCTTTATCAACACACCACCCATTTTCAATTCTTTCTCAAGTGTTCTAATCCCACTACAAGGTGCACAAAGGTGAATCACGGAGTGTGGAGCTCACGGATTGCCAAGGACCTCTCTCGTTTGTCTTTAACCACTCATTTTTTGCCTTGTTTCTTCCCTAGCTTCAAAGCTAGTAGTAAGCCTCTTTGATTCTCATTTACTTCTCATTTATGGTGGTTAATAATTATGTTGTGATGTGAATACAAGAACTCTAAAAAGATCATAAACAAACTTGAACGTAAAGCTAATATGATGATGTCATAAGATGAAATCTTGTTAAAATAAAGTTGTTTTGATGTTATTATTATTTATTTGATGATTACTAGTAATAGGGTGTTTAACATCATGGATGAACTTGTTAAAATAAGATTAAAAACTTAAGTTAACAAGTTCGGAAGTGATTAGTGATCTACATAAAAGAATCACCTCCATGTTTCGACATAAACTTGGTAACCAAGTGATTTCTTGAAAAATAAGTGAACTAAGTGGGTAGATGGTCGTATGAATCCAAGGTTTACAAATAATTTTTCTAGACAAACCAAGTTAAAAGACGGATTTTTGAAAAGTCGTGATTCTTACATTATTTTTGGAAGGAAATAAACTAGGAATACTAGTGAGACATGGAAATGTTGTAAATGGATATTTTTGTAAAACAAGTTCACAAGTTGTGAACATCTAAAAACCCCGAGAGCAAGGTTTTAACAAAAATAAACCCACTTTGGAGGGTAGCTAAACCCACTAAACACCCCACTAAGTTACTACGCATTTTACGAAAAACCAAGTTTATGTTTTTTTTGGGTAAAGGGTTACCCCGGTGATTTTATATATTCACAAAAAACAAAGCACAAGTAGAGAGGAAATGCCCTCACTAGTTCATTCATGAGACATGCCCCATGAACGTAAACCAAAACAAACCCAAAAACAAACGACTAATGCAAACGACTAGACAACCATCTAGACACCCAAAAAAACTAATTAATTAGTTAGCCTCCATCAATCTTGATAGCATCATCATGAATCTCCCAATCTCCTAGCATCCGCCTGACATTAGCACACGACTTGAACTTCATTCCCATGAGTTTGTAACGAACAGTCTTTAATATTATTTCACATAGGTTATCTGGCGGTCTTGTTTGATTTTTAAAAAGTCTCGCATTACGTTCTTGCCATGTGATATAAGCCGTTGCCCCCACTAGAATCCGCGCTACAAAGTTATTAGCTGTCTTCGATTTTCGTCTCACCATTAACCAGTTCACAATCGATCTCCATTTAGGTTCTACTATATCCATACCTACCTTTGTGCGAACCAAAGACCACACCTGAGCAGACACATTACATTCAAAGAAAAGATGATCATGAGAGTCGACATCCGCATAACATAGGAGACAACACATCATATTCATATTTTTCCTCCTCTCTAAGCCCCAATTCAAAATCTGGTCTTGTGTGAGTAATTTCCGACGCATAATCAGCCACAGCAGGAAGGCGTGCCTGGGAATGCATTGAGGAAACCAAACTATACTAGCCCAATCAACTTCATGTTGGCTCGTCCTCAGCGAATTCCAAACCGAAAACGAAGAGTGCTCCATCAACTCATCACCAACTTTCCAATATAACTGGTCATGCTTATTCAGAGTCGGCTGAATTTGATCCAACTGATTCAAGGCCGGGAATAAATCCCTCCACGCAGTCGGCCAAGACCAAGCTCCATTACTATAAACATCAGAGACCATGGCATCCAAAGTGAAACCTGCATTAGTAATAACACGAGGCGATAGCATGGTAGATAGAGGGCCGAGATGGCACCAAGTATCATACCAAGCCGAAATGGTGTTACCCATACCTAGAGACGACCAAACATGCTCCCTAATAGCCGGCCGTAACTGAAGAAGTTTTCTCCAGCTCCAACTACAGTTAGCGATAGTTTTGCATTCCCACAAACTCCGATCCTTTATCCGGTACGAGTAAATCCATTTCACCCATAAAGAGTTTCTCTTATTAAGAATACTCCAGATGTGAGAAACCATCAGAGCTTTGTTTACATCCCCAAGCCTCCTAATACCAAGACCACCCTCATATTTTGGCACGCATATCGCTTTCCAAGAAACTTTCGCTTTACCTCTATGAAACGAAACCTCTTGAGACCATAAGAAATTTCTCATCTTAGCCTCAAGGCCTTTTATAACCCGACTAGGAAGCACAAAAGCCGATGCCCAATACACATGTAACGAAGACAAGAAGACAAGACTGAAATAATTATTTTGTTATATAAAGTGCATTGTTTTTGCACTTGACTAGTGTAATATTGTTTAGTAGCTTGTTGGTGATTGTTAACTGAATTTTTAAAAGAAAATGATATGCTTATAAGCATGGACACCTCCATTTACAAAGGGAACTCTGGCGAAATTTTTCTAAAAATCCAACACTTAGAAAATATTTTTCTAACAAGTGTTTACGAATATATTTTTAACTTTGTTTTCAAAATAAACTTCACCATGGTTTTATTACAAAAATACAAAGTATCGGAGGATGATTTTTGGTAAATAAAAATTGGTAAATATATATTTAGAGTATATATTTTATTCTAAGACAAATGTGTGATTATTTGTTTATTTTGTGAACTAGTTATATTATCTTAGGGTAAAATAATATAACTTGACAAATACCATGGAAATTACAACTCCAAAATAATACCAAAAACATCAAGGGATAAAATATTTAAGTTACGCATTTGTTATTGCAACACGGAACGCTAAAACGTAACCTATGTAATATTTCGGAAAATACTCTTACACGAACATTTTTGGTAAAATATTATTTTGGGAAAATTAAAGAAGTAAAAATATATTATTTTTGGGAAAAATGCATATATTTTGGGAATACATTATTTTGGACACATAAGTTAAATATATTTTTATAAGTGGGACTTAAAATATATTTTTCGGAATCACAATAATACATGTATAAATACCCCCATCCTTGGGAAGGAAATACGAAGTTAAAATACTTGTGAAGTATAAATACGAAATATTATTTAACGATTATTCCATAATAAAATATAATTTAAAGTTAAGATAATTATTTTAACTAATAATTAAAACTTGGAATAATGATCGGAAACTTAAGAGTCGCAACTCAAAAACATTAAACCCTAAAGCCAAGGCACGGCCCGTTCGTCTAATAGACATTAGTACGTGTAGGTCGTCGTGTAGCAGACAGAGTTTGGGTTGACGATTCGATTCAGAGGACGCAGTACTGTGAGTTCATGTCCCCCTTTTCTCTTAACTGTTTTCAGTTTTATAACTTCGGGGGTGAAATACATATTACAATTATTACGGACATTTTTATACATGGTATGGTTAGCTTAAGGAGGGTATACTACTTAGATCATGTGAGTGGTGGGCGCGACACTTAAAGCCATTAATCCTCATCGTAGGACCGAGGGACATGAGTGATAGATCTATTTGGGTGTAGCGAGCCCACACCCATGAGGCCGGGGCGGCCCATAGAGGTGACTGTGTCTTACAGCCAGAAGCCCGGTGCAACTCCGCTAGGTTTGAGTTTTCCCGGACCATTCCACACATACCAGTGGCTTTGCAACCCATTGGTGATCTCTTTTTCTTTATTGCTACATACCAGGGACTTTTATTCATACTTTGAAGGTTTATACATACTCACTTTTACATGAACTCGCTCAACTTTTGTTGATTTTTCAAACTACATGTATTTCAGGAAATTAATGGATCTGGCAAAGTGTGCAATTGTGTCAAGCTGCGTAGTGAATAACAATGTCATCCAGGTTTTGGAGGTGTAACCCTTACCTGGACGGGTTACATGTCTTTAAACCACGCTTTTATTTAAGTCTTTTGTTGCGTCATGTGAACACGCTTTAATCTTGTCATGGTTGTAACTTGTTTTATGTGTCGACTTTTTCAAACAATGACGTTGTGGTATCTTTAAACTTAATGAATGGATGATCATCATGTGTTTTATTTTCATATAGCATTGTTATGATTGTTGCTATGGTATTAAGAAGTCACACCAAATTAAACCCACGCTTCCGCAAAAGCCAGGGTGTGACAGCTTGGTATCAGAGCCTCGATCATAGCGAACTAGGATTCTTTCTCGAGTCTAGACTATGATCAATAGGGCTCTCACAAAAACAATTTTACATTGCATACACTAAACGTCCAGATCCAGGGTACAAACATTTTTACAAACAAAGGGCACAAGTACACAATTCAAAATTTATATTTCAGTCTTAGAGACTGAGGGAGGTTCAGTCTTAGAGACTGAGGGGTTCAATCTTATAGATTGGGGATGTTTAGTCTTAGAGACTGGGAGGTTTGGTCTTTGAGACCAGGGAGTTGGTCTTAGAGACCAGGGGATTAGTCTTAGAGACTGGGAGTTGGTCTTAGAGGCCAGGGAGTTAGTCTGAGAGACTAGGGAGTTCAGTCTGAGAGACTGGGTGGGATAGTCTGGGGAAGACTAGGATGATTACTTGCTTGCATTATTGTGACTTACATGCTTATTTGATTACATGTTGATACATGTGCATATGTGTGGTTGTGATACAGACCATGCCATCTTCCTCGGATACCGGAGTGTCAGATATGCTCGACCCTATGGCGGTAGTCTCGGACGATGAGATCCTGTCCGAGAGCGAGGTTTACACGTCAGACACTACTAGCACGGATGAGGATGCCTTCCAACTGTTTGCTCTTCCTGATTTTGGGGATGATATTCCTCTTGCTGATGGCCCTGTCGATGGGGACCTACCTCCTATTCAGGTCCCTACTCCTCTACCACTCGCCGCAGTTCCTATCGAGGATTTGCTACATGACGAGTTCGCTGATGATGACATCGATTTGTTCCTAGAGGGTCCCCCGGAGGGTGACCAGGATGGTGTGGCCCTTATGGATGCTGATGTCCCTCTTGCTGATCCCGTTGTCGACCCTGTTGTTCCCTTGGTTGAGATTCCTGATGATATGCCAATTGCTGATCCTGTTGTTCCTGTCGAGGCTCCCATGGAGGAGGCTCCTTTTGATCCGTTTGGTCCTTACTCATTCGAGTCTGTAACGTCCGCTTCACTGCACGCCCAGGGCGTACAGCACCACCCCTCTGACTCCGACTCAGACATGGCGATGTCTGTTGCGCCCCTCGTTCCCCACGACATTGACCCAGAGCCAGAGGTCGAGTTTTTACCTGATGAGCCTGCTCCAGTTGGTCCGGAGCCGGTCGTTGCTCATGACCCCATTGATGTCCCAACTGTTGCACATTTGCCAGACCATTTACCTGAGCCTGATCATGTCGATATACTGTCACACCCCCAAAATCCACATGCGGAGTACCACCACTTGGAGGCGTGACTGACCAGGATCTTCACCATCAATCACATTGAACTCATAAGTATAAGTGAATAATACTTTCATTCATAAACCATAGGTGTTACAATATCACAATGTTTCACGGTTTACAGCAGAAGCTTATTTAACTCAATGAGTGTTTATAAAACCACATGTAAGTACTTAGTTCTTGTGTTGCGTTTCCATGTGTCTCGACCCATGACCACTCCAGCTTCCCAGACAGCAAGTTCCTTGGATATGCACCTATAAGCCTGCAAGGCATGTAATAGAGACTCAACAACTAGTTGAGTGAGTTCACAGTTAATAGTTCAGTAATAGTACAGTGTGAGTAGTAGTATGTTCGTTCGTTATATCATATATCATATTTCCATCGCGGCCTCCCAGGCAGGTATGCGAAGATATTAGGGGATGTTCCTCCCAAGTATTCTAGACTAGGTTTATTTGTATCGCGGCCTACCAGGCAATTGTGCGAAGATTAGTAAGTTTAGTTCACGGCCTTCCTAAGGCAGGTGTGCGAAGTCAGCCATAATATCGCGGCCAACCCTTGGCAGGTGTGAGAAGATCAGTTCAGTAAGTGTTACTAGTCTAGTCGTATCGTATCGTTGGGTTCTATCAGCTGAGTATGTACAATAATTCAACAATACCCATTCCCACCCGGGAACCCCATGCCTTGGCTGTGTGAACTCACCTTGGGTTGCTCGGCAGATACACAAAGGAAAGAGTTCTTGAACTAAGGTTGGTCAACCACGTCCTAACAGGGTTATAATACAAGTCAGGTTTTGAATCAAGTATTGCACGTTGGTTCCACATAAATTTACACGTTACAAACACGTATAGATCATGGCAACAGTTTACAGTCAAAGCAATTCCATTTAACTTGTGCAATTTAAATTCAGCCCAATTGTATTCGGCCCAACATGTTGTGCGATCCACAACATGTTGTGCGATCCACGTATCCCGGCCCAACAACATAACAGTCCAATAACCGATTCTCGGCCCTATTAACATAACGTATAAGTTTTGTGCAACCCGGATAGCCTTGCACGTTCCGGATGGGTTGTGCGATCGGATAAGTCCAGCCCGCTAAGATTGTCCGGCCCAACAGTTAGCACTATTACAACTTGTGCGATCCAAAGGATCTTGTGCGAGTGGACCATCTTGTGCGATCAGAAAGCTTGTGTGATTCAGCCATGATATGCGACTGGCTTGTGTTGTGCGATTAGTTTTAATATACCCGCAACTTATGGAAATCAGTCTCACACATTAATCTAACCAATCAGTTACAAAGTTTCATATTTTACAATCAATCAACAACCTCCATTCAAGTCAATGTTCGATCAAACAGGGGAAATCAATCACTTATACATATGAATCCTAATAATCATGCACATGAACAATTATCTATCCAAACCGTCAATCACGTTAACAATTTGATAATTCCTATTACTGGCATATACCTTAACATGTCGGCATATCAAAATCATTCAAGTACAACTCATAACAGCCGATTAGCAAACATTCAATCTACCATCATCATACAAGCAATCCGAATATAGGATATGGTGGCCGATTTACATCTATTATGTTTTAGATTATTTTCATACTATCCGATTCAACACATACGTAATCATTCACATCTCAACAACATGATAACACATCACTCGAATCATATATATAGTAAGAATTACTAACCGGTTAGAGAAGAAAACAAGGTTTTGATCCGAACAAGGAATAATCTTCGGTGGAGAGGGTGTTGTTGCCGTCAAGACCAAAAGAGAGAAGAAGTAGAGATTAGGGTTTGGTATGTGTGGAGTGTTGGGTAAAAGTGTGAGATGGAGATCACCTCTCAAGTGTATACGAGCAGGGGATGGGCCGAACCCCCACTTGGGCTGCCCGTTGGTTCTAGTTACAAGAAATACGGCCCAAACGGCCTTGTGCGATCGAGTAGTGTTGTGCGGTTCGGACTCAATTAACACCAACATGTAAAACACATAGCAAACAATCATAACATTCAATTAACCATTCAAGTTCATATAGTCATTTTATGTTCACAAACGTTACATACAATACAATGACGGGTTCGAAATACGAGTTGTCACATACCAGACGTAGTAACACATGTCATTATTGCGCCCGCCATTGTACCACCGATTCTGGATGCTCCTGTTATTGATGCACCCATTATTGCACCGATAGTACTTGTTTCGGCCCCTGTGCATGCTGACCATGCACCGTTTGCCGCTCACATCGACCCTCGTTATGCTGACACCCGTGACGGGTGGATCGAGGATGATGATGACTACCCACCTTTTGTACTACCCATCACTCCTCCTGTAGCACCTATTTCCGCACCTATTGATGTTCCATTTTACCACCCACACACCTCTGACGCCCATCGCACTGATCTTCCTATCACATTCCTCCAGGATATTCCTCCGCCTCGTCATGGGGAGGGTTCATCAAGGCAGCCACCTACTTTTGTTCCACCTGTATCGTCATCTGTTCCATTCATGTCCCAGTTCCCTCCCACTACACCATCTTTTGTACCTTCGGGCGAGCCGTTTCTGTGGACTTCACCCAATGTTATGTCGTTATCAGACCCGTACCACCCTTTTCATGTGGGGTACATTATAGAGGACATACTTGCATCCCTGCAGCTACAGCAGGATGCTCTGAGTCGTCGAGTCGGGGAGTTAGAGAGAGCTCCACGTCCTCCATGTCACCGTCAGACTCCTTTTGCCGCACCACACACTCCCCTCCCGCTACCCCCTGATTCAGATATTCGTTTCCTCACCTCCGAGTAGCAGATTGCCTACTTGTTGCGCGTCATTCGTGCACTAGAGGAGGACTGGGTGCACATGCGCCAGTTGCTTTTCTCTTATTTTCCTCCTCCTCCTCCGCCATCAGCATAGATATTTTTGGTTTGATGCAGGTAGATCGTTTTGGTGAGAAAGTCGCAATTGAGCCAACATACGAAGACCTTTGAAATACCACACTTTTGTATATGATTGTGTAGACTGACTTGTATTTTGGGGGTGATGTAACCCTATGATCTTATTTTGATATATGATGTACTGTAAAACATGTAAAACTATATTGTGGTTGTGATTAATGAAAGCTCAATGGCAACGTTCTAACTACATACTTTGTTAAATTATATGTTTTATATTATAACATGGGATGTTATGTGTTAGGAGGTTGGTGGATGTTATTATATATGCATATTTACTATACTCACTATGACCTAACCAATATGATCATCTTTTTGAAGATGCCTCCATGACGAAACGTACACATGCCTACTACTGAGGTGGAACTCCAGGGGATAATTGCCGCATCTATAGCACAGTATGCGGCCTCCTAAGCAAAAACAAGCAGGAATACTTCAAACAACAACAATAACAACCCACTCAATGGTAATGTCCAAGTCGCTTGAGAGACATTACGATACATTTGGATATTTCTAGTACATCCGCTAATACCAACTGTAAATACTAACGTATGTGCAGGGTGCACCTACAAACAATTTCTTGACTGTAAGCCCACAAATTTCGACGGCACTAGAGGCGCTGTTGCATTCGTCAGATGGGTAGAAAAGACAGATTCTGTCCTAAGGATAAGCAAGTGTGCTCCCGAGCAGCAAGTTACGTACATTTCAGGGTTGTTTCTTGATGGTGCCCTATCGTGGTGGAATCTGCAAGTGCAAACCTTGGGAGAAGCGGCGGCATATGCGTTAACATGGAATGAGCTGAAGGAGCTCATGAGGAAGAAGTATTGTTCGCGGGCTGAAATACAGAAGCTAGAAACTGAGTTCTGGCACCTAAAAATGGAGGGTCCTAAAATAGCAGAATATGTTCAGAGGTTTCATGATTTGTCCCATGTGGTGCCGTACATGGTCACGCCTGAATTTAAACGCATTGAGCGCTTCATCTGGGGATTGGCACCCCAGATCATGAGCATGGTAACCACATCCAAGCCTTCAACGATTACTGAAGCCATTGATCTCAGCGTGCCACTAACTGAGGAAGCCATTAGATTGAACAAGTTTTCAATTTCTGAACCGAAGAAGAAGGAGACTCATGCGGAGTCGTCTGGTGAAAACAAACGGAAATTTTCCAACTTCAAGCAAGGTACCAGCAGTGTGAGCAAGAAGGGTGAGTCAAGCACACCGGCCAGGGCCAAAACCGGTGTCGAAATCAAAGGGAAGGGTTACATGGGCACTCTGCCCAAATGTGAATTTTGCCAGTATCATCATGCTGGCCGATGCAGTATTAGAAAGTGTGAAACCTGCGGAAAGATTGGTCACTTAAAGGACACTTGTTGGGTTGGTACTGGCCGTGGTGGCCAAAGGGGTTTTGGTAACACCAACCGTGGGGGTAATGGAGTTGGAAACCGCCCACAAGGAGGGAATGGCGGAAATGGAAACCATGGAAATTTTGCGAACCAAGCTGGGAGTGGAACTCGCAACCAAAACAATGCGCAAGGTGGAAAAGGTAATGGGAATGGTCGAGGACCAGGTTGTTTCAACTGTGGAGACATGGGGCACTTTAAAAGGGAATGCCCAAAACTGAATCAAGCACAAGGCCGAGTCTTCAACATTGGTGCAAGGGAAGCGCGCCAGGATCCAAACGTTGTCACTGGTACGTTCCCTATAAATCAACGCTTTACATCTGTACTATTTGACACTGGTGCCGACTATAACTTTGTATCGTTAGAATTTAAGAAAATGCTTGGGTTAACTGCTAGTAAGTTAGACATTCCGTACTCAATTGAACTGGCTAATGGAAAGCTAGTTGAAACGAACGAAGTCGTCAGAGGATGCGTAATAGAACTGGGAGAACGCGAGTTTGCACTAGATCTACTACCAGTCGAGTTGGGAAGCTTCGACGTGGTGGTAGGGATGGATTGGTTTTCAAGCAACAAAGCCGAGATTGTATGTCACGAGAAGACCATTCGCATCCCAATGGCGGATGGAGAAATGATCGTAGTACACGGTGAGAAGCGCGATACGCCTCTAAGGATCATTAGCTGCCTAAAGGCTCGAAAGTGTTTGAAGAAGGGATGTGTTGCCTTCTTGGCACACATCGTTGATAAAGAGGCCGCTGAACCAAAGATAGAAGACATTCCAGTAGTAAAGGAATATCCTGAAGTCTTTCCAAAAGACTTACCAGGATTGCCACCTCAAAGGCAAGTCGAGTTTCATATTGACTTAGTTCCAGGCGCTGCGCCTGTGGCTAAGGCACCCGATCGACTTGCGCCTTCAGAGATGCAAGAACTGTCGACGCAACTCCAGGAGCTGTTAGACAAGGGATTCATCAGACCAAGCTTCTCGCCTTGGGGAGCTCCAGTTTTGTTTGTCAAGAAGAAAGATGGTAGTTTTCGCATGTGTATCGACTACCAGGAACTGGACAAGTTGACAATCAAGAATGGATATCCTCTGCCGAGAATTGATGACCTATTTGATCAGTTGCAAGGCTCAAGTTTCTACTCAAAGATCGATTTGCGATCTGGATATCATCAGTTGAGAATTTAAGAGGAAAGTATTCCAAAGACAGTGATGTGGTCTAAAATATACATATTTTATATCATTATTCCTACACTTTTGAGTGGCTTTACGGTTGTTTTTTATTAAAATCCATTCGTAGTTGGTTCGTGGTTGAAGTTTGTTGATTTTTAGTGAAAACCGAGCTAAAATGATGAATTTTATAATAAATATGATGATGCTGTCTCAAAGAAAAACAATTATACTTAATACATGCATTGATTAGTGAGTGGTTTGTTAACATGTTTAATATTTGCTAATTCTAAAGTGCCATTAAATGAGAAATTGAATGTTACATTTATTATTATTTTTTATTCATCGTAGGTGATGGGAAGAAATAAATGTATGCATTTTTGAAGTTCTGTTCGTGATGTTCATTATCAATTAATGTTGATTGGGCTCTAAAGTTAGTGTTGGATGTTTAGAAGAAATACATGGGCTGCCATGCCATATATACTCCAGCCAGCAGATCGTAAATGTCATGATATTAGGCCGCATGGATTCTAAAGGACTCCTATTATTAATTATTTTCGAAAACACTAAGTGGGTGCTGGCTATTATTTTCGAGAAGACGGCAACAACAAATATGGATTCTTTTTGGATTATTCATTGAATCCTATTGGGCCTTTGAAATATTAAGTGGATCATAACTCAACCCTAAAGGAATTAAGGAGGCGGCCTTATATATTACGAAAGAAGACAAGTAAAAAAAGAGGAGATGCACAGAAGATTAGAAAGAGGGGAGTTTGACGGCAGCAAGGTGACAACAGAAAGAAAAAAAAAGCTGCGATGAAGAATAAAGAGAGATTAGTTTGCGGGTTCAAGTCGTGATCAAGATTCAAGTCCGGTTTGCAATTTATTAGTATTCAATTTTGTTAAGACTTTGTGTTTTCAGATTTGATACTATGAATTATTTATTATTTGTGACTTGTTTATTGTTTATGACTATGATTCTTGGCTAATCAGCTTATCTACCCGGGTTTGTGATGAATATTTATTGATAATTGGTAATTTCTCGGTTTTGGTAATTTTGTGATGGATAAATATTAAAGTAAAAGACCTAATTATTTTTTGCTAGATGTGTGTGCATACTTTATTCTAATTTGTTATCTTATAATCGTTCCTCGTGTGTCTTTGTGAATGTCTTTCATGTATAGATGCATGTTAGGTTACCTACTGTGTGTTTGTAACTAGTTTATGGTTTTCCTAGCTAGAATTCCATAGGAACATTGTTTGATAATTTAGAGGAGTTCAGTGTTCTACCTATTCTTGAGACCGGGAGGAGATAGATAGTTAGGATTGTCTTTTGTGCTAGGTATTTAGGTGCAGTGAGACCGGGAGGAGATCTGTCTAAGTGGCCTAGTATTATTTGTTTTCCTAAGTCTTGTCAAGTGTTTTTAGGTTACCCCGTGCACTCTAGGGTGTATTGTGATTAGTGAGACCGGGAGGAGATCTAGTTTTTGGGTACTTTAGTATTATTGGAGAGACCGGGAGGTGATCCAACCCATACCAGTGAGCTTTATTTGACCTCTAGGGCCTTAGGAGAAGTTGATGAGACCGGGAGGAGATTCAACATGTCTTTAGTCTTAGAGTGTCATATTATTAGAACCTGGTTCCATCATAGTTACCATTGCCGAGAGAAAACCGATAGTCACGAATAGGATTCCAAACCTGGGTAGTACTTTCTCTTCCTTGATTTCACCTCAGTAGCCTTCAGCCTGCGTCTAGGTAGTCTAGTTCGTCTTAGTTCATTCCTTTAGTTTAATTAGTTAAAACCCCAAAATCCAAACAAATCAAATAACCTAGTTAAGTATTAGTTGACTCAGAGTCTAGTTTAGCGTCGCTAGTGTCTCGTGGGTTCGATACTCGGACTTCATTAGGCTTTACTACGTACGATAGGTACACTTGCCTGTCAGTGGTCTAGCACTTAGAGAGTCTTAGTTTATAAATTTAAAACTAGAGTGTCTAGATTAGGTTAGTTTTTATAGACCATAATTTGCACATCAAGTTTTTGGCGCCGCTGCCGGGGACACGTAGGCGATTGCGTTATTAGCTTTGATCGGTCTTAATTGTTTAATTGGTCTTATTTGTAATTTGAGTCTTAGGGTTTGAGTCCTAGAGTTTGTGTCTAGTAGTGGTGTGTCGAATCATTATTTTTGTAAATATTTTTTATTAGTTAGTTTGTTTTTTCTTTCCTTTCTCTACTTTGTGCTGTTTTTGCTACTCTCTTCATGGCAGGTTATCATAACGACTACCCTCCCTATGTTTGGGCGTTCGTGGAATCATGTCAAGTGTTCGCTCAGATAACATCAACAGCACAGGACCAAGGAGATCCAAGGTTTCCCGAAATGTTCACCATTCTTGAGCGAATGATCGAGACACTGAGTCAAATGATTAAGGAAAGCATAAATCAGCATGTGGATCTAAAGTGTCAACATTGTGGTGGACCGCACGGGTATGAAGATTGTCCAGTTTACATGAATCAGAAGAAAAATCAAAGTACAATACAATTTACGTGGGATGATTACTATGATGATCATATTGACTTTGAGAGCTATGAAGGAGTGAAAGAAGAAGAGGTTGAGGAAGAACAAGTTAAAGAAGAACTTCCCGGTGATCCAGAGTTGTCAGGTTTAGAATTGGAGACGACAATGGACGATTCAGTCCCACCTCCGGTTCAACAGGACGTGACGCCTAATTGGTATTCCACGCCATGGTATTACGGTCCTGAACCCATTGATGATGACTTCTGGAGAGACGATGATGAGAGAGAAGAAACTAAAGAAGAGCCACTCGCCAAGATGGATGATGAGGAAATTGAAGAGCATATACCATCTTGGGAGGAAGAGTTTGGTGAAGAGTTGGTGGGTTTACCAACTCTTGAAGAGGGAGAATTTGACCCGGTTAGTGTCCTTGCATATTTAGAGATATTACTTGTAGGGGGCCAACCATGGAGATCAAACAAATACCAAACGTAGAAGAAGAGAAAGTGGCTGAAGATTTGGATAGCTGGCCCGTAAAGGTTTTAGAAGTTGGATCGCCACCACAATTAAAATCACGGGAGAAGGCACGAAGAAAACGCTTGGATCAACATATCATGAGGGTGCAAAGATGGTGCAAACAGAAGCATAAGGGGAAACTGAAGTGCAAAGACAACCATCTTCCTCGTTACATGCATTGTATCAGATTTGGTCCAGGTAAATTTAAATTTTGGTGGTCTGACCCGTTTGAATGTCCTAAAATATTTTCTAGTTTCATCGTTAACTATTTAATAAATAACGATGAACAATTAGAATTAAACGGGTTAGACCGAGGTTGGATAAAGGAGAAACCTCCTGATTAAGTTCAAGTGTGGGGAGGTTTGTAGAGTTTGTATTTTGAGTCGTTTATTTTGTACCATGAGTCTAATTTAGTAGTTTTGAGTCGTTTTTTGTAGAGTCGGTACTGCTTTGGTTTTTGCTTGTTTTTGTTTATGCAGGTTTGAATTGTGCCACCCGTACTCAATCTCCATTCGGGTGATTTTGGAGCTGCTTTTCGAATATCAAGCATTTTCTAAGCATGTCAGTCAGTGTCAGAGCCGATCGCGAATGGAATGCTATACGATCGAGTTGGATTGGACGAGAGTTATGGAGCATATGCGTTATAAAACCAGCTAAGTCCTTTCCAATTATGTCCTTAGTCTTTTTATTTCTTATTTATTTTTAGTCTTTTGGGTCGGTTTCCATCCTACATTGAGGGCAGTGTAGAGTTTAAGTGCGGGGATGGGAAACTACCGTTTAGTGTCTTAGTTAGTGAGTCTTGAGTCATAAAAATAAAAAAAAAATAAAAAAAATAAAAATTTTAAAAATCTAAAAAAAATTGAAAAATTGAAAAAAAGTGAGTTAGTTGCGAGTCCCAGTCCTTTAGCACATAGAAAACAAAAGCCTTTTCAAAGCGTCGGTCAAAAGCGGTTTAATTGTCGAATTTACGAGTCGAGAGCACATGTTTCTTTAAGTTGCGGGATAGTAGGTTGACTGAATCGGTTTTTGGGAGTAAAAGGTTTTGGGATGCCTAGGATAGTGGATGGAGCCGGAGAGTTAATTCGTTGTGCATTGTCGATATCGGTAGCCCTATTTTCCATATGATAGTGAGATTTGAGCCTTTATATGTTTCATATATTTATGATCACTACTTTCGTTTCATGTGTGTTTACCGACTTTGTTGCATTACTTTAGAACTTGTGCGTTTTGATACAGTTTGAGACCTTTGGTTAGGATTTGACATGGATGTGATAGAGGCATTAGGATCACCTTGTTTATTTAACCTTTGTGTTTGACCCGTTTCACTACTACCCTTAGATACACCACTTTGAGCCTAGCCATTCGTTTGTTACCCGTTTGTGATTTGATAGCCGGATCGTGTTACGTGATTATTATATTTGCAAAAAAATGAAAAAAAAGAGAAAGTTGAAAATTGAAAATAAAGAAGATATGAAAAAAAAAAGAAAAAAAAGAGAAAAAGGAAAAAAAAAAGAAAAAAATAGAATAAAGTTGTGGGTCAAAATGACCAATATGTTAGTGTTTTGTTTCGTGCTTATCCGGTTTATTGTGTGATTACTTGTTTAGCCATATATCCCTAAAAAACCTACCTTTAGCCCTTACTTACCCAATAAAGCCCTCTTGATCCGTGTTAAATTCTAACAATTAGGTGGAGATCTGGTTGACGTACAAGCTTATGATAGTATGTTTCATAGTTTGGTTTTGAGAGTTCACTCGAAATATTATAAATATTAGCCGAGGGTTGAGTGAAATTGTGAGGGGTGTCGACATTGCATAACTGATTGCTTGAAGGTAAGAAAAACTTGATTAGGTAGGCTCGTGTTCATTTAAATATTATGATTCGTCAACCTTTTGAACGTTGTAAGTCTTGCGAAACCGTTGTGTTTGATGATTTCGTAGTTCGCGTTATAATTTGTTTGAGACTTGCGTTGTTGTTAAGTGTTTAAGTTGGACATGGTGCTTGGGATTTTGCTTAAGGACAAGCAAAAGGTAAAGTGTGGGGATATTTGATGTGGTCTAAAATATACATATTTTATATCATTATTCCTACACTTTTGAGTGGCTTTACGGTTGTTTTTTATTAAAATCCATTCGTAGTTGGTTCGTGGTTGAAGTTTGTTGATTTTTAGTGAAAACCGAGCTAAAATGATGAATTTTATAATAAATATGATGATGCTGTCTCAAAGAAAAACAATTATACTTAATACATGCATTGATTAGTGAGTGGTTTGTTAACATGTTTAATATTTGCTAATTCTAAAGTGCCATTAAATGAGAAATTGAATGTTACATTTATTATTATTTTTTATTCATCGTAGGTGATGGGAAGAAATAAATGTATGCATTTTTGAAGTTCTGTTCGTGATGTTCATTATCAATTAATGTTGATTGGGCTCTAAAGTTAGTGTTGGATGTTTAGAAGAAATACATGGGCTGCCATGCCATATATACTCCAGCCAGCAGATCGTAAATGTCATGATATTAGGCCGCATGGATTCTAAAGGACTCCTATTATTAATTATTTTCGAAAACACTAAGTGGGTGCTGGCTATTATTTTCGAGAAGACGGCAGCAACAAATATGGATTCTTTTTGGATTATTCATTGAATCCTATTGGGCCTTTGAAATATTAAGTGGATCATAACTCAACCCTAAAGGAATTAAGGAGGCGGCCTTATATATTACGAAAGAAGACAAGTAAAAAAAGAGGAGATGCACAGAAGATTAGAAAGAGGGGAGTTTGACGGCAGCAAGGTGACAACAGAAAGAAAAAAAAAAGCTGCGATGAAGAATAAAGAGAGATTAGTTTGCGGGTTCAAGTCGTGATCAAGATCCAAGTCCGGTTTGCAATTTATTAGTATTCAATTTTGTTAAGACTTTGTGTTTTCAGATTTGATACTATGAATTATTTATTATTTGAGACTTGTTTATTGTTTATGACTATAATTCTTGGCTAATCAACTTATCTACCCGGGTTTGTGATGAATATTTATTGATAATTGGTAATTTCTCGGTTTTGGTAATTTTGTGATGGATAAATATTAAAGTAAAAGACCTAATTATTTTTTGCTAGATGTGTGTGCATACTTTATTCTAATTTGTTATCTTATAATCGTTCCTCGTGTGTCTTTGTGAATGTCTTTCATGTATAGATGCATGTTAGGTTACCTACTGTGTGTTTGTAACTAGTTTATGGTTTTCCTAGCTAGAATTCCATAGGAACATTGTTTGATAATTTAGAGGAGTTCAGTGTTCTACCTATTCTTGAGACCGGGAGGAGATAGATAGTTAGGATTGTCTTTAGTGCTAGGTATTTAGGTGCAGTGAGACCGGGAGGAGATCTGTCTAAGTGGCCTAGTATTATTTGTTTTCCTAAGTCTTGTCAAGTGTTTTTAGGTTACCCCGTGCACTCTAGGGTGTATTGTGATTAGTGAGACCGGGAGGAGATTTAGTTTTTGGGTACTTTAGTATTGTTGGAGAGACCGGGAGGTGATCCAACCCATACCAGTGAGCTTTATTTGACCTCTAGGGCCTTAGGAGAAGTTGATGAGACCGGGAGGAGATTCAACCTGTCTTTAGTCTTAGAGTGTCATATTATTAGAACCTGGTTCCATCATAGTTACCATTGCCGAGAGAAAACCGATAGTCACGAATAGGATTCCAAACCTGGGTAGTACTTTCTCTTCCTTGATTTCACCTCAGTAGCCTTCAGCCTGCGTCTAGGTAGTCTAGTTCGTCTTAGTTAATTCCTTTAGTTTAATTAGTTAAAACCCCAAAATCCAAACAAATCAAATAACCCAGTTAAGTATTAGTTGAGTCAGAGTCTAGTTTAGCGTCGCTAGTGTCTCGTGGGTTCGATACTCGGACTTCATTAGGCTTTACTACGTACGATAGGTACACTTGCCTGTCAGTGGTCTAGCATTTAGAGAGTCTTAGTTTATAAATTTAAAACTAGAGTGTCTAGATTAGGTTAGTTTTTATAGACCATAATTTGCACATTAGACAGCCTTTAGGACTCGTTATGGACATTAAGAGTTCCTGGTTATGTCGTTTGGTCTAACAAACGCGCCAGCTGTTTTTATGGATTTGATGAACAGAGTTTGTAAGCCGTACCTCGACAAGTTCGTGATTGTGTTTATTGATGATATTCTGATTTATTCAAAGTCGAAAGAAGAACATGAACAACATTTAAGAGCCACTGTAGACCTACTTAAAAAGGAGAAGTTGTACGCAAAATTCTCAAAGTGCGAGTTCTGGTTACACGAAGTCCAGTTTCTTGGACACGTGGTGAATGGAAATGGAATCCATGTGGATCCCACAAAGATCGAGGCAATCAAGAACTGGGAAACTCCAAAGACGCCAACCGAGATTCGACAGTTTCTAGGTTTGGCTGGTTATTATCGAAGGTTCATTGAGGATTTCTCGAAAATCGCTCAACCTTTGACCTCCCTTACACAGAAAGACAAGAAGTTTGATTGGGGAGACAAGCAAGAAGAAGCATTCCAGTTGTTGAAGAACAAACTTTGTGATGAACCAATTTTATCTCTACCCGAAGGCACGGACGACTTCGTGGTATATTGCGATGCTTCGCGTCAAGGTTTAGGCTGCGTGCTGATGCAGCGACAGAAGGTTATAGCATATGCGTCTCGCCAGTTAAAGATCCATGAGAAAAACTACACCACGCATGATTTAGAATTAGGCGCGGTGGTGTTTGCTTTGAAAATCTAGCGACATTACTTATACGGTATGCGATGCACGATCTTTACTGATCACAAGAGCTTACAACACATATTTGACCAAAAGGAGCTTAACATGAGGCAAAGACGCTGGGTTGAACTATTGAACGACTATGATTGTGAAATCAAGTATCACCCATGGAAGGCAAATGTGGTCGCCGATGCCCTGAGTCGAAAGGAAAGAATTAAGCCCATAAGGGTTAGGGCCTTGGAACAGATTGTCCAGACAGACCTCTCATTGCGCATTCGTGCCGCGCAGAGAGAAGCACTCAAAGAAAGGAATATTGAGGATGAGTATCTCCGTGGGATGGAGAAGCAATTGGTACCGAACGGGGAAGGAACTTTATGCTTCATGAAATGAATTTGGGTTCCTTTCTTTGGAGGTTTGAGAAAGGTTATTTTTGATGAGGCTCACAAGTCACGGTACTCGATTCATCCAGTAGCGGATAAGATGTACCAAGATCTTAAGGATTTCTATTGGTGGCCAAGAATGAAAGGCGATGTTGCGATATACGTTGGTAAATGTTTAACTTGCGCCAAAGTGAAAGCCGAGTACCAGAAGCCTTCAGGTCTTCTGCAGCAACCTGAAATACCCAAATGGAAATGGGAACAGATTTCAATGGACTTCATAACGAAATTGCCAAGGACGCCCAAGGTCCACGATACGACTTGGGTGATAGTAGACCGTTTAACGAAATCTGTGCACTTTTTGCCAATCAAGGAGAAGGATAAAACCAGCAAGCTAGCCGAAATATACATGAGGGAGATTGTTGCACGACATGGAGTGCCTCTCTTAATTATCTCGGATCGAGATGGACGCTTCATGTCAAGGATGTGGCAATCCTTTCAAGAAGCTTTTGGTTCTCAGTTAAATCTGAGTACTGCATTTCATCCACAAACTGATGGACAGAGCGAACGAACAATTCAAACATCGAAAGACATGCTGCGAGCTTGCGTAATGGATTTAGGTGGAAGTTAGGACACTCACCTACCATTGGTTGAATTTTCATACAATAACAATTACCATGCAAGTATTCAAGCCGCACCGTTTAAAGCTATCTATGGACGCAAATGTCAATCACCGATTTGTTGGGCTGATGGGGGTGATAGACAACTAGTTGGTCCGGAATTGGTCCAGGAAACTACAGACAAGATTGCACAGATCCGAGAGCGCATCAAGGCGGCTCGTGATCGACAAAAGTGTTATGCGGACCGAAGAAGGAAACCTCTGGAATTTGAGGTGAGAGATATGGTTTTGTTGAAGGTTTCACCCTGGAAGGGTGTGGCACGCTTCGGGAAGCGCGGGAAGTTGAATCCGCGATACATCGGTCCATTCAAAATTCTGAAAAGGGTTGGTTTGGTAGCATACAAGTTGGACCTACCTGCTGAACTTAATGGTGTTCACGATACAATTCACGTATCTAATTTGGAAAAGAGTCCAAATCAAGAGACAGTTGTCATTCCTGCAGACGAAGTTCACATTGACGACACACTCCACTTTACTGAACAACCCGTCGAGGTTACTGATTGGAAGATTAACAAGACACGCCGGAGTGGTGTCAAACTCGTCAAAGTTCGATGGAATGCACGACACGGGCCAGAATTCACGTGGGAACGTGAGGATCGTATGAAAGAGAAGTACCCACATTTATTTCCCAAGACCCCTGCAGCTAGAAGCAGAACCTAAAATTTCAGGACGAAATTTTCATAACAAGGGGATAATGTGACAACCCTCAAAATTTCAGGTATCCGTATAATTAATTAATATTTAGTTTGTGCTTAAAGACTGTGCTTGATTTCAACTGCTGAATAAACTGCTTTATGATTTTTGCATCACACATACATATGCATCACATTTCATACTGTCACTCCATTTATTACACACAAACTTTAGTGACAAACTTGATGCACAAAGCACAGTTAGCACAATGAGCGGATAACTCAGATACATGCTGACAATGCCAGCATATAGACAGACAATGTTTGTGAGGCCAGTATGAGCCAGAGACAGGGTACTACACTAGTAGGAAGTGTAGGGAAGTGAGGACCATAAAACTGCGTCACTAGGTGAAAGTTTAGGTGCCGGAAAGTGCCAAAAGCCCACTTTAACTGCAAAATTCTGCACTTTTAAACAAAATTCAGCATTTAAATATGCTAGTCACTTGCAAAAATATGACAAAATGATCCTGTATGCTTTCCTAAGTGTCGGGAATTGAAAGGGTCACTAAAAGTTACATAAAGGACACTTTACGATATCTCCTAGCACTTTAACGGAACGGTATCAAACCAAACAACCGGACACTACCCGGAATACAAAAATAATATCAAAAACATTGTTACACTTTTTCTGAGCTAGTTATGGTCCCCGAGCACTATAACACCTTACATAATACCCGGTACGCGCTAAACACTAGACATAAAATTAAACCCCCACTATTTAACTTATTTACCCCCAAATAATACACTTAACCCCCCCCCCCTGAAAATGACGGCACAACATGGCCCCCCTCTTCTCAATTTTTGACTTCCCATGTGGCCACCAAGAATCCATCAAATCCCCATGCAATTAACCTTGGGATTGTGTGAAGATTATGATGGAACTAACACTCACCATTGATACTTACACTTAGCCCCCTAAGTACTTACCTATATACCAAATAACTTACATTCAACCCCCTTTCTTTGGCTGAATTTTCGGCAAGCATGGGCCCACAACAAGATAACCTCAAATCCATTCTCTAAACCTTCCTTGGAACTAGTAAGATCATGATGTGAGTTTGTATGTACTTATGAGAGCATAATACCCATTGGTTAAAAGGAAAATAGATTATAAACATCACCATTATCCTCAACACTCCACCACAAACTCTTCTCCTCTCCTCCAAACAAGCTACGGCCGAAACCCTTTGTCAACACACCACCCATTTTCAATTCTTGCTCAAGTGTTCTAATCCCACTACAAGGTGCACAAAGGTGAATCACGGAGTGTGGAGCTCACATATTGCCAAGGACCTCTCTCGTTTGTCTTTAACCACTCATTTTTCGCCTTGTTTCTTCCCTAGCTTCAAAGCTAGTAGTAAGCCTCTTTGATTCTCATTTACTTCTCATTTATGGTGGTTAATAATTATGTTGTGATGTGAATACAAGAACACTGAAAAGATCATAAACAAACTTGAACATAAAGCTAATATGATGATGTCATAAGATGAAATCTTGTTAAAATAAAGTTGTTTTGATGTTGTTATTATTTATTTGATGATTCCTAGTAATAGGGTGTTTAACATCGTGGATGAACTTGCTAAAATAAGATTAAAAACTTAAGTTAACAAGTTCGGAAGTGATTAGCGATCTATATAAAAGAATCACCTCCATGTTTCGACATAAAGTTGGTAGCCAAGTGATTTCTTGAAAAATAAGTGAACTAAGTGGGTAGATGGTCGTATGGACCCGAGGTTTACAAATAATTTTCTAGACAAACCAAGTTAAAAGACGGATTTTTGAAAAGTCGTGATTCTTACGTTATTTTTGGAAGGAAATAAACTATGAATACTAGTGAGACATGGAAATATTGTAAATGGATATTTTTGTAAAACAAGTTCACAAGTTGTGAACATCTTAAAATTCCGAGGGCAAGGTTTTAACAAAAATAAACCCACTTTGGAGGGTAGCTAAACCCACTAAACACCCCACTAAGTTACTACACATTTTTACGAAAAACCAAGTTTATGTTGTTATATAAAGTGCATTGTTTTTGCACTTGACTAGTGTAATATTGTTTAGTAGCTTGTTGGTGATTGTTAAATGAATTTTTAAAACAAAATGATATGCTTATAAGCATGGACACCTCCATTTACAAAGGGAACTCTGGCGAAATTTTTCTAAAAATCCAACACTTAGAAAATATTTCTCTAACAAGTGTTACAAATATATTTTTAACTTTGTTTTCAAAATAAACTTCACCATGGTTTTATTACAAAAATACAAAGTATCGGAGGATGATTTTTGGTAAATAAAAATTGGTAAATATATATTTAGAGTATATATTTTACTCTAAGACAAATGTATGATTATTTGTTTATTTTGTGAACTAGTTATATTATCTTAGGGTAAAATAATATAACTTGACAAATACCATGGAAATTACAACTCCAAAATAATACCAAAAACATCAAGGGGTAAAATATTAAGTTACGCATTTGTTATTGCAACACGGAACGCTAAAACGTAACTTATGTAATATTTCGGAAAATACTCTTACACGAACATTTTTGGTAAAATATTATTTTGGGAAAATTAAAGAAGTAAAAATATATTATTTTTGGGAAAAATGCATATATTTTGGGAATACATTATTTTGGACAAATAAGTTAAATATATTTTTATAAGTGGGACTTAAAATATATTTTTCGGAATCACAATAATACATGTATAAATACCCTCATCCTGGGGAAGGAAATACGAAGTTAAAATACTTTTGAAGTATAAATACGAAATATTATTTAACGATTATTCCATAATAAAATATAATTTAAAGTTAAGATAATTATTTTAACTAATAATTAAAACTTGGAATAATGATCGGAAACTTAAGAATCACAACTCAAAAACATTAAACCCTTAAGGCAAGGCACGACCCGTTCCTCTAATAGACATTAGTACGTGTAGGTCGTCGTGTAGCGGACAGAGTTTAGGTTGATGATTCGATTCAGAGGACGCAGTACTGTGAGTTCATGTCCCCCTTTTCTCTTAACTGTTTTTCAATTTTATAACTTTGTGGGTGAAATATATGTTACAGTTATCACGGACATTTTTATACATGGTATGGTTAGCTTAAGGAGGGTATACTACTTAGACCATGTGAGTGGTGGGCGCGACACTTAAAGCCATTAATCCTCATCGTAGAACCGAGGGACATGAGTGATAGATCTATTTGGGTGTAGCGAGCCCACACCCATGAGGCCGGGGCGGCCCATAGAGGTGACTGTGTCTTACAGCCTGAAGCCCGGTGCAACTCCGCTGGGTTTGAGTTTTCCCAGACCATTTCACACATACCAGTGGCTTTGCAACCCATTGGTGATCTCTTTTTCCTTATTGCTACATACCAGGGACTTATATTCATACTTTGAAGGTTTATACATACTCACTTTTACATGAACTCGCTCAAATTTTGTTGATTTTTCAAACTACATGTATTTCTGTAGGATCGTTATTGACGATCAATTGAGTCAATCAGAGCTAAACACCACTGTTTATGCAGCGGAAATACACAAACAGCTTGAATCAAAGTAGAATGGAGTAGAAACAGAATGTAGATTACTTTAAACACGTTTTCTCATTAATACTTCTCAGAAAAATTTGGCAGCAGTTCGGCTACACAATCGACATTTTTTTTAAAATGAGAAAACAAACGAACTATATATAGGGGTTGATTCCGCTCCTAATGACATTGTGTCATTTCGGGCGGAATCAAGACTTTGTGATTTCGCTCCAAATGACACAATGTCATTAGGAGCGGAATCAGGATTTTAAAACACAAAACTTACAAAACAGCCCCTATACAATACATAATTCACATATTTGACCCCTAGACCCTATACAAGCTTGACTAAGACTAAGACGCAGGCTTTAGACATTCGTGCACCAACAAACTCCCCCTTGGATACAGCCGCAGTCTTCAGTCTTGTCTTCGGGTCTTCAGAGTGACTTGAACGTTTCTTCTCTAGGCTTTGCCTTCTTCCTAAGCAAGTTCCTCAGCCTATCATTATCTTTCTTCTTTCTCTTATCCTCTTCGGCCTGTTGTTTCATCCATTTACCTCTGTTTGCTTCCAGCTTCTTGCGTTCACGCTCAGCTTTCTTTCTTTCCTTTTCTTCAAGCGCCCACCATTTTGAATTCCATTTATTTTCAGAATTAATACCTTTCTGAAAACAAATAGATACAACTTGTTGAAACTGCATCGCTTGTTCTCGATCTTCAGACTGAAAATGGATCTTATTGATGAATAGACATTCAATATCCTTGGTCGAGCAATTGACTAACCACATTGGGTCATAAACCTGTATTATTCTTATCTCACTACTAGCTCAATACGTAATGACAGCCTCAGTCGAGATGCAACTGTATACCCAGCCCAAAAAGCCTTTATAGAAATCCTGCTCCATCTTTGGCACTGTTATATTTTTCATCGTCTTCGCCTTTTTAACATTAAGAATAATCTCTTCGACTCCTGTCACTGGATCCACCCTTGTAACTCTTTTCTGGTAAAGTGTCGAAAATCTTTCAACGATTCAAACTTTATGTATCCACATTGCGACATCATTCTTGCGAACATGATACCCTAAAGTTCTTACTTTCGACAGTTCCTCAACATCCCACCATGGTAAAGACATTATATCAAATAGACGTTCAAAGTACTGCACTCCAAACTCCCTTCTGATCGCATATGCATTAACATGAGGCAGGAAACCCCAGCTAATGATGTCACCAAGTGAAATGCTTCGATCCCTCTGATAATACTTCAACGGCCTTTTGAATTTTTCTCTCGTGACTATCCTTAAACCACTTATACCGTTCTTCCTTTTGCATATCCTTTGGAGTACCATCGAAATTTTTGTCTTTTAAGATCTCAGCTACTTTCCTTCTCAACTCGTCTCTATTCTCTTCAGTAAAGAACTCCATCAGCGTATGATACCGAGAAGTATCTTCACTTACATTCTCATCATCTGTGCAATCCTCAACCTCAACCCTATCGTACATATCAGCATCCTCTACATACTTATACTCGTATTCAGGTTGGTGGTTGATGTCGAATGCATTTAATTCTTCTTCAAAATCAAACTTGAAGTCCGGATCCACCATACGTGTCATTTCTTTAATCTCCTATAATGAATACATATGACGGTGTTCACCTTCCTCCATATCAGTCTCTAATCTCAGAATTAACTTTTCAACATGTTTTACATTCTGATTATCACCAGACTCCCCCTTTCCTTCAGCTCCCCCTGACTCTTCATTCACAGAATCATTCAGAAAATCATCAACAGTTCTTCCATTGGAAGCTTCAGTTACTTTAATTCCCATACCACCTTGAGCATCGTCATCGTCATTAACAGAACCAGGACTGCTAGCAGAAAATACTTTCTCATCATCGTCATCTTCCTCGTCATCACCCTCTTCTTTATCACCTTCTTCATCGTCATCCTCCTCATCATCTTCTTCATCGTCATCAGCAGCAAGATCTTCCAGTGTTACAGGTTCTTCAAAAATTGCTGATACGGAAGATATAGGAACCGGATTCTCAATGACTAGAGAAGGAACAATTGATCTCTCAACAGCTGCTATACTGCTTTCAGCACCCTTACCCATATCTTTCATCTGTTCGTCAATCTCAGCTTGGCGTTTTGCCCTAAGCTCTTCAACTTGAATCTTTTCGAACCTCTGTTCAATCGACGTTCCAAGCATATTCTCAACCACTTTTTTCAACATATAGAACTCAAGCTCTTTCAAAGCCTTAGCAGCTTCAAGATCTTTGTTTTTCAACTCGTAATATTTGTTCTGTTCATTTCTACGAGCTTTTTCTTCTTCCAACTCAGCCACTCGCACTTTCAGAAAATCAATTTCAGTTTGTTCAGTATCAATCTTCTTTAACAAGGCTTTGTTGTCAGACTCTAATCGCTTCACACGCATTTCGAGGATCTTTCACGATCAGCTGCTTTCTTACTTCCAGCTGCAACAACTTTGTTTTCATACAGCACTTCATCCATCTTCTTTTCTAACTTCTTTACTTGTTCATCATTTGCAAAGCCAAAATCTCCAATATCTTCAAGATTATCCGGAGGAATATGAAGACCTTTGTGGCCAGAAGAACCAGGAGTTAGTTGAATTTGAGTGAGCGGTGGTGTTTGAAATATTTCTTGGGAAGTGAATAAGGTTTATTGTTGTGGTGGTGTAAGATGTAGTGGTGATGGTTGTCTCGGTGGTGTAGGTTGTTTTGGTGGAGAAGATTGTCGTGGAGGTGATTGATGTGGTGGTCATTGTATTGGTGATTGATGTGGGGTAGATTCTGGTGGTGGTGTTGATGGTTTACTGGGTTCTTTGGCCGATTTCTTCTTCAGAACTATCTTCGGCTTTGTAATCTTTGTAGTAACTTTCTTTATTTTTGGAGATACAATTCTTTTTCTTGCTCCAGCTTTCTTTTTACCACTCGAAGGTGATTGAGATTCAGAAACGTGCTCAGGAGATGGTACGTATGCAGCATCATCTTTCTCCTGTCTCTTCCTCTTCTTTAATTGTTTCTCTTTCTCTGTAGCTTCTTGAATTCTTCTTAGACGTTCAGTCTCATCTGTTTCTTCATCAGAAGAACTCGAAGAACTTGTTATACTTTTATTGACATCATCACCTTCGACATCATCAAGAACTTTCTCTTTCTCAGCTTCCACATTAGCCGCTTGCTCAGACACTAAATCATCAACATTTAACATCACTTGATCAATATCAGCATATGGATCTTCTTCAACATTTGCAGCCGGCTCCTCAACCTCAGGCTCATCAATCAATAACGTCTTAGCCACTTTCTTTTGTTTCTTCTTTGGCTGCGAAGATGACCCCTCACCCTCCTGTGATTTAGGGGTAACCTTCTTGCCTCTCCTCCTCGTTTCTTTGACAAACCAGTCATTTCGGGTGGTTTTGAACTCCTCAAGAGTTTTTAGCTCTTCAGCATAAGCTGCTTCCTTCTTCTCTTCTTCATTTCTCCAGTTTTGATGATTGACTGGATCAGGATCAACATAATTCGCATCCTTTATAAATCCGAAGAATTCAGCAACTATCTTTGGTTCTGGATGGTTTGGGTGATATCTAGCAAGCTGCTTGAGAGAATCGTTGCTCATGTGTGACTGAACTAACAAATCATTCTTCAAATCACGTTTAATCTCTGGATATGCATGATCGATCAACATCTACACGAATCTTGGATAAGTCCAAGTCCGGCTCTTTGTTGTAATATTCTCAGCCATGTAGTGAAAAACAATGTGCGAGAAATTATACTTTTTGTTCAGAACCAATGCAGTGACCATGTTCATTTGGTAGTCACGCATGGTATCGTACCCTCCTTTTGTATGGCTGAGTGACATTAAAACACAATGAACAATAAACTTGTAGGGTTTCTGGAATTTAGACTTCAAATAATTTCCAACATTTAGTGCACCCACATATCCCATCCTGAGCATACAACCCTTGACCATTCGTTCTGGAAATTTTGTTGGCGAGTCTGCATCGTCTGGAAAATTCACAACCTCACGAATGAGCGCCTCAGTAACAACAATTTCCTTCTTTTCATTATGCACCTTCACAATTGAATGAATTACTTTGTTTGCTTCATCATACGTTGAATGCTTCCAGAATCGTTTAATATGTGACTTGTACAATGGACGTTGATCAGTCAAAGCCTTTTGAATTGGTACTCGACCCATGAACTCCAGAATACTGCTGAATTTGGCCAATTATGTATTTTTCTTCACATCCAAGTCACAACAGCTGTTGTGAAGTGGATCGAAAATCACATTTGAACCCTGCATATCATCAAAGTACAAACTAAATCAATACTTAGGAAAAATTTCAACACTCAAAACACTTCAAGTGAAATCACTTGTCAACAGAAGCGAAATCACATTACAAACACATAGAAGTGCAATCACAAACTGACGTAGGAGCGAAATCACAAGGTACTCATAGGAGCGAAATCACAAGGTATACATAAGAGCGGAATCAGTTTGCAACTTAGAAGCGGAAACAAAAATTTTCTCATTGGAGCGAAATCAAATTGAATCCATAGGAGCGAAATCTCAACATCATCTTTGGGGCGGAATTAGCTTTCTCTTTCAATTACAAGCGAAATAAAAATTACACCATTCAAAACTCAACAGATCAAGAAATTGAAATGGTTAACATGTTAATCTGTTAATTCCGACACTTGGGTTATGTTGTGATTTCAATTTTAACCCTAAACATGCCCTAGATCTAAACTTGAACAAACTGTGTATCAACAAACATCAATAAACCCTAGATCTAACACAATCAACACTCAAAACTTGAAATTCATTACAATCCGACAACATATGTTCAATTTCTTGTTCAGATTTAACAAATAACCCTGAATCTAAGTTTTGCACTTAATCATCGCCGACAGACATGAAACACATAAATCTAGGTCAAATCAGTTCATAATCTACCTTACCCATGATTAAAAATTATGATTGCCTAATAAACACACAAGATCTGAATGAATTTGGGTAGCAATTTGTTTAGAACACGAAAGTTTGGGGATTTCGCTCTTGATCGCCGGAGAGAATACTTTGGGGCGGAATAGGATAAGTGTCATAGGAGCGGAATTAGATGGCTTTATATAGCCTGTCTGATTCCGCTCGAAATGGTCCATTTGTTCTCTCGAGAGAAATCACTTAGAAGCATACAAGCGGAATCAGCCTTTTAAAGCAGCTAGGAGCGGAATCACTTTTTCATGTCATTAGGAGCGAAATTAGAACATATTTTTCAAACTTTTTGAATTTTTAACTTTTTGAATTTTTAACATTTTGATTGTTCATCGACACACCCAGTTAACCAAGTCCAAGTTAATGACCTTGGTCAACTGTTTAGCCCACCAAGTTCAAATTAATGACCTTGATTGACCAGATTATGAAGTACGCTGACGTTTTGATCTGAAAACAGTTCAAATTAATGAACTTTCGAACTTTTTGCACTTTCAAACTTCAAACCTGTATCAGTCACAGTTTAATATCTCCTGCTTACCCAACCCTCATCAAACAGACATGATCTGCACAAGGCTTTGATCGTCTGATTCCCAACGTCGGTTGTCGAAAATAAGATGAACAAATAAAATCCTTTTGGATTTTTTAACAGGATAAACTGAAATATGTACACACAATCTTTTTGTGAGCGTGTTAGGGGATCATATCAGCTGCCGACAAGACACAATCACCGTTAAGCTATTATTTCATACCAAGCCTTAAACAATTCGCGTAGATTGCCGATATACTGATCTTCTTAAATTTTCACAGAACTTTCAATCTGTCTGGGATACGGAATTAAGGTTTTTAAGACTTAAACCTCTACATGTGTCCCACCTCAGTATATACTCCCGTATCCAGATTCCAATATTCAGTCTTACAGGTGAGTATACCTAGATGATATCTGTAATAGGGTGAATTGCGAGGGACGTGAGAGCTCAGGTCGATACTTCCGTATACGCAGAGAGATGACGGCTTCGACTTTACGGTGGGTTCCCTTTAGAGAATCTTTTTACAACAGCACATGATTTGACATTTTGCAATGTTTAATCATTTTTTTATGCTGAGGGGAGGCTTTACAAGTAAAGCATATGCGTAAAGTATTATCCGGGGACTAGGTCAGTATTTCCATATAGCAGAAGTCCCGGGATAATACCCCAGATATCACTAAGCATAAAGACCTAGTATCTCAGAATAAGGGACCTTTCAAACGAGATTTCAGGGGTTACCCATATATCCTGGAGGTGTTCCCCAGGTAAACGCAAGTAAATTTTAGATTTATATCCCAAACTGATCTACTGATTTTGTAAAAACCTTTCGGCACATCTTTAGCGAGACTGCTTAATTGCATTTAAAACGTTACATTTCTTTAGCGTACTGTGTTCGTCTAGCTGATGTACTATCATTTCCCCTATTTTACACAGACTCTTTTTCAAGTTTTCTAATGTTTTTGGATTTTTGTGATTTTATCATGTTTTTGTATTTTTCTGCGAATATCTCCCCCTAAAAAGAAAAACATATTTTTGTGTTTTTGTTTTTTATCGAAAAGCAGAAAAAAACATGACATGGTTCACATCTGATCGCCGCCCTCCTCGGCTTCACATTCTACTACCCTCCCAGAACTCAGATTTTTTAACCCAATCAATTTTAGAAGATACTAAAATCTCTTTTTGTCAAAGGGTTTTGTATAAAAATCAGCTTTCTGATCATCGGTGTGTATGTGCTCAATTCGGATTAACTTCTTCTCGTGACAATCACGGATGAAGTGGTGACGGATTTCGATATGTTCCGTTTTTGAATGGTGAACCGGGTTTTTAGTGATGTTTGTAGCTGCTTCGTTGTCCACATAAATTGGAGTATCCAAGAATTGCAAACCGAAATCGCGCATTTGCTGTTGGATCCATAGGATCTGTGAGCAACAGTTGGAGGCTGAAACGTATTCTGCCTCACACGTAGAAAGCGCCACTGTGTTTTGTTTCTTGCACTGCCAAGTAACGAGTCGAGTTCCAAAGAACTGACACCCAGCAGTGGTGGACTTAGCATTCTGCTTGCAGCTTCCAAAGTCAGAATCAGCGAAACCTGATAGGGAGAAGTCACCCGAGCGAGGATACCAGAAGCCGATGCTTGGGCAGCCTTTCAAATACCGTAAAATACGTTTGACAATTGTCAGGTGTGACTGTTTCGGGCTCGACTAATATCTGGCACAGAGACATGTCGGGTACATGATGTCTGGACGGGAAGCAGTGAGATACATCAGAGATCCAATGATTGACCGGTACAATGTCTCGTCCACTTTCACTCCACTTTCGTCTGGACAAATCCCGTGATTCTGTGCAAGGGGGGTTGCTGCAGGACTGCATTCAGTCATGTCGAACTTGTCAAGCACTTCCTTTACGTATTTCGTTTGGTGAATGAATATTCCATGGGGCATCTGCTCCACCTGCAGCCCGAGGAAGAACTTCATCTCCCCCCATCGAACTCATCTCAAACTTTTTCTTCATTACTTTCTCAAACTCTTTACAAAGATCGTCGTTGGTGGAACCGAAAATGATATCGTCAACATAGATCTGCACGATCAACAAATGGCCTGCCACTTCCTTTGTGAACAACGTGCTATCTACTATCCCTCTGGTGAACCTGTTGGCCAACAGATATTGGGAAAGCGTCTCGTACCAGGCTCTCGGGGCCTGGTGAAGTCCGTAGAGTGCCTTGTCCAGCAGATAGATCTTGTTTTTGTGTTGTAGATCTGTGAACCCCGGCGGTTGTCCCACATACACCTCTTCTTTGATTTTTCCGTAAAGGAAGGCAGATTTGACGTCCAGCTGGTACACTTTAAAGTCTTTCCATGACGCGAACGCCAGGAAGATCCGAATCGCCTCGAGTCTAGCAACCGGCACATAAACTTCGTCGTAGTCGATGCCTTCTTGCTGACTAAAGCCTTGTACCACCAATCGTGCTTTGTTCCTCACCACGACTCCTCTGTCATCCCTTTTGCACTTGAAAACCCATTTTGTTTTTATCAACTTTTGATTTTGTGGCAGATCAACTAGTCTCCAGATACCCAGCTTTTCAAACTGTAGCAGCTCTTCCTGCATTGCATTTACCCAGCTATCCTCAGTCAACGCCTCTTTGTAAGTTCTGGGCTCGATCTGCGAAATAAAACACTTTAATGAGAATTCTTCTTGCAAATGTGCAACAAAAGAATAGAAACATGTAAGAGCTCGATTGATTTGGTCTCTAGTTTTGACACCACTGTCACACCCCGACCACATAAAACAACAAAACGTGGCGGAATCGTCGGGGAGTGTTGTAACAGAAACATTGTTTCATAACACATGGAAAATTGAAATGTTGTTTTATTGATTAAAAGAATTACAATGTCTTACAAACAAATAAGCATAACATAATTAACTAGTCTTGCATCTTTTAATGTCACTAAGGCCCAAGTCCGCCTATGTGTATCTTGATCAATCCTATGCATCATCTCCTGAAACACATGTGAAAATAGGTACGTCAGCATAAAAATGTCGGTGAGTACATAGGTTTTATTGATTTAGGATTCATGACTTATAAGTTTAGAAAAAAAGTTGTTTAACAAACAGTCAGTCATGATCCTTTAAAAATGTTTTGTTTTATAAATCATTTGAAAAGCGATGATAGATATGTATATTTAAATGAATAATGTAAGGTTAAATGAATAACCCAGTAAAATGAATTTGTATAAATCAAACTGTTTTGTAAAACAATGTCTTGTGAAAAATATGTTATTTGTATAAAATGTATAAGTCCAAATTGAATGATTTAAATAACGCTACGACATGTAATATAATACAAGCACTTATATATAGGAAGTACCAGCGGCGTATCCACCATGCTTGTATCACATTACACACGTCTCGTTACTCAAATCACTTACCCAAACAAACCACCAATGTAAATTGCCCATGTCTAAACCATTTGTCAAATGTCATAGTAAAAACCATGTCAAAAATGTTTATGTCAAATGTTATCATGAAATGTGTAAACAAAAAGTCATGTATGGCAAGTGAAAAATGTATCAACTAAACCATAGGTGAAAATGCACAAAACTAAGTATTGAAGTAAAACTCAGTTTAAATCAATGTTATGTTTTGTGGATGTGCATGCTATACTGATATAAACACTTATGCGGTATGTTAAACGCAATACATTCAAGCCTTGAGACAGCAGGATAACCTTAGAGTAAAGGTTATCAAAGTGAAAATGTTCACGGATTCAGTCATTCCTTACACCCAAACAAACCTAGGATGTCAGGAACGGGATTTGTCAAGTCCTATGGTACCATTACTTACTACCGAGCGGCGTAGCTAATGTTAATGAATGTAGTAAAAGAACCGTTTAAACAAACCAAATGTTTTACCGAATGTAAGCATGTGATGTGATGTGAATGTACTAAGTATGGACTAAATGAACATACATAGCATGAAAAAGGTAAATGTAAATCAAATGTACTAAGTATGCTAAGTAAACATACAAAGTAGAAAAGTCATGTAAATCAATGTGCTAGCATGCTCAGTAAATATACATAGCAGAAAAAGTAGTGAAAACAATGTGCTAGCATGTTAAGTAAACATACATAGCAAAAGAAATGTGATGTAAAACAATGTGCTAGCATGTTAAGTAAACATACATAGCAAAACATAATGAAATCGTGTACTAATAGTGTACTAATGAAAATAGCAAGTATATGATATGAAAACATGAAAAGCATGAAAGTAACAAGTAGGCACATGTGTTTCACCCCAAAATGTTTGGAAAATAGTAAAAGAGGGGACTATGTACTCACTTGAGATTTGCTCAATAGACTTTAAATATCCACCAAGCAAAGCTAGAAGATCACGAATTCAAACGGCACCTAATATAAGTATCTACATTAATAAACGGACCTAACGGAGGATCGGGTAGTACGAGGGTTTGTAAACCAAATAAGTGTGGGAACTTATGTAATATGGTTTAACAAAGCCTACATACTAAAACGAAACCTAACCTAAGTGCTTACGACCCATTACGACCCGTTTAGGTAGCTTACGCTACTTTAACGCGTCGTTCGCGTAAAACGCGTTCGGACCACTTAACTAGTCCTATAACAAGTAAAATATGCCTTAACATGTCTAATATAGTTACCTAATTAGTTTAGATGTCAAAATTTAGGTTACATATGCTTTAAATAAATTTTGGTGCAAAAAGGGCATTTTGGTAATTTACCTAAGGCATAAGAACTACTTATCATACAACTACTTAAACGACGTGACCATAAGGTATAACCTCGGAAGGTTATTCCCTATACAAGTATGGTCACCTAATGTGTATGGTCGGATCCTAAAGATCGACCAAATGGGTTGGGTTCGAAAGTATAAGCGATTGATTAGATCGCTTACCTTTACGACCCTAAACAAGCACAAATCTAACAGCGACGAGCTAAACATGCTAGAACATGTTTAGTAAAGTTAGAAAACAGGTTTGGTATCAAAACAAACGGTTTTGATACCCTAGAGTAGTTTGGTTACAAAATACGCAAGAAAACGCATTTTGGCCGAAGCTACGACTCGTCACTGAGCCTAGATAACGTGGTAATCAGTAGGTGTAGTCACTAGGGACTATAACCATCGTGATTACGCTCACGTTATGAAGTTCAAACGAACTTCGCGTTGACCAAAAACTGGTCAAAGCGGAAAGTCAAACGCAGTTTGACTTTAACGCTAAAACGAACGAAAAACGCGAAAGAATACTTACAGAAGGTCCCCGCAAGATTGAATTCCAAGTATTTCTCAGGTATGAAGTGATAACCACTCCAACTTAGAGAAAATCTCAGAATTCAAGTGAGTTGGGGCTGAGAAGGGTGGGGGTATTTATAGGATTTCTAGCACCGTTAGGATCGTTTCTTGATTCCCGTGCTTTAATCTTGAGCGTACAAGTGGGCACAAGGTTTTGTGATACTAGGGGCATCCAAAACCAGTCCATAGAATTAAAGAAACTAAGTGCAAAACCATGGGAGCAGCTGGGTTTTAATTAAATGAAGTATTCTGACCTGGGAGAGGCTTACGGACCGTAAGAAACTCCATACGGTCCGTAAGGACCTTATTTGCTAGCAGTAACTTTCAGCAATTGGCAGAACAGGCCCCTGCACCTCCAAACTTGGTTTTTGATGCGTTTTGACACGTTTAAGCCCCGTTAACCCCATTTTAAGGCTCTAAAATGAAGTTAAAGTATAGGGAACTTGAAACATGCTCAAAAATATGTCGGATGTCGGTTCGTTTGGCCGTACGGTTGCGTTGTTCGGTTAATTACGACGGAAGTCGTAACGGACGCAAAAACGATCCAAATTGCGCGACGAATGGATTTTTGACAAGCCAATCACTAAAACATAATATTTTAATGATTACATAAATTTTTGGATGTCCGGATGTATTCAGAACGTAAGATATGCGCGAAAATGCAAACTTATGCACTTTTTGACGCTTTTAGTCCCTGAATGACCCAAAAGTTTATTTTAGCACATCGAACCCCTCAAAGCCTATTTCCAAGCTATGTAAAGGATATTTAGGGTGTGTTTAACTTATGGGCATGTTCCGGAATGTTCGTTACAGTTCAAATCAGCATACTTTCGTAGTTTGTCAATTTTAGTCCCTGTAAGCGAATTAACTTGATTTCGGCATACCAAACCTTCCAAAACTTATTTCTAAGTTATGTAAAGGTTATTTAAGGTATGTTAAGCCTATGTCACTATTCCGGAGTGTTTGTTGCATTAAACTGGTTATAACGCATCAGTGCGCTTATAACCCTCCAGAAAGCGATCTAAAGCCCGAAATCGAACAAGAGTTGATATGTGCAAATGATACACATGTTTATACAAATCCCAAGTATGAAATACAATATTTCATTGGTTTGGTATTTGTTTGATGGCTGAAGTGACACAGGTGTCACAGTCTCCCCTACTTCAGGAAATTTCGTCCCGAAATTTATTTAGAGGAAACTCGTGAGAGCTTGAAACATGAAGTTGAAAAGATCGAACAATACTTGTTAAAATCCTGAACTTTTAGTGACTTTAAATAACATCATGCTTGCAATGTGAGAGGGTTACTTATATACAAGTATATAAAGCGTTATTGGTGCGTCCACCGTACCTCTATTACATTGTTCACATTTTGTTATGGTTGCCACTATTGGTTCTTACACATAACAAGTCTTACCGTGGTTTCCGTGCACTAAACTTCGTAATTACGTATGCATCCATAATTACGTAATTCCTTGCATAGTCACGTGGTGCATCTTATAATGTGTAGGGGAAGGAAACAATGGACGAGCCGGTGATGATTGTGCCTAGACCACCATAGGGTCTTTTAATTAAATCAATGAATGATTTAAATAGACTACCAAGGAGTCTGTTCAGCTATATCACCATATGTCATTCTTAACCAGATTTTGAATCAATCTTTTGACTAGACCACTAAAAAGGGGTCCCTTTGAATTATGGAATGGTACTATATAATCCAAGGGTCTTAACGATTACGTAGAAGCCCATTAAGGATTTAAGGTAGTACCTTATGAATATCCTACTACGAATCCCTCATATGAAGATATGAAAGGTTCTACGAGGATTTGGATAACGAATATCCAGAGTATAAAAACACAAAATATGCATAAAAGAAAATACAAAATGCATAAACACATAGTCACATAACCACAAAATTGTTTATCTTGATTTTAAACTTGTCATGATTTTGTTAATTTGTTCTGCTAACTGAGCACATGTATTTAAAGCACACCAGGTATCCAACCAGTGGATTTTGATTGGTGCTTTAAACATTATCAAGAATCTAACTATGAAGTTAGAAAAGATCTTAAAGAGAAAATTCGATTTCGATTATAAGGAACCGAAATGTTCGAATTAAGGTACACAAAGAATCCAATTAAGGACTCTGATTTGAATGACAATTTTCCACAGGGATTTAATTGTGAAGATAAAAGATCCATATGGATTTTGGGAATTGAAGATGTTTTGAAATCTTGCACTGGGTGTGCTTAAGTCAAAACATGAAGTAAAAAATGCTTATGAAGTTGAGATGCTAGATATGCCAAGGCGATATATGAAGCGGAATTTGAAGGTTAAGTCAATGTATGAGGAAAAATATTTTTGAAAACTATGCATGGGGTTCTAAAAAAATGTGTGCAATGTTTTTGAAACCTTATATATAATACTTTTGAAATCATAAAGTAGGTGTATTAGGTAGGTAGATTTATAAAAATGTTTAAAAATTATGCGGGATAAATTTTGAAATTATGTATAAGGTTTTTGAAAACATGAATGATGCTTTTGAAATCATGCACTTAGTATGTTAAGTAAATACACTATATTAAAAACGTTTTTGAACTATATATAAAATGTTTTTGAAGTCATGAAGATTGTTTTGAAAACTTATGTTATGCATGTTGAAAAATCAGAACGTAATGGGTATGAGATTTGAAAATACCCTTAGTTATCTAACCAAGGATTCAAAGGCACAGATGTGCGAAAAAGCACGATTACTCATAATGTCACTTCATTTCATGTACTTCGTTTCTTAGAATGAAACAAGTATTTAGAATTTTCGAGGAAATCATGAGCGATCACTTGAAAGGGAGAATCACAAGAGTAGTCTGTAAGGAGCGTAGTTCCTTAATGTAGGTATTATAGGGAAATTCCATACACACATGTAACTACACTTGCACATCAGCATTGCGAACAACGACTTTTATTTATGAGCAAGACAGATTGTTTCATAATACAAGAAAACAAAAGAAACAAGGCATAAGACAACAACATCTTTTGCTCAGCCAAATGCTCATCCAAGGGTTGGATTTGCATTGACAATCTTTGGGCATTTGTTCCTGAAATGGCTTGTCTCGCCACAGTTGTAGCAAGCACCAGACGGAAAACGAGCTTGAGTAGGGTTGACTTGGAGTTGGGTAGCAGCAAGGTTTGCAACAACTTTGTTTTAGATAGCAAAGCGGCATATGCTAATCAAATGTCCCCACCGTCCACTGTAGGTACATTTGGAACAGGGTATGAGGTTTAAATGATGACGGTTGCATCGCTTGCACCATGGGGCAGCTCCCAAGTACGGCTTCCTAGCTGGTGGCGTAGCTACCTGGCTAGGTCCCGCTTGATTTGATGCAACTGAAGCGGGTTTCCTTGAAGCCTTACGCTTCCTTGATTTTGGTGCAGGCTCAACTTCTGCTTCCATCTGTGACTCTTGAGTGGCTTCATTATTGAGATGAGACATGGCAATGCCTAAATCCACAGACTTCAGAATCACTTCGCCTATTTGCTGGGCAAATTTGGCTGTTTGCTCAGACATTTGACCATTGCTGAGAGGAAGAGACATTCTAGAAGGGAATGAAAGACAGAGGAAGAAACAAGTGAAAGGTTGTCGGATAATCAAAACAGAATGGCAATGCATAAAAATTGCGATCACTTGTTTGTTACCTAAGGCAAACAAATGAGATGGTGACAAATCAAAGCAAGCGGGTCATAATAATGTATCGCTGAAGACATGCTTGCCTATAAGTGAACACTCACCCCAAGAGTTCCCAGGTAAGAGTGACTGGTCCGATACTGCGGATTTGTACGAACACTCTAGCCTTAGACAGAAAACTCAGAGTACAGGCATTCACTCTTCCAGTTTGCACGTGTTCACATTATTTAGACCCAAACTTTGACGAGTTTGAAAACTCAAAAGGCACTAAGCCAAATATGAGTCAAACTGGAAGGGTTCAAAACCTTATAATAAATCATCCTAGAACAGATGATTGGTTTTCAAGGCAGATCAAAATTTACGTTCTTATTGTGGTTGTCACTTAAGGATAAGTGACGGTATTGTTTTTATGACTAAACGCAAGTAAACTCGCGTTAGGGTCCTAGGAAGGTTATAGACTAGGTCAAAGCATTACTAATAACCTAATTCCCTATAACCATGAGCTCTGATACCAACTTTTCTGTCACACCCCGACCACGTAAAACAACAAAACGTGGCAGAATCGTCGGGGAGTGTTGTAACAGAAACATTGTTTCATAACACATGGAAAATTGAAATGTTGTTTTATTGATTAAAAGAATTACAATGTCTTACAAACAAATAAGCATAACATAATTAACTAGTCTTGCATCTTTTAATGTCACTAAGGCCCAAGTCCGCCTATGTGTATCTTGATCAATCCTATGCATCATCTCCTGAAACACATGTGAAAATAGGTACGTCAGCATAAAAATGCCGGCAAGTACATAGGTTTTATTGATTTAGGATTCATGACTTATAAGTTTAGAAAAAAAGTTGTTTAACAAACAGTCAGTCATGATCCTTTAAAAATGTTTTGTTTTATAAATCATTTGAAAAGCGATGATAGATATGTATATTTAAATGAATAATGTAAGGTTAAATGAATAACCCAGTAAAATGAATTTGTATAAATCAAACTGTTTTGTAAAACAATGTCTTGTGAAAAATATGTTATTTGTATAAAATGTATAAGTCCAAATTGAATGATTTAAATAACGCTACGACATGTAATATAATACAAGCACTTATATATAGGAAGTACCAGCGGCGTATCCACCATGCTTGTATCACATTACACACGTCTCGTTACTCAAATCACTTACCCAAACAAACCACCAATGTAAATTGCCCATGTCTAAACCATTTGTCAAATGTCATAGTAAAAACCATGTCAAAAATGTCTATGTCAAATGTTATCATGAAATGTGTAAACAAAAAGTCATGTATGGCAAGTGAAAAATGTATCAACTAAACCATAGGTGAAAATGCACAAAACTAAGTATTGAAGTAAAACTCAGTTTAAATCAATGTTATGTTTTGTGGATGTGCATGCTATACTGATATAAACACTTATGCGGTATGTTAAACGCAATACATTCAAGCCTTGAGACAGCAGGATAACCTTAGAGTAAAGGTTATCAAAGTGAAAATGTTCACGGATTCAGTCATTCCTTACACCCAAACAAACCTAGGATGTCAGGAACGGGATTTGTCAAGTCCTATGGTACCATTACTTACTACCGAGCGGCGTAGCTAATTTTAATGAATGTAGTAAAAGAACCGTTTAAACAAACCAAATGTTTTACCGAATGTAAGCATGTGATGTGATGTGAATGTACTAAGTATGGACTAAATGAACATACATAGCATGAAAAAGGTAAATGTAAATCAAATGTACTAAGTATGCTAAGTAAACATACAAAGTAGAAAAGTCATGTAAATCAATGTGCTAGCATGCTCAGTAAACATACATAGCAGAAAAAGTAGTGAAAACAATGTGCTAGCATGTTAAGTAGACATACATAGCAAAAGAAATGTGATGTAAAACAATGTGCTAGCATGTTAAGTAAACATACATAGCAAAACATAATGAAATCGTGTACTAATAGTGTACTAATGAAAATAGCAAGTATATGATATGAAAACATGAAAAGCATGAAAGTAACAAGTAGGCACATGTGTTTCACCCCAAAATGTTTGGAAAACAGTAAAAGAGGGGACTATGTACTCACTTGAGATTTGCTCAATAGACTTTGAATATCCACCAAGCAAAGCTAGAAGATCACGGATTCAAACGGCACCTAATATAAGTATCTACATTAATAAACGGACCTAACGGAGGATCGGGTAGTACGAGGGTTTGTAAACCAAATAAGTGTGGGAACTTATGTAATATGGTTTAACAAAGCCTACATACTAAAACGAAACCAAACCTAAGTGCTTACGACCCATTACGACCCGTTTAGGTAGCTTACGCTACTTTAACGCGTCGTTCGCGTAAAACGCGTTCGGACCGCTTAACTAGTCCTATGACAAGTAAAATATGCCTTAACATGTCTAATATAGTTACCTAATTAGTTTAGATGTCAAAATTTAGGTTACATATGCTTTAAATAAATTTTGGTGCAAAAAGGGCATTTTGGTAATTTACCTAAGGCATAAGAACTACTTATCATACAACTACGTAAACGACGTGACCATAAGGTATAACCTCGGAAGGTTATTCCCTATACAAGTATGGTCACCTAATGTGTATGGTCGGATCCTAAAGATTGACCAAATGGGTCGGGTTCGAAAGTATAAGCGATTGACTAGATCGCTTACCTTTACGACCCTAAACAAGCACAAATCTAAAAGCGACGAGCTAAACATGCTAGAACATGTTTAGTAAAGTTAGAAAACAGGTTTGGTATCAAAACAAACGGTTTTGATACCCTAGAGTAGTTTGGTTACAAAATACGCAAGAAAACACATTTTGGCCGAAACTACGACTCGTCACTGAGCCTAGATAACGTGGTAATCAGTAGGTGTAGTCACTAGGGACTATAACCATCGTGATTACGCTCACGTTATGAAGTTCAAACGAACTTCGCGTTGACCAAAAACTGGTCAAAGCAGAAAGTCAAACGCAGTTTGACTTTAACGCTAAAACGAACGAAAAACGCGAAAGAATACTTACAGAAGGTCCCCGCAAGATTGAATTCCAAGTATTTCTCAGGTATGAAGTGATAACCACTCCAACTTAGAGAAAATCCAGAATTCAAGTGAGTTGGGGGTGAGAAGGGTGGGGGTATTTATAGGATTTCTAGCACCGTTAGGATCGTTTCTTGATTCCCGTGCTTTAATCTTGAGCGTACAAGTGGGCACAAGGTTTTGTGATACTAGGGGCATCCAAAACCAGTCCATAGAATTAAAGAAACTAAGTGCAAAACCATAGGAGCAGCTGGGTTTTAATTAAATGAAGTATTCTAACCTGGGAGAGGCTTACGAACCGTAAGCAACTCCATACGGTCCGTAAGGACCTTATTTGCTGGCAGTAACTTTCAGCAATTGGCAGAACAGGCCCCTGCACCTCCAAACTTGGTTTTTGATGCGTTTTGACACGTTTAAGCCCCGTTAACCCCATTTTAAGGCTCTAAAATGAAGTTAAAGTATAGGGAACTTGAAACATGCTCAAAAATATGTCGGATGTCGGTTCGTTTGGCCGTACGGTTGCGTTGTTCGGTTAATTACGACGGAAGTCGTAACGGACGCAAAAACGATCCAAATTGCGCGACGAATGGATTTTTGACAAGCCGATCACTAAAACATAATATTTTAATGATTACATAAATTTTTGGATGTCCGGATGTATTCAGAACGTAAGATATGCGCGAAAATGCAAACTTATGCACTTTTTGACGCTTTTAGTCCCTGAATGACCCAAAAGTTTATTTTAGCACACCGAACCCCTCAAAGCCTATTTCCAAGCTATGTAAAGGATATTTAGGGTGTGTTTAACTTATGGGCATGTTCCGGAATGTTCGTTACAGTTCAAATCGGCATACTTTCGTAGTTTTTCAATTTTAGTCCTTGTAAGCGAATTAACTTGATTTCGGCATACCAAACCTTCCGAAACTTATTTCTAAGTTATGTAAAGGTTATTTAAGGTATGTTAAGCCTATGTCACTATTCTGGAGTGTTTGTTGCATTAAACTGGTTATATTTACGCATCAGTGCGCTTATAACCCTCTAGAAAGCGATCTAAAGCCCGAAATCGAACAAGAGTTGATATGTGCAAATGATACACATGTTTATACAAATCCCAAGTATGAAATACAATATTTCATTGGTTTGGTATTTGTTTGATGGCTGAAGTGACACAGGTGTCACAACCACTTTGCAGGTCACCAATTATTTGCTCTGACAGATGGTAAGACAAAGTGCAAGGCATAACGGTGTCAGGCACAATCACTTCCGATTGCAAGTTCGATATATCAAGATCAACGGTTTGATCCTCAGCTTCCATCGAAGTAACATTTGGTTCCTCGTTAAAGGTCGGAGTTGATTCCTCCTCTGAGTCGTCAGAGTTGTCAAATGTTGGAGCTGGTTCCTCTGGTGGTTCATGAGCCGTTCCACTCGGTCCGGCTTCATCATTGTGAGTACCCTCGGTGGGTTGAGAAACCACTAGCAGTATAGACCCTTGCTCCTGTGACATAGATTGCTGGTACTGGTACATAAGTGCTAGTTCCTCGTCACTCGGCTGAACCGGTAATTGAAACGACTGCCAGAGCTTGTCATAATCGAACAGGAATCTTTGTCCGGGAAGTTGTGGTGATGGAGTGTGCTTCTGACAATCCACATGCTGAACTTGTATCACTTTCCCCAGGCACGGTACGAACACCCTTTTCAGTGGGCTTGCGTAACCTACAAAGAAACCCTCATTTAATTTAGCACCAAATTTTCCATTCTCATCAATAAATGTACACGGAGACCCAAATGGCTCCAGAAACTCAAGATTCGGTTTGTATCGGTGCAGCAACTCAAAGCATGTCTTTTTGTACTTTTTGACGGTGAGTATGCGATTCAAGGTATAACAAGCTGCAGATACTGCTTCGCTCCAGAAGAAGATTGGTAGTTTGGAATCGGCTAACATTGTTCGAGCTGTCTCTATTAGGGTCTGATTCTTTCGTTCAGCGACACCGTTCTGTTGTGGTGTGTACGGCGCACTGAATTCATGAAGAATTCCCTTTTCATTGCAAAACTCGTACATTTTGTTGTTTTTGAATTCCGTTTCGTTGTCACTACGAATTCTTCGGATTGGCAGCTTATACACCGTTTCCATCTTCTTGAACAACACCATCAACGACTCAAAAGTCTGATCTTTTCTTTCTAAGCACACGACCCACGAGAACCTTGTAAAGTCATCAGTCACCACCAAGCAGTACAAGTCTCCACTGATGCTCTTTACATTGACAGGCCCGAAGAGATCCATGTGTAATCTCTCAAGAGGTAACCTGATCGAATTAAGTATCTTTGGTGGGTGTGACTTCCGAGTCTGCTTCCCTTTTTTACAAGCTACACAATCATCAGACAAATGAAAACTCTTTAAGTTTACACCTTCTACCAAATCATTGTGTACTAGAAAATTCATTTTACGAACATGAATGTGGCCCATCTTTCGATACCACATAATTGATTCTTTTTCCATTGCTTTTGATTTTGACACAAAACATTGTTTTTGATGAGTTGTTGGTGTTGCAACGCTCATATCAAGAATATACAGGTCGTTCTCCCGTGGAGCGCGCAACAACACCATCTCATCAGGGATTTTAAACCCCGGTTTTAAAATCACACACTCGTTCTTTGTGAAATGTACACTGAAAGATTTATCACATATTTGCGAAATACTAAGTAAATTGTTTTCCAACTCTACTATATAGTTTACTTTCTCGAATGAGATGACACCATTCGTCAATGTTCCCTGTCCAACAATTCTGCCGCCTTGATTTCCGGCAAAGCCCACATAACTTCCATTTATTGATTTGACGTCGTAAAGAAGAGCTAACATCCTAGTCATATGTCTCGATGCACCACTATCCATGATCCACTTCGAAATGATAGACCTGGGCAGCCCCTGCAAACATCAAATCAACTTATTCAAACAATGACGCCCATGATTTCTTAACCTCAGAAACACTGCCAAACACTACATCACACTTCTCATCTGTTTTAGGAAAGTTAAATGTGACATTAGGAACATCATCTTTCACAATTTGTTTTACTTTGTTGTTAATCGATGGAAACTCAGCAAGAAATTTGTCAAGTTCAGATTCAAATTCTGGAACATCATCTTTTAAAACCTTTGTTTCATTTTTAACGCATTTTCCATCTTTTTGACCTCAACTGATGGTTTCGACTTCGCAACCCATGATTGGTTATCAAAAATTTTTGTTTTCTGATAAATTTTTGAAGTCTTGCGAGACTTGGAAGATTCGCCAACCTCGAAGATCGATTTCGGCTTATCCTTCGACTTCAAAGATTCACCTCTCTTTAAAATGCAAATCGGAGAAACCATTGGTTTTTTACCTTTTGTATCAATCGGTGATTTGGTCGAGGTTTTTGAACAGTTTGTTTTTGAACAGTTGGTTTTTGAACAGTTAGTTTTTGAACAGGTTTTTCAAACACTTTCTTGCATTGTTTTGCCATGTGCCCGATTTCATTACAGCGATAACAGACTCTTTTGTCATATTCGACAAAAGTTGATTTGACTGTCTCCTCTTTCAACTTTTTCGCTGCATTGAAATCGTCCACGACTTATTAACTAAAAATGTAGTCCTTTTCATCATCTACACTCGGTCCAGCAACAAAGATATCATTCATTTTCTCTTTCGGCTTAACCACCTGCTTAGCCGTTTTCTTCTCAAAACCGATCCCTTTGTTTTTAAAATTGTTTTTCTTGTTATTACCCTTTCCTTCCCACTCTTTCTTTCCTGAACTGGTAGGACGTGATGTAACAAAAGATTTTTTAGGTTTTGAAAAGAATTCTTTGTTGTTAACCTCATCAATGTTCATTTCAACCAACTTAAAAACTTTCTCAATATTCTCAATCTTCACATTCTGAAGAGGATACTCGAAATCGGAGTAAAGTTTGTCTGTTCCAATCATAGTGTATACCACCATAATCGGATCATCATTCGTACTTTTGTCCGATTTCGGTATAAAACGATCCAAGAAATTACCCTCATCTTCAGACTCACTAACATCTTTCTCAGATTGAGACTTTTCAAAGTTATCACTCTCCTCATCTAACACCTGATCGACAACGGTTTTGATAACCTATGATTCATTATCGGTGTCGGATGCAGAGAATGTAACATCAATGTTCTCAGGCAAATCATCCTCAATCGATCTCAACTTGAGATTCAAAGCAACTTCCACCCCATCAGGATATTTCTGTGTATAATGATTCCACATTGGGGGTGGAACGCTCTTAAAGACTGGTGCAGCATGTGGCTGCTGTGGGACAATCTGTTCAAGAACATAAGATGAAGCCACATAACTCATGAATTTTTATCAATTCGATCATTTTCGAGTTTAGCTAATTCAAGCTCTTTCTTTAGTGAAGCGATCGTGTCTAGATGAAAATTAACCTCAACTTGTTTATCAAACAATGTTGCTTTAACCAATTTTGTTGCTTTGTCGTTTTCAACACTCTCTTTTTGGATCATTTTAATTGACCTGGCAAGAGTATCATAAGCCTCTTTGACTTGTCCAAGGTCAAATTTTAGCATATCTGCATGATGTTTCAATTCCTGATACTTAGTGTCTTTCTCAAGACACTCCATGCACGGTTGTAAACACTTCTGGCATGGTGTTTCAGGGATTGAAACAACTTTCTCAACAACCTGTTCATCACAAACAATTTTCACATCTTGTTTACCGATATTTTTCAACTCAGACTCAGACACTTTGACTTCCTGAACTCCAAATTTCTGATCTGACTCCTGTTTGACTGACACGGTACTGACAGACTCTGACTTCTCGAGTTCTGTGTCTACCTCTTTTAGCTTTCCCATGAGAGCTTTGTCAGCGATATCTTTCAATGTCTCTCCAGTCAACTCTTTTGTCACATCTATCATTTCCTCGACAACTTCTTTCTTTTCTTCGTATCTTGGACACGATCCAGTCGTTGGTTCTTCGAAATAACCTGCAAAAGATTCAAACACTTTAGGAGGCATTATTGATTTCATAGAACTTGCCAATACCTCCTGTTCTGACTGGTAATAGTAAACTTCTGCAGCGATTTCTTCAATGTCAACCACATTCTCAACAGGAACCTCTTCAACAATCATTTCTGGTTCAGTCACCATCTCCGGTACTTCAACTATTTCTGCCATCATGGCCTGCCCATCACTTCCCGGGATGTATTTATCCCAGGTAAAACCTTCGGCTACTTTTTCATCATCTTGATTCACGATAAGAGCCTTCTCCGGTTTGTTTTCGATTTGCGGCCTCTGAACAGCAGGTTGTTGGTTAGGCTGATGATAGATCGCCTGCCTGTAATAATTGTTTGTGAACGGGTTCTGATGGTTGTTCACTTCACGGTTTGGGCATTCTCTCTTGAAATGGCCACGTTCCTTACACTTGAAGCAGGTAACTTTTGATTTGTCGAACCCTAGCTTCTGATCAGGACCTGAGAGACTGTTTCTGCCTGTGATCTCTATAAAGCGTTGTGCCCTTCTAACCAAACTTGCCATGCACCATTTTATATCAATCAATTCAAGTTCCTCGTGGTCGATCTGGTCGTAATCCTCTTTTGTCATATCCGGATTACCGATCCTGCCCGCCACTAAACCTTCATACGCCTCTAAAACGGAAGCCAGTAAAGCAATGTGTTGTTTCGCAGCTGTTTCAGTAATTTCATTTCCGTTCTTAATATTCACCGCGATGTTGCATTGCACCCCAAAAACGTAAGCCTGATTGTTGGAACTTGTAGAGCTTTGAGGTGAAGACTGCTCCTGAGCTTTGAAGTTTGGATCATAGTTCACAAATGGTGAGGACTTGTTTGATTGTGGAGTGTTTGTAGAAGCACTTGAATTTGTATCAGCACTAAAACCTGTCTGTATCTTTGGACTTTGATTTGTTGCAACAAGAGTGCTTCCTTTGTAGTAAAGAGATACGTCTTGCTGCACATTTGCTGAATTCATCTTCCTTATCTTCAACAACTCCAATTCATGAGCCTCTATCTTCTCGATAAATGAACTGAGATTCAAATTCACGAAATCCGAGTTATTCTTCAGCATCATTAAGTATGTGCCCCATTCATCATAAGGTAATGCGTCGGACGACTTGTCGATCCACTATTCGTTTGTCTTTGTAATCTCCAATCTTTTCATCTCTACCACAAGATGGCAATAACGTTCAATCAACTGCTTCGTTGTTTCACCCTTCATCCTGGTAAAGATGTCGAACTCTTTCTTGATTAGGGCTTTCTTGCTTTTGATCATAGAAACGCTGCCTTGGAACTTCACCTTTAATGCTTGCCACATCGATTACGAGTTGTCATCATGTTGTAACAGCACAAGAATATCTTCTTTTATGGCCTGTTGGAGAATACTGACCATCTTCTTCTCAGCCTTAAAATCAATCTGTTCAGTCTCAGTTAAACTCCCAATGCCTTTCTCTAAGCCCAATCCATCAACAGGTGGAACATATTTCTTTTCTATCTTCATCCAACACTCAAAATGGTTGGCTTGTACCCAATTCTTGAAACGACCCGACCATCCGGCATACTCATCCAAGTTCATAAGCTTTGGCGGTTTCTGCATTGTTCCTAGTTTATTCTCCATGTTGACATTTTGAAAAATGCTTGTCGGGTTTTGTGTTGCCGTCATGCCGCTACCCGCAAAAAGATTATAAAAATCTTGATTTTCCATTTTAGGTGACAAATTTTGAAAAATTTTTAACTTTTTGACAAACAGGTTACTTTTACTGAAAAATTTTCTACACAGATTGAATTCCCAACACAATATCACGAACGAAACGGACTTAAACCCTCAAACCATGATTTTACACTAAACAGTTTTTAGGAGCGGAATCAAAGTTTAAAATTTCAGGGGAAATCAACTATGTGAGCTTCGAGCGGAATCAAGATTATTCCCTAGAGCGAAATCAGAATTTTAAACTTTTGGAGCAAAATCAACACCTCAGGAGCGGAATCACTGACAAATCTCGAGCGGAATCAGATGATTCGAGCGGAATCACTGATTTCGCTTCTACAGTTTGGAGCGGAATTAAAACTTTTGTAATGAAAACCTGATTTCGCTCAGAATTACGAGCGGAATCAACCAAATGCACTTTCGAGCGGAATCAGGTCTCGAGCCATTTTTAACCACTTTTAAGCTGTATTTTAATCTGAAACTCTCAAGGGTTTGTTAATTGTCAATTTTACACAATATGTCCAAATTTCAGTCCATTTTGTCCGTGGCAATGTCCAGAAACTCAAAAAATGTAGTAAAAAAGCTTTGATTCTGGTATTCTAGCTCATAACTGGCTCTGATACCAATTGTAGGATCGTTATTGACGATCAATTGAGTCAATCAGAGCTAAACACCACTGTTTATACAGCGGAAATACACAAACAGCTTGAATCAAAATAGAATGGAGTAGAAACAGAATGTAGATTACTTTAAATACGTTTTCTCATTAATACTTCTCAGAAAAATTTGGCAGCAGTTCGGCTACACAATCGACATTTTTTTTAAAATGAGAAAACAAACGAACTATATAAAGGGGGCTGATTCCGCTCCTAATGACATTGTGTCATTTCGGGCGAAATCAAGACTTTGTGATTTCGCTCCAAATGACACAATGTCATTAGGAGCGGAATCAGGACTTTAAAACACAAAACTTACAAAACAGCCCTATACAATACATAATTCACATATTTGACCCCTAGACCCTATTCAAGCTTGACTAAGACTAAGACGCAGGCTTTAGACATTCGTGCACCAACAATTTTAGGAAATTAATGGATCTGGCGAAGTGTGCAATTGTGTCAAGCTGCGTAGTGAATAACGATGTCATCCAGGTTTAGGAGCTGTAACCCGTACCTGGATGGGTTACATGTCTTTAAACCACGCTTTTATTTAAGTCTTTTGTTGCGTCATGTGAACACACTTTAATCTTGTCATGGTTGTAACTTGTTTTATGTGTCGACTTTTTTAAACAATGACGTTGTGGTATCTTTAAACTTAATGAATGGATGATCATCATGTGTTTTATTTTCATATAACATTGTTATGATTGTTGTTATGGTATTAAGAAGTCACACCAAATTAAACCCACGCTTCTGCAAAAGCCAGGGTGTGACAAAACGAGGGTCGGCTGTCCGAATGGACATCCAATCGGATGACCATCCGCTCGGATGACCATCCGACCAGATGGCCATTCGACCGGGAAGCCATCCGATCACCTGCATTTCTCCACCGACTTAACCCATCCGAACAATGCCATTCGATTGGAGTTGTCACTATCATCTATAAATAGGACACTTGACCCTTCATTCTCACCTTTCACTCTGCCATCCGATCACACGCACTCAAGTCACTCTCAGTCACTTTAATCGCAATTCAAGGCCATCTCTTAAGTATTTCCCCTCAAAACTTGTACAATCTTCATCTTTAATCACTTCTACACCATATTCTTCATCAAAATCACACGACCACTTCAACATTTTCCTCGAAAACCAACTGATTTGAACCCCTTGAAGGTGGTTTCTACTCGGTTGCTTATGCAAACTGTTATGGAGCACCATTTAACCAAGATTGGTTCCAGATCTAGCGGATTTTCACAACCTTTTTACTAGATCTAAAGGATTATTACACTTTTATACCAGATCTGACGGAATTTCATATGTTTCCGGCTTGGATCTGATAAACTTCACGTTTTACAACTGATTTCTGAACTTTTCTTCAGTTTTTGTACAAAACCTTGGTGAAATCAGACTTAAACAGACTCTTGACTCGTTCCTTAGTCGAGAGCGGCTTGAAAATCGATTTCCACAGGAAAAATAACCGATCTACGGGTCCAAACATGAAATTCCATCAAGAACAGCTCGACGGTTCGAAAGGGGTGATACCCATCTGATCGAAGTAGCCGAGTTTGGTGTGTTTCTGTTGTTTGACACGTCGTCACACCGTCTCCGTTAACTCAAAGCTTAGAAAATTTTTACGAAACTCCACCCACTAACCATCTGTTCGAATGGCCATCCGATCGGATGACCATCCGTCCAGATGATCTGATTATGATAACACTTGTTGTTCGTTTTTACTGGACACTATGATCAAAAACTTAAACAGTTCACGGACACCTACACACTGTTCGAATGGCCATCCGTTCGAATGTTCATCCAGATGATCTGATTATGAAATAACATGGGTAAAGATGGAATTGAATTTTAGATTGTAAATGATGGGCCTGATAAATTTACTATTTTATCCCTGGAGTGTCTTAAATTTTAGTGCAATTTACTATCATGTCCCTTTCAAATGCCTTGTACTTATTTGTACATGTTGCTTCAAAAGTTATACCTGATGTTAAATTACATTTCTATCCATTAGATTTGCATTATATATTTATATAGATATTTATTGTTATTTAACCTTAAATTAAGAAGCCATGAGCTTAATCCCAAAACTATAAAGAAATAGCTCTAAATTTAATCTTTAACGTCTTTTAATCTTTCAATTCCTACATCGGCTGCAAGTGTAAAAACTGACTACAGCATCAGAAATTAAACTAAAAAAAGGTAAAAGAAAATTACTCAATCCAACATTCTTACTGACCGAACCACGATTGAGGAAGGTCTTGCCCCGATTTAACTAGTCAGTCCTAGACAAGGGTATGTACGTTAATATAACACACTTGGCCACTTGAGTTGAGGGACCTCTTTTTTCGTGAATATTAAAAAACATATTGGAGTTTTTGTATAGAGTAAAATGCACAGATAGTTGTTAAAGTAACAACTTAGTCCTTACTTTTTTAAAATTACATAGGTGTTACATTTGGTTTGAACGGTGGTTACTTGAATAGTCTCTACAGTGGATAGTCGTTAATTTGTGAGGTTAAATTGGTATGAAATGACTCAATTGCCCATACTAAAAAATAGGCAAAAGTTTTAAATAACAAATTACAAGGAAAAATTACAAGTTTTTTCCTTTATCTTGATACCCTTTTTCAGGGGGTGTCATTTTCAACGAATTTTGACAGGTTTTGCCCTTTATAGGAAAATTGTTTCAGAGCTTGTCCTTTAGTCCTAACCCTGTCAATTTTTGTTGTTAAATCTGTTCATGGAACTTGCATTTGAGGGCATTTTTGTTATTTCACCTAAAAGGACTAAATATATAAATAACTTAAATACTCAAACATTTTAATAAATTAAAATGTTATCTCTCTATCACTTAGAACATCCACCACCACCACCACTATCCAACCCATCGCCACCACTCTCTCTCTCTATCCCTGACGTAACCCACCACTTTCTCACACCACAAACATACAAACCCTAAAATCAAAACCTTTATCTTCTACTCAAAATCAAAACCCAACGCTTATACACAAAATCATACTCTTGATGGAGTTCTTGATGAGAAATCCGGTGAGTTCTGGACAAAAAAACTACCAATTGCAATTGAGTGTGTGAGAGTCGAGTTAGAGAGAGAAACAACTTTCAGATTCCAAATATGAAATAACCGCTCAAATTCTGTTCGAGCAATTACTTACTTCGATCGATCACTTTCATGGATGATGACTTCCAAGCATTAAATCATCATCAACAACATCACAAAACCGTCGATCTGCTTCACAACAACAACAATCAATCTGATGTCAGCAGCACACCGATCGTTCTTATAAACCATTCCCAGGTTCCGATCAGCTTCACAGTAACAATAATAAATCCAACTCAGGGTGTTAAGGTATGATTTTTATAATTTGTGGTGGTGGTAGTCTGGTAAAGAAGTCACAGGAATGTGTGTGGCTTAAGAGAAAGAGAGAGAGATGAGGGTGAGAGAGTGAGGGGTGAAGGGGTTTTTATATTATTATTTTTAAATTTTTGTATTAAAAGGGTTAAAAAGACTTACTTGCCCTTATGTGGGTTTCAGATGACCAGATTTAACAAGAAAATCTACATGAGTTAGGGCTAAAGGACAAGACGTGCAAGAATTTTCCCTATAAAGAGCAAAACCTGTCAAAATTCGTTGAAAAAGTCCATCGCCTGAAAAAAGGGTATCAAGATAAAGTACAAAACTTGTAATTTTTCACTAAAACAAAATATAAAATCAAATAGATGGACCCTACCTACCCATGTTCATCTTCATCACCGACCACCCCACCCTCATTACCGCCTGTGTGTTACTCCTAACTCGCCGAACCGTAGACCTACTATTATTATCTGCAAGTCGCCAGAAAAACCCAGGTGTTCAAACCTGTAACCCTATGGGTTGTGGATAGAAACAAGACAGGGGACCCAGGGTGGGGATGGGGGCAGTGATGCGTGTCTGGTGGTGGCGAGCTCGTGGTTTAGTGTTCCGATTTGGTTAAGTGTTCGACCGGGAAGATGGTGGTGAGCTCGTTTTTCAAGTTACTTAGGTATCGACAGCGAAAAAGAGGTGGGGAAGGGATGGGGGCGGTGATGCATGACTGGTGATGGTGGTTTGATGATGAACGACAAACTCGTGATTACAGAGATGCATTCTAGCCAAAGCATTACAATGGGGGATTGGTTGTAGTGGAGGTGTGGTTTTTGTTTCAATGAAGATGAGGAAGATATATGGTAGGGTGGTGTAGGTAGAAGATTATATGTTAAATAAAAAATTGTGGGCCATAAGTAATTTATTATATTTCATTTTGTTTTTATGTTCTTTTATTTTTTATTAAGGGCAAAAAAGTCATTTCACAAACACTTAATTGGATAATATAACGGCCATCCAGTGTAGGGAGTATCCGAGTAACAATTTGTCAAACCACAAGAAACACCCTTGTAATTTTAAGGTGTTACATTGAAAAACCACATGATGTAAACGAACTGAACGAATATGAATAAGGCCTTGTTCGTGTTCGTTCATTAAGGAAACAAAATGTATTCACGAACGGTTCATGAACACTTACCGAACAAGATTTTATGTTCGTGTTCGTTCATTAAGAAAATGAGCATGTTCACGAACACAAATAAATTTGGCAAACGTGATGAAGGATAAAGGCTGATGGCCCAGAGAGTAGCCACTAGTACTTGAATCCCTTATTGTGGAACGAAGGCTGATCGTATTCGTCGATGTAAATAATAAGAAATGAAAGGGAAATAGTGCATAAACAAGGTGAAATAAGGTGGACCTAGTTTAATTGTTAGGGCAATAAAATAAATTATAAGTTTAATAATATAAAAAGTATAGATAAAATATATGAAAGTACAAAAATCTTTAATTGAAACACAAACATAAGAACATAAACGAACACAAATTCACGAACACCTTACCGAACGTTCATGAACACAATTGAACGAACGAGACCTCTGTTCATGTTCGTTCATTTAACTAATCGAATGGAATTTCTTGTTCATGTTCGTTCATTTATTAAACGAACAAACATAAACGAACTTCCCGCCGAAGGGTTCACGAACTGTTCGCTTAACGTTCGGTTCGTTTACAGGTTTACATGTTACTCTTTAGTATATTAACTCAAGTCAATTCGCGGCATATAAGTCAAGTTGCAATTGCTTTCAAAATGAATGTTGCCTAAGACAATGATTTGCAAAAGGGGGTTAATATTCTCACATCCTCCTCTCTATCTCTCTCTATATATACATAGATATATATAAAGATAGAGTGAAAAGGGTGTGGGAATAGTGATCGCCTTCCCAAAAAGATGAAGAATAATAATAATAATAAAATATTATAAAAATACTGATAATAATAGTAACATCGACAATATCACAATCAAAATTACAAGAAAATGCATCCGTCCAAAAGAATGTATATAGCTAATCCGAATACAAGCAAGACCTCTCAGCCATCAACCCGAAACTATATGTAACCCAACCCAACAACGTAAATGTATCCATCTTTAGAGTAGCGAGTAAACAATCACCAATCCAAATACGATGCTTCCAGCCATAGATCCCATCTTCGCTGCACCGCTCTGTAAAGTCAATGCCAAAAGTAAGATCACAAAGCATGGTTCATAAACAAGCACGAAAGGGACAATAATATGCCAAGACATGTACTGATGCGCATTGCCATTATATACTTCCGTTAAGTTATAAATAATAATAACTAGCAAGCAATCAGGATTTATAACCATTCGTTTTATCATTCAAAGTTATAAAATCAACAACATTCAAAGTGGTGTAGATCAGATCTAGAAAATGAAGTGTACTTACAACGTCAGTAGCGGAGGGTGCCGGAGACAGATCGGTAGAGAGGGAGGGAGAAGGAGATCCGGTGGGAGGTGCCGGTGGGCTCAAAGTTAAAGGAGATGGTGCAGCTGCTGGAGTCACACTGGGAGTTGGAGATGACACCGGCACCGGAGCAGGTGGAGAAGCAGGTGGTGGGACGGCCGGAGGCGGAGTGGCTGGTGGAGGTGATGCAACGGGAGGTGGAGTGGCTGGTGGAGGTGATGCAACGGGAGGTGGAGTGGCTGGTGGTGGTGATGCAACGGGAGGTGGTGGTGAGGCGACCGGAGGAGGGGTGGCGACTGGTGGTGGTGCGGAGACTGGAGGAGGAGTGGTGGCAGGTGGAGATGCGACTTGTGGAGGGGAAGCGGTGGGTGGTGGAGTGGAGGTGGTGGGGGTGGTGGTCGGGGAGGAAGAGGGGGACTGAGCGGTGACGGAGGAGAGGACAATGCAGAGGACTGCGGTGAGGATGGCGGCTTTGCGATGCATGATGCACGTCAAGAATTTGAACACTTAAACTGTGCCACAGATGAATGTTATGTTGGGGGAACTGAATCTCAAGTAAAGTGGGAGGTGTGATGGGGAGAGAGGAGGGGGGTGTGGGTGTGGGTATATAGTGGCTGGTATCTGGTGTGGTGGGAGGTTACAACAATAGTTTGTTGGGACATCAAACGATGATAACGAGTAGGCTAAAAGCTACGTCAACAAATATAAAAACATGGTGTATTTTCGAAGCTACATTCTAACAATATTAAAGAAAAAAAAAAGGTTGTAAAGTTCATTTTAAGCAAAAAGGGGAAAAACAAAAATCTCTTGCATCTCCAAAACGAACACACAAGACAAGCAATGGAAAATGAGCTCAAGCTCGTATAACATATTAAAGCTCGAGCTTGAGCTCGGCTCGAAGGTAATTTTTCAAACTCGAGCTCGGCTCGGGCTCGACTCGTTTAGTATTAATTAATTAATTTGTATTAATTATAATTATACATATAATTTAGTTATTTTTTTATATTTGTTAATTTATATAAATGGTAATTATTATTATTATTATATAAATATATTAATAAAAAATATATAAACAGAAAGCTCGTTTAGGCTCGCAAGCCGGCTCGAGCTCGATAAACGAAACTCGGGCTCAGACTCGTTTATTAAATGAGCTTGTTTTTAGGCTCGAGCTCGAGTAGCTCGTGAGTAGCTCAGCCGTTTGCACCCCTAATGACAACTTTTGGACCTTAATGATTGCACTGCATGCATACTGACCCTAAGGTAATGGGTGTGGTATACTGCCCCTTGCACATCAGCATCGTTAGTGCCCTATGACGTCCATACCCGTCCTCTGCCCGCCAAAGAGGGGGCACTATCCTTGCTTCGCCAGCGCAGTTATGAGCCTTTAACGGGTGATCGAGGATTTTGGTCAAAATGTGACCGTTTGGCAACGCTAATATATTAAAAAATATTAAATATCTAATCTATATACAAATATATTCACAAACTCAAACACACACCAATCACAAAAGCACACATTCACTCCAATCATTTTTAAAAATGCCAAACCACTATTCGTCTGATTCGTCTAGCTCTTCATTTGACGGTGTTGTCTACGATATGCTTATTGGCAGTGACACAGGAGGTGATTAATTAATGGCGAGAAGAAGCTCAATCATCTACAACGCGTAACAGACAAGCGCCTCTTCAACGAGATCGATTAGGTGCTCATGAACGTTTAATGCGCGATTATTTTTGTGAAAATCCGTTGTACGACGAAGCACAGTTTAGGCGTCGGTTTCGTATGAGTCGTCGTCTTTTATTAAGAATTTCTAATGATCTTGCGGCCAAATTCCCTTTTTTCACACAAAGAGAAAGTGCTAGTGGCAAAATTGGATTCTCTGGAATACAAAAGTGTACTGCCGCAATTCAGCAACTTGCGTACGGCACAACGAGTGATGTGTGGATGAATATATAAGGATGTCGGCCAGAAGTTGTCGTGATTGTCTTGAAAATTTCTATGAATGTATTATTATTGTTATTATTATTATTTATAGTTTATTAACACTATTATATTTGGTATTAACTTTCTTTATAGGAGGTGATATTTGAGGATGCCAACCGCTACCGACGTTCCATTTTTATACGAGGCCCATCAGCGGATACACAGGTTTCCTGGGATGTTGGGTAGTCTTGATTGCACGCACTGGAAGTGGCGACATATCCAACTGCTTGGAAAGGGCAACACCATAGTGGTGGCCACAAGGGTCCTACCTTAATATTACAAGCGGTCGCGTCTCAAAAATTATGTATTTGGCATGCGTACTTGGGCATGGCCGTTGCGAACAATGACACCGTTGTTTTACATTCTTCGGGTCTTTTCGACGATGTCATAGATGGTGTTGCACCAAATACTTCATTCTATGCGAACGACGTGGAGTATAAGTATGGTTACTATCTTGTCAACAGTATTTATCCCAAGTGGGCGACGTTGGTGAAAACTCTTTCGTGTCCAGATGACAAGAACAGATTGTATTATAAGAAGAAACTTGAAAAGGGTAAATGAGAAACGTCATGTATACGTGCATCATCTTGCGAAACATGATATTGGAGGACTCGGGCAGAGCGTTTTGTGGAGAAAGTTATGATGAAGGTGACCAACCAATGAACCCACTACTCGCATACGCTCAAAAAGAAGTTATCCGAGCGATGATACGTGATAGGGACACACACCATAACCTTCGAGCTGATCTGACCAAGTGTAACAACTCTCACTAAAATTAATACTTAGTACGTTAATTATCTATTAAGGAAACCCTAATTGAGAAACCCAAGTAATTCTGCATAAACCCTAAAATTTTCAGAACAATCAGAATCAGGATCAGGGCCCCTAAAACTCAAGGGGGGTAAAACCCTAGTTACGATTATCTAAATAACTTGTTGTCAGTTTTCAATTTCACGATTTCGTCAACTTAGCAGGCCTACACACACACGTAGCTACCCTATGGAAATATGTGACCCCTCGCGCTACGCGAAGCCCAAGGGGGTACCCCTCGCGTCACGCGAGGGGGGTCAAATTTTGTGTATAAATAGTAGACATTGGGACTTGATTTCTGGCACTAAAACGACGAAGAAATTCGTTATACACACTGAGATATCGTAGAAACGGTTCACAACACACACCAATCTCGAAACGCTGCCGCAAAACAGGGTAATAACTCGATCGCTATTACGATTCAACGTCCGATCGATTGAAACTATCCAACGTATGTTTAAGTGCTGCTCAAATTGAGTTTATACTTTGTCATTCGTCGTGATTTCGACTTGAATGTTTGAGTGCTGTCCAAATTCGGGCTATACTCTGTCATTCTTTGTGAATCCGCTGGATGTTTAAGTATCGCACTTTGTCATTAGTTGTGAGGGTTTTAATCTCGTGAATTATCGTAACTGCTGTATTAGTTACTAACCCAGTTTGTGTGCATTGTTATTTAAATTAGGTTAAACAAGGCTAAATCAGTAGGCTTATACACTGCTCGTTAAATCTGCAATGTGAGTCATTCTCTTTTTATCAACTGTTTTACAAAACTCTAAGTTATTTTTCAAAGTTATAATTACAGGGATTAAGTCTTTGTAATCACCAAATTACGCGGTATGTGGGGTTTTGTATACATTACTTGATAATCTTTACCATTGGACAACGAGTCAGCCAAGGGGTGATATGATCATAGTCACAGACACCATTGGACGAATGGGCCAATGGGTCGAGTGACAAATACTGTGGGTAGTTGGTTGATATCAGAAACATTGTAATCGCTCTTAATACTGTAAATTATAACAAATGTGTCATTTTCAGTAAACTAAATGATTCACTCAGTATTTCCCCGCTGACAAAACCTTTTTCAAACATGTTTCAGGTGATCTGTTGTGATCCAAGAAAAGTGCCGTGAAGCACTACAAGCTTAGAGAAGTGGCTCAATATAAATAAATAAGAGAAACATGTTTAAGAAATAAAGATTTCCCAGTGAAATCATGTTAATGTAAAATATGGGGTTTTATCCCTAAATTATGTAAACGAGCAGTTTTAATATTAAAAGATCCTGTTTTAAAAGACTTCCGCTGTCACCTAAATTTAATACCACGGGATTTCCTGCCTCGCGGCTCTGGACCGGGTCAAACCGGGGCCGAGGGCCGTGACAGGAAAAGGTGGTATCAGAGCCACTGTTTTAAGCTTATCACTGATTTTAGCCTATTAAAGTAATTGAGGAATACTTAAGAATTTCTAATTGCCATTATGTGAATATGTGTTTTATTAACTGATTAATTGTTAAGTTACAGTATGGGTAAACAAAGACTTTCTGCCATCTACCACAAATTAGATACTGCACCCAAAGAAAAAGGAATCTCTTCCTCAAAACACCCAGCAGATCTGGAAGAAGGGATTTTTGTCCGTAAAGCACAATATGAAAATCCCCTTACCCCAGAGAAAAGAAATTCGATTATTAGGAAAAGTCAGAAACCCCAACTCAAGAAAGTGAGGTTTAATCCAGAAATCCAGGAAATAGGCAATACTTCACCTTGGGAAGATAAATTAGATGAAAAATGGGCTAATCTCTATATGCTAGCTACTATAGCAGAAAATGCAAACCTCTAAACTACCAATAAGCCTGATCTAGTATTAGCATCTCTATCTAGAAAAACACTACTTTGTAAATAAATAAATAAATCCTAGTGTGTTTTAAATTTCCCGTTATCCTTTGTAAAATTAGTCTTTCGGTATACAATAAACGGAATGTTTATTTAAATTTCATTATAAGATTTTAACTTAGCATTTTTGTGCATTTTGCATATATGCTAAACCAGCATGAGTGAGCTATCTGAAGCATTTCAGGATCTCAATCTCTATCCAGTACCAATCGAAGTCTCCAACGACTTTACTGGTTATTTTGCTGATATAGAAGAACCTATGGAATTCCAAGCTCCACCTCCGGAGAAAGCAAAGCCTAAAAGAAGAAGATATGTAGGATGGAGGAAAGTACGTAGGAGGAAGCCAGTAACTAGGAAACTTCCAAAAATAGAAAACCCTGTGGATAAAGGAAAAAGGATCGAGACTGGAGAGAGTTCTAAGCCAGCAGAAATAGAAATCAGGGAAAATTCTAGGCCAAAAGGAATAGAAATTGGAGAAAGCTCTAAACAAACTGAAGAAATAACCTTTCAAGAAGAAACAGACCGTCTACTAGCAAACTGTGATGTCATTAACCCTATCAACAACAATCTTTACCCTTATCCGGCCGAAATCCAACTTCCAGTAAATCTGGAACCAGCTATTCCAGACCCTCTAATCCACACTCGACCTTTAGGCGAAATGGAAGAGTGGTGGACGAACGACTGGCAATTTCAAAACATAATCAATAATCCTTATACCTTTCTCCCACAGTTTGATCCAGAACCTATCCCCAACCCTCCAATGAGCAACGAAAACTTAGCCGAACTTCGTCAGTTTGGTGAAGGACTGATAGGTACCAGGAATAGGATCCAGGAAATAGGAGAACAAATTTCCTGGAAATACGACGAGAGGGAGCGTCGCTACTAAACTGCCAGTTGACTAAAGAATAGTGGGGTTGGGAAGTATGTCTGTATAATAACAGTAGTAGTAAAATATAACTCTGTAAAATAGGAAATAAAACATTGTAAGATAAACAGTGTGTATGGATGCATATATAATCTATAAAGTTAAAAGTCGAGAAATCGACAATTTTGGCTATATATGTTATGTGCTTATATGTAATTGTCTTGTTACATGTAACTATCAATTATTGGATACTAATAATTTACACTTATAGTAATTATCATATGGAAAACGCTAATAATGAACCAGTTAATGAAGTAAACCAATCTGAGCAAAATCAGGAAAATCAGTATATGACTAGGCAAGATATCGAGAACATTGTTGCTCAAGGGATAGCCAATGCTACTCCAGCAATCATGGCTGCTGCTCAGAAACCTGCTGAACCCCAACAAATCATTCCTAGTAAACGTACTCCGGAAGATAACGACAATAACAACATAAATAGAGGCGGCAATCATGACGATAATAATCCACGACAGGCCCCACTTCCTAAGAAAATGAAAGCTGCAACTCCTGGTTGCACTTACAAAGAATTCCTTGCCTGTAAACCAGCAGAATTTGCAGGTAATGAAGGGGCAACTGCAACACTGCGTTGGTTAGAGAAAACCGAAGCAGTAATTGCGATAAGTAAATGTGTCGAAGAAGATAAGGTGATGTATGCGTCAAATTTGTTCAAAGAAGGGGCGCTAGAATGGTGGAACACGGTGTTACAAGCAAAAGGAAGAAGGATGGCCTATGATATGAACGGGGAAGAATTTATGAGTCTTGTAGAAAGAAAATTTTGTCCCGAATATGAAAAGGAACAAATGGCGAATAAGTTCCTAAGCCATCGTATGGTAGGCGTAGATTGTCGAGGATATACTTCGACATTCTTTGAATATGCGAGAGTAGTACCAACACTGGCTTCGCCAGAACCGGTGCTCATCTCCCGTTATATTTGGGGATTAATTAGTGAAATTCGTAACATCGTTAAAGCGGCGAGACCACGCACTATTGATGATGCTGTGGAATTAGCTAATACTCTAACTGATGAACTGGTGCGCACAAGAGATGAAAACAGGAAGAAGGAATTAGCTCAGAAAATTACCCAAGGATTTCGTACAGTTAATAATAACAGCTTTAAAAGAATAGGAACAGGGCAATCTTCAACCCCGCCATTCTGCAGAAATTGCAAAAGGAAACATTTTGGAAGATGCAATGCAACCTGCAACTTTTGCAAATCTGTAGGACATAGTGAAGAAAACTGCAGAAAGAAAACCATAATCTGCTTTAACTGCGGAGAAGCTGGGCATTTCAAACCCGAATGTCCTAAATTGGTTAAACCAGCAGATAACAAAGGTAAACCAGCGGACGGAACTACTAAGAAGAATGCCAGAGCATTCCAGCTAACCACCCAGGAAGCAGAACTCATTCCAGATGTGATAGCTGGTACGTTCTTAGTTCATGACGTGTTTGCAAAAGTATTATTTGACTCTGGTGCAAACCAAAGTTTTATCAATACTTCATTCTGCCAAGCTCTTAATTTACCCTTAACCACCCTTAGGCAGATTTTTACAGTCGAAACGGCAGATGGGAATTCTGTTAACATAAATAAGGTTTTGCAGGAAGGAAAGATAGAACTTTTAGGTCATAAGTTCTCTGCAAACCTGTTACCTATGAAATTAGCTGGATTCGATGTAGTGTTAGGAATGGATTGGTTAGTAGCCAACCATGCTCGAATCCTTTGTGATAAGAATTCAGTAGAAATTCGTACCCCTACAGGAGAGGTAATTTTAATTACAGGAGATAGACCTCGAAAGCCACTGAAATTCATTTCAATAATGAAGTTGGCTAGTTATTCAAGGAAACAAGAAGTAGTGTATATGATTTCCATAATCATTAATACTAAAAGTAAGGAACTTCAGGACATCCCGGTAGTCTCAGAATACCCAGATGTCTTTCCAGAAGAATTACCTGGATTACCACCCGATAGAGAAGTAGAGTTTAGAATTCATCTAATTCCTGGAACTACACCAATAGCCAAGGCACCTTATCGATTAGCACCCACTGAAATGCTAGAATTGAAAAAGCAGTTAGATGAATTATTAAGCAAGGGATTTATACAACCTAGTTCATCCCCTTGGGGAGCACCAGTGTTGTTTGTGAAAAAGAAACATGGGTCGATGAGGATGTGTATCGATTATAGGGAACTAAATAAGGTTACAATTAAGAATCGATACCTATTACCTAGGATTGACGATCTTTTTGATCAACTCCAAGGCGCTAGGTATTTTTCTAAGATAGACTTAAGATCCGGATATCATCAATTGAAAGTACAAGAGGAAGACATACCTAAAACTGCTTTCAGAACTAGGTATGGACATTACGAGTTTACAGTCATGCCCTTCGGATTAACAAATGCTCCAGCAGCATTCATGGACATGATGAACAAAATCTGTAAACCGTACTTGGATAAATTTGTAATTGTCTTTATCGACAATATACTTATTTATTCAAAGAATCAGAAAGAACATTGTGAACATCTGCATGCACTCTTAACTTTGTTAAGAAAGGAAAAGCTTTACGCCAAATTCTCGAAGTGTGAATTCTGGTTGCAAGAAGTACAATTCTTAGGACATATGGTGAATCATGAAGGGATTCACGTAGATCCTGCTAAAATAGAAGCAATTACCAAATGGAAGGTCCCATAAACGGCTATGGAAATTAGAAGTTTTATAGGCTTAGCTGGATACTATAGACGCTTTATTAAGGATTTTTCCAAAATAGCTGTACCCTTTGTCACACCCCCAAAAATCCACACGCGGAGTACCACCGCTTGGGGGCGTGACATGACCAGGATCAAGCCACCAATCATATTGAACATCATAAATAATAATAAACATAAGTGTATATCAACCCACAATATGAAAGGTGTTCAAATAACATAGTTTAAGTAGCGGAAGCATAGCATAAAATCCAATGTAATTATTAAGTTTTCAACAGTCATAAGTGTTTATCAAAACATCCACGATCCATGTCCACAACGATTGCGCCTCCCGTGCAAGTTCCATGAGTAACTATGGTCCTGCAAGGCATGTAACAGAGAGTCAACAACTAGTTGAGCGAGTTCACATTGGTTTGTTCAGTTATAGTAATCGTATTGTAAATGTATGTTCGTTTAGTAATCATTGTATCGTATGCATTTGTATCGCAGCCCTCTAGGCATGTGTGCGAAGATTAGTGGGAGTTTCCCAAGTATTCTAGACTAGGTATATTTGTATCGCAGCCCACCCGGCATGTGTGCGAAGTTTAGTGTATGGTTCGCAGCCATTCTAGGCATGTGTGCGAAGATTAGTTCTATTATCGCAGCCATTCCCGGCGTGTGTGCGAAGAGAAGTATTTGTATCACTAGTCTAGCAGTATTTATCAATAACCTTCCTCTCCCGAGGCCTAAAGTGCGTAATTCCAATAATAACTTAAGTACAAGAAATCTTCCAAACCCATTCCCGACCCTGGGAATCCCATGCCTTGGTAAGAGTGTGAACTCACCTTGGTTTGCTCGGCAGATACACAGAAAGGTCAAGTCTAGCTGCTAGTGGTCAACCACGTCCTAACATGGTTACCATACAAGTCAGGTTTTTGGTTTCGAGTTGTGCACATAAGTATTACATAAGCTAGCAGGTGATTAACACATATCGATCATGGCAAACACATAGTGCACGTAAACATATTAGCAGTCAATTCCATAACATCTGACACTTGTACGATCCAAAGGTAAAGCCCAATAACCGGGCGGCCCAACATGTTGTGCGGTCGGCACAGCCTTGTGCGACCCACATCATGTTGTGCGATTCAGATAACCACCCGGCCCAAATAGTTATGAAGTCCAACAGTATGCTCGGCCCAATAGTGATCTTGTGCAGCCCGGACGACTTGTGCGATCCGGACGGCTTGTACGATCCGGCTGGGTTGTGCGGTCTGGATGGTCTTGTGCGACTGGGATTGGGCTATCCGGCCCAACAACATCAACAGTTCATTCATGTGTGTGGCCCAACATATTGTGCGATCGGCACAGGCTTGTGCGATCCACATTATGTTGTGCGATCATGCATAAAGTAGTTGTACCTGGTGCCTAGTGTGATTGCACCTCTCTTGTGTGACTATACTTGTGCGTCTGGCACTTGTGCGATCAGTCGCCTTGTGCGATCAGTTTAGTTATTCTAATCATGGCAACTAGATACACGTTTCCTAAATTTATGCAATCAGTTTCGTGGTTTCCATTTGGGTAGTTATCAATCAACAATCAATCAGATGTACATTCTCGATCAAACAAAGGTTTTACCATCAAATTCATAAGAACCCGAACCATAATCCAAGCATGAACAAGAAATCATAATACTTAAACATATTAACATAACAATCACAACACTCATCCGATTGATAATATATCCCAGCCGATGATCATGCATTCGGCTCCTTAACATCATATAGTTATCAATCCTACCATCATCTAAACACATATAAATCGAGAATTTCATGAATATCACACCACATAATTTATTTCATCACAATCCACACATACAAACCCTAACCCATCATGAAATACATATGAATCATAACACGATTCAATCAAGAAATCAACAATAGAACACTAACCGATTAGTAGGTGAAACAAGGAAGGCAATCCGAATAAAAAAGATCTTCGAGGAGCTAGGTGTTGTTGCCGTCGGCTATGAGAGGAGAGGGGAAGAGAATAGGGTTTGTGTGTAAAGTGTTTTGGTAAAGTGTGAGATGGTTACTAACACCCTATGTGTTAATCGAGCTAATGGGGATGGGTCGAACCCAAACTTGGGCTGCCCTATAGATCCGAGTACAATGAGTAAGGCCCGAATGGGCTTGTGCGATCGGCCAATAGTTGAGCGGTCGGTTCATGTTGTGCGTGTTTTGGGCCCGTTCATTATACAAACATTCAATACACATAGCACATAATCATAACATTAAATTAACATATCAATTAATTACACCAAGTTCACATACGTTACATTAAGCACATGTATGAGTTCGGTAATACGAGTTGTCACATTATCCCCAAGTTAAAAGAAATTTCGTCCCGAAATTTGGTACGTACTCACTGAGGAAGCTAGTTAAGTTGCATGGTTTTCCTGGGGTGTCACATCCTCCCCCCGTTGATCTGGAATTTCATCTCGAAATTCCGTGGTAGCTTCAGCCTCAGTAGTGGTTGTACTGTTCGCGAACAACTGGGGATACTTTTCTTTCATTTGGTCTTCTTGTTCCCAGGGGAACTCTGGGCCATGACGGGAGTTCCAACGAACTCGAACAAGAGGTATTCTGGTGTTCTTGAGGACCTTAACATCCCGGTCCGTGATTTCTACTGTCATTTGGCTATCAGGCTTGTGCGTACCGGCAGTTTTAGTCGCGAAAGGGCCGCTTGCTTAACTTCATTTTTCTATATTCTAAAAGAATTATATATATATAATAAAGTTCCTCGACGAATCGCAACTGCTCGTCGATAGTGAGCTCCTTCAAAGGAACTATGAGAGTCTCATCTGACAGACACTTCTTCAGATTCGACACGTGAAAGACGTTGTGAACTGCACCGAGTTCTGCTGGTAGGTTCAGTTTGTAGGCCACTTTGCCTATTCTTTCTATGATTTCGAACGGTCCGACATACCGCGGATTGAGTTTGCCCCTTTTGCCAAAATGAACCACACCCTTCCAGGGTGAGACTTTGAGAAGCACTCGATCCCTAACTTGGAACTCGAGTGGTTTCCTGCGCTTATCAGTGTAACTTTTCTGACGGTCACGAGCCGCCGCCATGCGTTGCCGTATCTGTGCAATCCGTTCAGTAGCATCAACTACCATTTCTGGACCTGTGATCTAACTATCTCCCACCTCTGCCCAACAGAGAGGTGACCGGCATTTACGTCCGTACAATGCCTCGAATGGAGCGGCTTGGATGCTGGTATGGTAACTGTTATTGTACGAGAACTCCACTAAAGGGAGATGCTTTTCCCAGCTGTTGCCGAAATCGATAACACATGCCCGAAGCATGTCTTCTAGGGTTTGAATCGTGCGCTCAGACTGCCCATCCGTCTGAGGGTGATATGCTGTCCTCATGTCTAATCGAGAGCCAAAAGATTTGTGCATTGCTTGCCACAGTTCTGAAGTAAATCGTGCATCACGATCCGAAATAATAGAGGTTGGCACCCCGTGCCTTGAGACAACTTCCTTGAGATATACGTCTGCTAGAGTGGAGAACTTGTCCGTTTCCTTAATAGCCAGGAAGTGTGCAGACTTTGTGAGTCGATCCACGATCACCCAAATAGTATCATTCCCACGCTGGGATCTAGGTAGGCCAGTAACAAAATCCATGGAAATTTCCTCCCATTTCCACTGTGGTATCTTGGGTTGCTGAAGTAGGCCTGATGGTTTCTGATATTCCGTTTTGACTCTCGCACAGGTCAAACACTTGCCAACGTAAGTTGCAATGTGGGCCTTCATGCTAGGCCACCAATACATAGTTCTGAGATCGTGGTACATTTTATCCGAACCTGGATGTACCGAATAGCGAGACTTGTGTGCTTCGTCCATTACAAGCTCGCGTAAGCCGCCATAAAGTGGGACCCAAATACGCCCCGTTACATAGTAGGCACCGTCTTCCTTCTGTTCTAATCGTTGCCTTGAGCCGCGTAGGGATTCAGCCCTGACGTTTTCTAGTTTCAATGCTTCTACCTGAGCATCTCGTATCTGTGCCGGAAGACCAGACTGAATAGTAAGCTGTAGTGCTCGTACGCGTCTAGGTAGGGTGTCTTTTCGACTAAGAGTGTCAGCCACAACGTTGGCTTTGCATGGATGGTACTTGATGGCGCATTCGTAATCGTTAAGTAACTCAACCCATTGACGTTGACGCATGTTTAATTCCTTCTACTTGAAGATATGCTCGAGACTCCTGTGATCGGTGTAAATAGTGCACTTGGTACCGTACAGGTAGTGTCGCCATATCTTAAGCGCGAGAACAACAGCTCCCAGCTTAAATCGTGCATCGTGTAGTTCCGTTCGTGAACCTTGAGTTGGCGTGAAGCGTAAGCAATAACCTTATCCCGTTGCATCAATACACAACCAAGCCCCTGTATCGATGCGTCACAATAAACCACGAAATCGTCCGTGCCCTCTGGCAATGAAAGAATAGGTGCGCTGCAGAGCCTATCCTTTAGGTGTTGAAAAGCTGTTTCCTGAGTATTGCCCCAACGGTAGGTGACACCCTTCTGTGTCAGTAGTGTAAGCGGCTGTGCAATCTTTGAGAAATCTTTAATGAATCGTCTGTAATAACCTGCCAAACCCAAGAATTGGCGTATTTCCGTTGGTGTACGTGGTGCAGGCCAGTTCCTGATCGAATCTACCTTGGTTGGATCTACATGGATCCCATCCTTGTTTACCACATGGCCTAAAAAGTGGACTTCACGAAGCCAGAAGTCGCATTTTGAAAACTTGGCGTACAATTGCTCTGTTCGAAGAAGCTTCAAAATAAGTCGCAAATGCTGCTCGTGTTCCTCCTGACTCTTAGAGTAGATTAGGATGTCGTCGATGAATACAATCACAAACTTGTCTAAGTAGGGTTTGCACACCCTGTTCATAAGGTCCATAAAGACTGCCGGTGCATTTGTCAACCCGAATGGCATAACTAGAAACTCGTAGTGGCCGTAGCGAGTCCTGAATGCTGTTTTGGAGACGTCCTCATCCCGGACTCTCAGCTGATGATAACCTGACCTCAAGTCTATCTTGGAGTAGTAGCTCGACCCTTGCAACTGGTCGAATAAGTCATCAATACGTGGAAGAGGATAGTGGTTCTTCACTGTCACCTTGTTCAGTTCACGGTAGTCAATGCACATGCGGAAGGTACCGTCTTTCTTTTTCACTAATAATACTGGAGCTCCCCAGGGCGAAGAGCTAGGTCGGATAAATCCCTTATCCAAGAGTTCTTGTAGCTGTGCAGAGAGTTCTTCCAACTCTGATGGAGCTAAGCGATACGGTGCACATGCTATCGGTGCTGCTCCTGGTGCTAGCTCGATTTGAAACTCGACCTGGCGATGAGGCGGTAGACCAGGTAAGTCTTCAGGGAACACCTGAGGAAAGTCGCGTACAACTGGAATATCTTCCAATTTCTTTTCTTTTGCTGATGCATCGGTAACAAGTGCCAGAATGGCAGTGTGACCCTTTCGCAAACACTTTTGGGCCTTTAGAAAGGAGATGATGCCTACCACAGCATCACTCTTGTCGCCTTGAACTTCGAGAGGTTCTTTACCAGAACGGGGAATACGAACTATCTTCTCCTTACATAGGATCTCTGCGTGCTGTTGGGATAACCAGTCCATTCCAATGACGATGTCGAAACTACCCAAAACTATGGGAATGAGATCGATGGAGAAAGTCTGACCAGCGAGGATAAGATTACAACCCTAAACTATGTGTGTGGCCTCTAGACTTTTACCGTTAGCTAACTCTACGACATGCTTGGTGTTTAAGGGAGTTGGTGCACGTTTTAACATTTGGTTAACTTTTAGAGACATATAACTTGTATCCGCACCCGAATCAAACAATACAGTAACATAAAAGTCGTCGAGGAGAAACTTACCCATGACTACGTTGGGATCATTCCTTGCTTCTCCCTGCCCCAGCACAAATGCACGTCCCCTAGCTTCATTGCCATTATTGTTTCCACCGTTGTTGTTCCCATTCCCCTGATTGTTGTTGTTGTTGTTGCGATTCTGGTTCAACTGGGGCAATCCCGCTTGAAGTGGCCTTCAGCACCACACTGAAAACATCCCCTGTTGCCTCGCTGTTGCTGCTGCTATTGATTTTGAGGAGCTGGTGGTTGTTGTTGGTTTTGATTCGCAGGTCGTGAGCTCCTGCAATCTTTAGCTTCGTGCCCTATCTTGAGACATCTCTGACAGCGGCCCTTGCGGCACTGACCACTGTGGTGTCTGTTGCACCTGTTACACAATGGGTGAATTCCCCGATATCCACCCTGCCCCTGACCACCAAAAGTTTGTTGACCCGGGCTCTGGTAATCACTATTCTTGCGCTGCTGCTGTGCTTGAGACTGAACGGTAGCTGAGCCCTTGCTGGAATCCCCATCCCATTTCCGCTTGTTGTCATTGGGAGTAGGGGGAGTAGCAGAAGTGGTAGCGGTAGCAGTAGCGCTGATACGTTTAGGCAGCCTGTTCTGTTCCACTGCCTGATCTGTGAGGCGATGAGCAAGACGCTGAATGTCCTGGATATTGTCGAGGTTATCCGATGTCACATGGCTCTGAATCTCTGATGCTAGACCCTTGAGGTACAACTCAATGCGCTTGATTGGAGGGTCCACCATGGTTGGACACAAGATGGCCAGTTCGTTTGACCGTTTCGTATAGGCCTCAATTTCCGATCCCGTCATTTTCAGATGGTAAAGCTCCACTTCCAACATGTGGATGTCATCACGCGTGCAGTATTCTCGCTTGATCAGTTCTTTAAAATCGTTCCAAGGGGTGGCGTTAGCAGCTGCCAGCCCTAGAATCTGAACTTGCGTGTTCCACCAAGTCAGTGCAATTCCTTCCAAAGTACCAGTGGCGTATTTCACCCTACGAGCCTCAGGGCATTCACACATTTCAAACACCGACTCGAGCTTCTCAAACCAATGGAGGAGTCCCACTGCTCCTTCAGTGCCACTAAATGTGCTTGGACGACAGTCCATGAAGTTCTTGAAAGTGCAAACAGGTTGCTGTGCGTGTTGACCTATTGTGTACGAATAGGACAAAGTTAAACACAAGAGTTGGTCTAGAAGTGTAGGATCTAAAGATCTTAGTGTGAGTTACAACTGCAGGGTATACCTCCTGCCTGGGCGGCTGCAAGTGCCGCAGCAACTTGTTCGTTAATGAGAGCCGTCAACTGGGCTTGAGTCATGTTAATACATCCAGACATGATCTTCATAGCAAAGATAACATAATTGAGAGAGAGGTTCGCGAAAAGTGCGATGACAGAGGAGAGTAAGCACACAAGTGTTCTCAAGCAATAGTGGTTATGTGTATCTAAGCATACCCTGAGCAAAGTTCTATGTAATCTAGCAAGTAGGCAATATAAACATAAACCATATTACCTAGGATGTTGAGTCTTGCACGTGGAGCGAAGCGTCGTTGTGGATCGTTGAGAGCACTGTTCTGGTTATAGTCTGGTTTTAATAAAAACGTTTTCCCCTTATTAAAACCGAGTTCTCTATAACCAATGGCTCTGATACCAATCTGTCACACCCCCAAAAATCCACACGCAGAGTACCACCGCTTGGAGGCGTGACATGACTAGGATCAAGCCACCAATCATATCGAACGTAATAAATAATAATAAACGTAAGTATATATCAACCCACAATATGAAAGGTGTTCAAATAACATAGTTTAAGTAGCGGAAGCATAGCATAAAATCCAATGTAATTATTAAGTTTTCAACAGTCATAAGTGTTTATCAAAACATCCACGATCCATGTCCACAACGACTGCGCCTCCCGTGCAAGCTCCATGAGTACCTAAGGTCCTGCAAGGCATGTAACAGAGAGTCAACAACTAGTTGAGCGAGTTCACAGTGGTTTGTTCAGTTATAGTAATCGTATTGTAAATCGTATGTTAGTTTAGTAATCATTGTATCATATGCATTTGTATCGAGCCCTCTAGGCATCTGTGCGAAGATTAGTGGGAGTTTCCCAAGTATTCTAGACTAGGTATATTTGTATCGCAGCCCACCCGGCATGTGTGCGAAGTTTAGTGTATGGTTCGCATCCATTCTAGGCATGTGTGCGAAGATTAGTTCTATTATCGTAGCCATTCCCGGCGTGTGTGCGAAGAGAAGTATTTGTATCACTAGTCTAGCAGTATTTATCAATAACCTTCCTCTCCCGAGGCCTAAAGTACGTAATCCCAATAATAACTTAAGTACAAGAAATCTTCCAAACCCATTCCTGACCCTGGGAATCCCATGCCTTGGTAAGAGTGTGAACTCACCTTGGTTTGCTCGGCAGATACACAGAAAGGTCAAGTCTAGCTGCTAGTGGTCAACCACGTCCTAACATGGTTACCATACAAGTCAGGTTTTTGGTTTCGAGTTGTGCACATAAGTATTACATAAGCTAGCAGGTGATTAACACATATCGATCATGGCAAACACATAGTGCACGTAAACATATTAGCAGTCAATTCCATAACATCTGATACTTGTATGATCCAAAGGTAAAGCCCAATAATCGGGCGGCCCAACATGTTGTGCGGTCGGCACAGCCTTGTGCGACCCACATCATGTTGTGCGATTCAGATAACCACCCGGCCCAAATAGTTATGAAGTCCAACAGTATGCTCGGCCCAATAGTGATCTTGTGCGGCCCGGACGACTTGTGCGATCCGGACGGCTTGTACGATCCGGCTGGGTTGTGCGGTCCGGATGGTCTTGTGCGACTGGGATTGGGCTGTCCGGCCCAACAACATCAACAGTTCATTCATGTGTGTGGCCCAACATATTGTGCGATCGGCACAGGCTTGTGCGATCCACATTATGTTGTGCGATCATGCATAAAGTAGTTGTACCTGGTGCCTAGTGTGATTGCACCTCTCTTGTGTGACTATACTTGTGCGTCTGGCACTTGTGCGATCAGTCGCCTTGTGCGATCAGTTTAGTTATTCTAATCATGGCAACTAGATACACGTTTCCTAAATTTATGCAATCAGTTTCGTGGTTTCCATTTGGGTAGTTATCAATCAACAATCAATCAGATGTACATTCTCGATCAACACAAAGGTTTTTACCATCAAATTCATAAGAACCCGAACCATAATCCAAGCATGAACAAGAAATCATAATACTTAAACATATTAACATAACAATCACAGCACTCATCCGATTGATAATATATCCCAGCCGATTGTCATGCATTCGGCTCCTTAGCATCATATAGTTATCAATCCTACCATGATCTAAACACATATAAATCGAAAATTTCATGAATATCATACCACATAATTTATTTCATCACAATCCACACATACAAACCCTAACCCATCATGAAATACATATGAATCATAACACCATTCAATCAAGAAATCAACAATAGAACACTAACCGATTAGTAGGTGAAACAAGGAAGGCAATCCGAATCAAAAAGATCTTCGAGGAGCTAGGTGTTGTTGCCGTCAGCTATGAGAGGAGAGGGGAAGAGAATAGGGTTTGTGTGTAAAGTGTTTTGGTAAAGTGTGAGATGGTTACTAACACCCTATGTGTTAATCGAGCTAATGGGGATGGGCCGAACCCAAACTTGGGCTGCCCTATAGATCCGAGTACAATGAGTAAGGCCCGAATGGGCTTGTGCGATCGGCCAATAGTTGTGCGGTCGGTTCATGTTGTGCGTGTTTTGGGCCCGTTCATTATACAAACATTCAATACACATAGCACATAATCATAACATTAAATTAACATATCAATTAATTACACCAAGTTCACATACGTTACATTAAGCACATGTATGAGTTCGGAAATACGAGTTGTCACATTATCCTCAAGTTAAAAGAAATTTCGTCCCGAAATTTGGTACGTACTCGCTGAGGAAGCTAGTTAAGTTGCATGGTTTTCCTGGTTTTCCTGGGGTGTCACATCCTTCCCCCGTTGATCTGGAATTTCGTCCCGAAATTCCGTGGTAGCTTCAGCCTTAGTAGTGGTTGTACTGTTCGCGAACAACTGGGGATACTTTTCTTTCATTTGGTCTTCTCGTTCCCAGGGGAACTCTGGGCCATGACGGGAGTTCCAACGAACTCGAACAAGAGGTATTCTGGTGTTCTTGAGGACCTTAACATCCCGGTCCGTGATTTCTACTGGTTCCTCGACGAATCGCAACTGCTCATCGATAGTGAGCTCCTTCAAAGGAACTATGAGGGTCTCATCTGACAGACACTTCTTCAGATTCGACAGGTGAAAGACGTTGGGAACTGCACCGAGTTCTGTTGGTAGGTTCAGTTTGTAGGCCACTTTGCCTATTCTTTCTATGATTTCGAACGGTCCGACATACCGCCGATTGAGTTTGCCCCTTTTGCCAAAACGAACCACACCCTTCAGGGTGAGACTTTGAGTAGCACTCGATCCCTAACTTGGAACTCGAGTGGTTTCTTGCGCTTATCAGCGTAACTTTTCTAACGGTCACGAGCTGCCGCCATGCGTTGCCGTATCTGTGCAATCCGTTCAGTAGCATCAACTACCATTTCTGGACCTGTGATCTGACTATCTCCCACCTCTTCCCAACAGAGAGGTAACCGGCATTTACGTCCGTACAATGCCTCGAATGGAGCGGCTTGGATGCTGGTATGGTAACTGTTATTGTACGAGAACTCCACTAAATCGATAACACATGCCCGAAGCATGTCTTCTAGGGTTGAATCGTGCGCTCAGACTGCCCATCCGTCTGAGGGTGATATGCTGTGCTCATGTCTAATCGAGAGCCAAAAGATTTGTGCATTGCTTGCCACAGTTCTGAAGTAAATCGTGCATCACGATCCGAAATAATAGAGGTTGGCACCCCGTGCCTTGAGACAACTTCCTTGAGATATACGTCTGCTAGAGTGGAGAACTTGTCTGTTTCCTTAATAGCCAGGAAGTGTGCAGACTTTGTGAGTCAATCCACGATCACCCAAATCGTATCATTCCCACGCTGGGATCTAGGTAGGCCAGTAACAAAATCCATGGAAATTTCCTCCCATTTCCACTGTGGTATCTTGGGTTGCTGAAGTTACCCAAAACCAGAAAAGGTAATGATGCAATTTGGGTAATTGTGGATCGATTAACCAAATCAGCTCATTTTCTACCTATGAAGGAAACCTTTAGCATGGAAAGGTTAGCCAAGTTGTACGTAGACGAAGTAGTATCCTTACATGGAGTTCCATTCTCCATTGTATCGGATAGGGATAGTCGTTTCACTTCTCATTTCTGGACTAGCTTCCAGGAAGCAATGGGAACCCGACTAAATTTAAGTACTGCATATCATCCCCAAACGGACGGACAAAGTGAAAGGACGATACAAACCTTGGAAGACATGCTCCGAGCATGTGTAATTGATTTCGGTGGTAATTGGGATAACCACTTACCCTTAATTGAATTCTCCTATAACAATAGTTATCACTCAGGTATCGAAGTTGCTCCATTTGAAGCACTATATGGACGTAAGTGCAGAACTCCAGTTTGTTGGGCAGAAACAGGAGAAAGTCAATTATCAGGTCCTGAAATTGTGCAAGAGACTAGTGACAAGATAACTCAAATCAAGGAAAGACTGAAGACGGCTCGAGATCGCCAGAAAAGCTATGCAGACAATCGCCGCAAGCCACTAGAGTTTCAAGTCGTAGACGTACTTTTGAAAGTCTCTCCTTGGAAAGGAGTAGTACGATTCAGTAAGAAAGGAAAGCTGAGTCCTAGATACGTAGGACCATTTCTAATAAAGCAACGAATAGGACCAGTTGCTTATCGTTTACAACTACCAGAAGAATTAGCTGGAGTACATGATGTATTTCATGTATCCAATCTCAAGAAATGTTTATCAGATGAATCCCTGGTAGTACCTCTTCAAGATGTAGAGGTAAATGAAAAGCTGAAATTCATAGAGAAACTACTATAGATAAAAGATAGGAAAGTTAAATTTCTCAAGCACAAACGTCTAGTGCTAGTCAAAGTCAAATGGGATTCAAAAAGAGGACCACAATACACTTGGGAGCTGGAATCAGAAATGAAGCGAAAATATCCTCATCTATTCCTGTAAATCTCGAGGATGAGATTTTTCTTAAGGTGGGGAGGATGTAACAACTCTCACTAAAATTAATACTTAGTATGTTAATTATCTATTAAGGAAACCCTAATTGAGAAACCCAAGTAATTCTGCATAAACCCTAAAATTTTCAGAACAATCAGAATCAGGATCAGGGCCCCTAAAACTCAGGGGGGGGGGGGGGTAAAACCCTAGTTACGATTATCTAAATAACTTGTTGTCAGTTTTGAATTTCACGATTTCGTCAACTCAGCAGGCCTACACACACACGTAGCTACCCTATGGAAATAGGTGACCCCTCACGCTACGCGAAGCCCAAAGGGGTACCCCTCGCGTCACGCGAGGGGGGTCAAATTTTGTGTATAAATAGTAGACATTGGGACTTTATTTCTGGCACTAAAACGACGAAGAAATTCGTTATACACACTGAGATATCGTAGAAACGGTTCACAACACACACCAATCTCAAAACGCTGCCGCAAAACAGGGTAATAACTCGATCGCTATTACGATTCAACGTCCGATCGATTGAAACTATCCAACGTATGTTTAAGTGCTGCTCAAATTGAGTTGATACTTTGTCATTCGTCGTGATTTCGACTTGAATGTTTGAGTGTTGTCCAAATTCGGGCTATACTCTGTCATTCGTTGTGAATCCGCTGGATGTTTAAGTATCGCACTTTGTCATTAGTTGTGAGGGTTTTAATCTCGTGAATTATCGTAACTGCTGTATTAGTTACTAACCCAGTTTGTGTGCATTGTTATTTAAATTAGGTTAAACAAGGCTAAATCAGTAGGCTTATACATTGCTCGTTAAATCTGCAATGTGAGTCATTCTCTTTTTATCAACTGTTTTACAAAACTCCAAGTTATTTTTCAAAGTTATAATTACAGGGATTAAGTCTTTGTAATCACCAAATTACAGCCGGTATGTGGGGTTTTGTATACATTACTTGATAATCTTCACCATTGGACAACGAGTTAGCCAAGGGGTGATATGACCATAGTCACAGACACCATTGGACAAATGGGCCAATGGGTCGAGTGACAAATACTGTGGGTAGTTGGTTGATATCAGAAACATTGTAATCGCTCTTAATACTGTAAATTATAACAAATGTGTCATTTTCAGTAAACTGAATGATTCACTCAGTATTTCCCCGCTGACAAAACCTTTTTCAAACATGTTTCAGGTGATCTGTTGTGATCAAAGAAAAGTGCTGTGAAGCACTACAAGCTTAGAGAAGTGGCTCAATATAAATAAATAAGAGAAACATGTTTTAAGAAATAAAGATTTCCCAGTGAAATCATGTTAATGTAAAATACGGGGTTTTATCCCTAAATTATGTAAACGGGCAGTTTTAATATTAAAAGATCCTGTTTTAAAAGACTTCCGCTGTCACCTAAATTTAATACCACGGGATTTCCTGCCTTGCGGCTCTAGACCGGGTCAAACCGGGGCCGATGGTCGTGACACCAAGCACCTATGGTTTTGTCGTGAACAAGGGGGAGACGACGAGTGATTTTTTTTGGTGACATTGTATTTTTTTATTTAAATTATGACACTGTATTTTTTTTATTTAAATTGTGAGTTTTATATTTTTTCTTGTTGTTTAAATTTAAATTAATATATCAAAATTAAATAATGTTTAAATTTAAATAAAAATAATTAGGTAATTGTAACACCTCGTAAAATTGGTGTCGAATAATACAATGACACGTGTCCATACTCTCAAATATGCCTAATAATTTGGACGAGAGGGACTAAAGTTGTCAAGTTATGAAACTATGAATGTGGAGGGACCATACATGTCAACATGCCACTTATTGGCCTATGAGTGACCCCTTGCGGGACGGTAAAGCCTTGTGCTTACGGACCGCAAGCATGTAATTATATTGTTTTCGAGCATCGTATACGGACCGCAAGGTCTTCTTCTTTACGGTCCATAAGGAATTAAAATCTGTGTGCCCCTAAAGGGCTTACAAACCGTAAGTCCTGGACCCATACGATCCGTAAGCGACTACCAGTGGCAGTTTTGTTTGGAGGCCAAGTTACTCTTCCATGTTTCCACCTTTCTCGCTCATTGCCACTCTTGCTCAGTAAGAGACACATCCATTAACACCTGCAATGATCATAGACCAGCTCTAACACCTGTCTTGATCTCAATCCAACCTCTTGCACTATAAATAGGACTCATGTTCAACCTTTGCAACTTGCACCTTTCTTCATTCTTCATCTATCTCTTTATCTGGTGCTCCTGATAAAAAAGGACCTCCTAACTGAGTATTATTTTCTCTAAGGATCACAAGTAAGAATTTAGCCGAAAGTCAAGCAAATTGACCTTTTTTTGACTTTCGGTTTAGATCAATATGGTCTAGCCATTGTTCAAATCGAACATGGCTACGTGATCATGATAAGTTATGTGTTAATCCCTTAAAAGGGCACCTCCTGGAAATCACATTAAGTTGGTCAAATGACGGGTCTAAGTTAAGTATAATAAAAAGTCAAACGACAAATTTTCGGAAAACTTATAAAATGAACTTGTAATCATTTAAACGCATCTTTTTAACACTAAATCAGTTGGTAACTATTATTAGAACGTGTATAAACATGTTCGGGCCGTCATTTCCAATTTATGTGTCGGTTTGCAATCGAAAGTCAAGTAGTTTGACTTCTGCTTTGACTTTCAATTATGACCCGATTTAGCAACTTTAGTTACTGATTCTAAGTTGTATTATGATCATATTATAGTGTAGAATAACCTTCTGTGGTTATACTACCTGATCATAATCAGTTCTTGAGTTTTTATGCAAGTTCTTATAATATGCCTAATAATGACCAAAATGCCCTTGTTGTGCATAACTTGGTTTTAATCAATGATAAACTTATGAAATGGATAACCTACTGATATGGTAACATAATTAACATGTTTTGGCATAATGAACTTGTTCATAGTATAAGTTTTTATACAAGTTCATGAATTATGCCACATAACGACTAAAATGCCATTATGGTGCATAGTTTGGTTTTAAACCAAAAAGATCATATAAATTTGATAACCTACTGATGTTATAACATAATTAAAATGTTTTGGCATATTGAACTTGTTTATAGCTCATCCGGTCACCTGATACCGCCTATGCGTATATGGTTAGCTTATGTAACCAGTTTACATAAGTTTACCGAAACGGGTCAATTCTTTTCAAATTCATTTCAAATTCCAGAATGTATATTATTTACCCATATTATACAAGTTTTAGCACTTGTTGGGATTAAACTACATTCTATCCGATCATCGCTTAATCTAGCGTATCGTACCGTTTTAGTTAATTTAAGTTATCGGTCCAAGTGTATGACTTGAATAAGACCTGTTAACATTCTAATTGGTTATTATAGCATTCATTCCAGGCTAAGGCATTCTAGTAGATTGCAACCAAGCTTAGTTAATTGATAATGGTTGTACTTATTATTATTATTATTATCTTGCATTGTAAGACTTATTAAGCGAGGTAAGTACTCTTAACCTATTTTCCCTATACGGGCTTGGGATACGATAAATTATTACTGCTTGGTCGGGTATGGGATCATATGTTGGATCGTGACTAGAAAATCCGCATAACCCGTTTTAATCTGTTTTGCTTGAGAACTTAAACATTAGGGGTTAATGCGACCGTGTCCAGGATATCCTCGGCTCATTTAATTGCAAATGCCCATGACTTAAGCACGTGGTGTAGGCATAACCTGACAGATGCTAATTCTATTATAAAATATTTTTCTACCCATATTGGGGATACCCTTTATGGGTTAAAGTGGTGTGTCGGTTAATCATGTTATCGGTTTTTGTACCGGGCCCCATATGTATTGACAAGCATGTAAAATTGTATACAAGATAATTATTACTGTCCCAAGTTATTTATAAAATTACATGTGCCTTTGTGCGCTTAAAACAATTTTGAAATATTTTCAAAATGTGTCGGTTATTTGTATTTACCAGTGTAAACTGACGTATCTTCAAAAGACTAAGTGATAGGTTGCATGGTTATGAAATAGGCTGGAAGTGCCCGATAATGCTTAAGAAGAATTTGCAACTCCTTGCATTTGAAGCCTAGTAGTCTGTTATTTTATCTTTATGTTACTTTCGATCCGCCTGTGGATCTTTTGAACATTATCCGTCTGTATTATATATATTGAACATTCGGACATTATAATTTGTAATCGTATTTTAATTCCCAAGACTTCTGTTGTGCTATTTGTGTATCTGCATCAATCTAGTCACATACCCAAGTCCGGGCCCACCTGGCAAGTATCAGGGTGTGACAGTAATGATGATGGGGGCTTTAAACCATTGCATGCAAGTTAAAGGGAAGGGCTTTAAAGCTCCCCATATGAGGTGGGGCCTTGGTGGATCTGATGCGGCGTAATAAAGCCCATAGGGGCTTTAAACCATACCCCCTAGCCTAAGGGTTGACAGACGGGATCTATCTTGACAAGGTTGAAGCAAGGTGAGAGAGTTTCATGCCAAGTTAATAAACCAAGCACTCAGATTACCTTATGTGATCAACATGTGAGCACGAGGTTACATGGAATCTAAACAAGCATCTAAAGGAATCGTATAGAATAGGAAAATAACAAGGGTTTGGTCTAGAACTACAATGGACAACATTGTACGATAAAATTAAGAAGGTAATTGCTAACCACACACTACAACAACTAAGTAACTCCTAAGTTACAATCTGAAGAAACACCAAGTTAACCCAAGGGCTTAATTTATGTGATTAGTCTCGTTCACAAAGGTTAATCTCCTTTCCTTCCTCGTCTAGTAACTTCTCGATCAACAGCCGGTCCTACAAAACGACACAACACCGTGAAGCTCGTTACAAGGAGGAGATGTCGGGGTTCTCCTTGTAACCACCCTCCGGTGTGAGAATAAGAACTCATTTTGAGGATAATAGGTGTGTGTTAATATTGAGAGAGTGAGAGAAGCGATTTTTAAACCTGGAGGTGAAGTCCTCTATTTATAGTCGAAGATGTGAAGAAGGAGATGAGCTGATGGGTCTTGGGCCAGACATCTCTATCAAGTAATATCATGTTTGTCTCCCCGGACACGACCATTAGTGCATATAAAGGATCTTAGTGATGGCGCATGATGATTATAGCTACGTGGACTGAGAATCTTCCTTGATGCCGAGTATGTTATCAGCTATGAGTGGCGATCACGGGGCAGTGAATGGCCCGACCTGATTGGTTACACGTCATTGTCCTTTTGTACTGGTTGTCTCCTATACGATTGCTCATCGTGGTGATTGCATGATCACAGCCTGAGGCGTTCTGGGTATGGTCCTCCATGCGCGCTGCTTACACGTGGTCATGCATGCAGGCGCAAGATCTGGGACCATACCCCTTCAAGTCCCCTAGTCCAGTGCTACTCCCATGCACGAGTGGTAAGTGGGTGTAGCTTTGGACTAGTTCAATTATGTTTGCTTTTGGTGTTATACCTTGTACGATGCGCGGCATGTGCACCTGTCATAGGGCTTTCGTCTGGCGCGTCTATCTTTGAGATTCCTTGAAATGAAGAAGCTTAGACGGTAAACACTTAATATTTTTGAATTTTGAACGACGAATCTTCTGAAGATAAGGTTTGGTGAGAAAGGTAAAGCTGATGTGACTGGTGACACTGTACAAAGCATGTCATCACAGTGTCAGTCACGTCGTTTAGTTTCATGTCAGGCAAGAGAATTTCACGCGTGTGTGGTAACCGTCGCTCCGGCTTTCCCGCTTGACATATCGCCATGTGATTGGGAATGCACTACAAGTTGAAGGCATGGTTACCCATCGCGTTAAATGCGATGGGTATGAATAGGCGACGAAGGAAGGGAATTTAACACTCTTTTCAAATTCTCTTCCTCTCTCTCTCTCTCAAATATTCAAAGATTTCTTCAAGTTGTTGAAGATCTTCCACCAGAGTTCTGTAGATCTACCAAGTTTCCAAGTTTTCTCGAAGATATCCGAATATTCTCTTGAAGATGTCAGTTTCCTCTAAACTAGAAGAAGTAGTTGAAGAGGTGGCCGGAGGAATGCCTCCAATTAAGTGGGACGAACCTACATTTGAGCAAATTGTCCATGGTCTCTACTTCCCGATTACTGGGGGGTCACATATCTGTCTCCCGGTCAAACTGCGGCTGACGCTCCGACCGGTTACATCACTTTATATGCTAACTTCTTTCATGACGGTAATTTTCGGCTGCCTGCGACCAACTTATTTGGTGAATTGCTATCATTTTATCGATTCCATATCTCTCAGTTAAGCATGGTGGGCATGGTTCGTGCTCGGCATTTTGAGTTTTGCTGTTGTTCTCAAGAAGTTGAGCCCACGGTCGATCAATTTAGCGCTTTCTACAAGTTGCAATGCAACTTGGGGTTCTACTCTTTCTCGGTGCGCAATGGCGTAAAGAAGATTTTGTTGGCGCCACCAAAAAGTTATCATGATTGGAAGAGAAAATTTTTCTTCATTCGTAACGGGGTCATTCCCATAGCCATGACCTTTCACACACCTAGGGAGATTACAAAAGAGACTTTGCCTATTCCTAAGGTTGGGGAATGGTATAAGAACTTGTGCACGCTACCCAACAGGTAGTTTAGGGAACAAACACTCGTTGTCATAGGCATGAGTGATCGCTGGAAGCTTGAGAGTCTGGACGTGCCCTTTTATCGCCTCTCAAATCTTCTTTTCACGTAGAGAAAGCATTATTCTATAAGGCTTTCGAGGCAAGTCCAGGATCCATGGAAGTTAGGCTTGGGGACCAGACTTGGTATGATCGCATCCGAGTAAACTTCCTATTTACCCGCAAAGAGTTCTTTGTTGCGCCCACCCCTAAGGCTGAAGTTGCGCATTTTTTGAACCCTAGACCCTGCAGGGCCATAAATCCTTCTAGAGAGGAAGTTGTGCTACTTTCCAGCGCGGAGTCTATGGCCTCATATAAGCATGGGCTAACCTGTTCCAGGCGTGTTTCGTGTGTAGGTGTTTTGAGCGACCTGGGTGCTAGTCCAGATGGCAATAAAGCTAAAAAGGTTCCAAGTAAGAAATCAGGTAACTGCCACTAGAGGGTTTAGGAAGAAGAAGGTCGAGCATGTTGCTGCTGTGTTTGATGCTGGCTCGCGTAGAGGTACATCACGCACTCGTCAAAGTGTATTAGATGATTATGTTATCGTGGCTGACTCCCTCAATGAACTTGAATTAATAGGTGCAAAAACGAAACCTACTGATGTTGTAGGTAGTAAGAGCGAGGGTAGCACGACTTCTAGGGACCAACCATCTGGTGCAACCACCACTTTTGCTTCTACTGATGAGGGGGAGCCCTGTAAAGGAATTGTTGCGCAAGAATTCTAACTAGCGCGAGCATGAAAAAGGGATGTGAACCCCTTACCTGCTGCAAAGAAAGTTACTTTCACAAAGGCCCCAACCATTGGGAAAAAAGCAAATTGAAGTCTTTTATGTCAAAGATTTCCCATGGTAAGTGAACTTGTGTATCTCTTATGCGCGTTACGCTGCCGAAAATTAAAATTATTCATTCAAAGGTCGCGCCTTCACCACCTATACCTTCTCAGGCTACTTCTCTCAAAGACAAACACGTTGAAGGTGCACTGGCGGTTACGCACGAGGTGGAAACAGAATCAGTGAGGGTTGAAGTTGAGGTAAAAAGGTTGAAGGCGTTGTTGCTGGTAGTCAAGATGATAAAAACTCTGATGGAGAGAACTTTGGTGCTGGCGCGCCAGAGAATGTTGCACAAGACATTCAAATAGAAGACGTTCATGTTGAAGGGTTTGAGTCTGGCCACGCTTCTTGGAAAGAAGGTGGTGTTGAACAAGAATTTGAGAGAATGTAAAAAGCTACTCCTGAGCTAGCTTCTGTTGGTGCACCTATTTCTAAGGGTGTAGGTTCTGGTGCGGCTGCTGGTAAAACCGACCCTTATATTTCTGGGTATGCTGAGCCATCCCCTATGCGGCCAAACGAAACTCCTGGTGACTACTATTAGTGTTCATACATCGACAGCCAGGCAGGAGAAATACCTGCCCCTGTCTCGAAGCTCAAACTATTGAAGAGAAGCTCTTTCAATAGGCTAAGGCTAAGTTAGCTGAGAAGCAGACGCAGTTTGGAGCAGATAAGAAGTCTGAAGAATTGGGTGCGTTGGGCACCAAAAATACTCCAGTGAATGGAGGATATACTTGCTGAAGAGCATAAACGCTTGCTGAAGAGCGTAAGATAGGTTGAAGCTGAAGCCATTTCTTTAAGACAAGATATTGATATTAGAAATCTAACTACCAAATCGTTTGAGTCATTGGAGTTTAGATAAATGCGAATCGCTAGAGATCGACATTGGTGCAGAAAAAGAGCGTGCTGACACTACTTAAGAAGCGCGCAATGTTTCTCAAACTGCTCTGAATGTTGCGCAAGATAACTATGTCAAGGCATATACCATGCTGGAAGCTTTAGTGAACAACTCAGTGTGGCTTCAGCAACATGGCATCATTCACGTAAGTGTTATCCTTTACTTACCTAAAATTCTCTCATTTTTACATTAAATGAGTTATTTATTCCGCACAGGTTTCCAACGCCATCTTAAATACGGTTGAGTTAGATGAAACCGTTGTTGCCCTCATTGTTGCTACCCACTCTATCGGCCATCAACAGGGTTATCTTGAATGTGTCACGAACGTGAATGAAGCCTTAAAAGTTCAATGGTGTAAGAACGTGTTTGGATCGATTCCGATGCTCTTGAATGTACTATTGATTGCTAAGATCTCGTATCTTGTGCGGAATCCAAGTAAGAGAGTGGATTGAACAACAACAAGCTAATTATAATTGGTTTCTATTGACTGTATGAAATTACAAAACCACGAAACCACTTTGACAGAGTTTCCCTCTCTAGCCAAAGTTGTGTGTAAATGAACAAGACACAAGACCTATATATATTGATAGGACATCCGCATGAACAAGTATACACGGATCAACGCACATCCGTGCGGATCAACTTGTGAGAATCAGCAAACCCTAATCCAGCGCAGGTTCGTGCAGATTTGCAAGTGTGGGTTTGTCCGGACTTGTTAACCTCCCTAAAGCATACATACACTACGTAACCTAGCCTTGTTCACTCTATTAGCTTTGATTTGTTACATTTGACACTAAAATACTTGATTGACGGAAGCGATAGACATAGTATATTCACAGACTCCCCCTTGGATATTGCTGCAGTCAATCTCGTAGCTAATCTTCATCAACTCTGAGTCTTCAAGAAGCTTTGACATTTTAAAATCACAGACTCCCCTTTACATCTTGATTCATCAGCTCCCCGCTTTCATCATAATCTCTTTCTTCAAGCTCCCCCTTGCTTTGAGCTTTCAAAATCTGTACCTGGCTCAATATCTGATCATTTGACAATTCAAAACACTTGTAAGAATTACTTTCAATTTCAAACTTAGAAACCTGGCTCTCTCTAAACTTTATTTGACAATTAAAACTTATTTGAGATTTCCAGGATAATAAACCTAGCTTTCTACAGGATTCATTTGCCATTTAAAATCTCCAGGATTCTTGTCTGGCTTTAAACACAGATATTTGACATTAAAACCAAAGAATTTGTGAATTCAGGATCAAAACCTGATTCAGCTCCTTCTATCAAATAACTTCCATTTACAACCAATCAATATTGTATTTGACTCTAAAGCATCCAACTTTACAAACCCTCACAGATAATCAAGTTTAATTTAATGACCCTGAAATATCTGATATCTACCAAGTCCAAATGAATGACCTTGAAGACTCACAGACTATTTTTGATTTATCATTAAAAACCTCAAGTTTCAAATCATTGAACTTTTTATTCCTGAGACATGTTCAGCCTACTTAGATTTCGAAATTCAGCTTTCCAACATCGGTTATCGAACACATAAGTTAGAACAAAATCTTTTTGTATCTTACAAAGTTTATGCTAAAACACACCTAAAATCTTTTTGTGATTTTTTAGAAATGAAACGCAATAACGAAATATTCACATATATATTTTTGTTGAGTTTGTGTCAGAGGATCATATCAGTTTATGACACGTCACAAACACAGTTGATCTATATAAACTATAAGTTTTAAACAGTTCACCTAGATTGTCAGTATACTATACTGGTCCACTTAAATTCTCACACAAACTTCAATTGATTCAAGATACGAGATTAGTGTTCTAAGAACTTATCTTAATCGCGTGTCCCACCTCAGAATATACTCTCGTATCAAGATTCCCTAGATTCAGTCTTATAGGTGAATATACCTAAATGATATCTGTCTCTAGGTTAGTGCGAGACCTTGAGAGCTCAGGTTAGAACTTCCGTTCAGGCAAAGAGACGAAGGCTCGAGTTAAGGTGTGTTCCACTGAGGAATCTTCTTTACAACTGCACTTGATATATATCTTTCAATATTTTCTCAATTTTTATGCAGAGGGAAAGTTTTAAGCACAAAAGCATTATACGAGGTCTAGGCCATTGCTGACGCAAAATCAGAAGACCAAGTATAATACTCCAGATATCAACAAGTATAAAGACCTAATATCTCAGAATAAGGCAATCTCTCAAATGAAATTTCGGAGTACTAAGTCCATATATCCGAGAGATGTTCCCCACGAGTTAAGAAAGTCATTGATTTAGGTTTATATCTCGAAATAAATTTACTAAATGTGTAAAAACCTACTGGCATATCATCAGTAAGACCGTTTATCACATTTTGACTTTCCATTTCTTTAGCATGTTGTGATTGTCTTATTGATGTACTATCATTTCCTCTTTTTACACAAAACTCTTTTGAAATTTTTATGTTTTTGACTTTTTCAAATTTTCAAATGTTTTTGTATTTTTAAAATTTTTACTCCCCCTAAAATCCAAAACATTTTTAAAGAAAATTTGACAATCCGATATAGATAGCTTCATCTCCGTTTTCTACTTCACATTCTCTGTTTAACACACACACATACCCATGATTATCAAAACATTGATTTTAACATTCTGAAACCATATTCCTTTAACATTTTCAAAAAAAAAATTGATTTTAACAATTCAAATCAAACAATTTTTTTCATTTTTTTATTTTTTATTTTTATTTATTATTATTATTATTAACCAAAAACTTCCTGTTTTCAATCACAGGAATCTTGCTCCTATGCCAGGCTGCTCCGCTATCCGTGTTGACTTTCAGTTGACTTCTGGAAAACATGCACATGCAAACAACTCAATTACTTGAATAATGCAACCCAGGCCTGTTTGATCTTGGGTATTTTGACACAATACGAATCATTCAGTTTTGGAAAATCTTTGTGGTTTTTCACAAAAACTTTTTCATTTTTGATTTCAACCTTCTTGGTTGAATCGATTTTCCTTTCTCATTTACAGGAGTACTTTGTTTCTTCATAACCCAAATTTATCCTTTTAAAACATTCTTTTCATAAAATCTTGAATCATTTTTAATGTTTTGTTTTGACAAATCAACTTTTGGTTTCAAAATTTGTGTTGATTCAAACATGGATGTCTTTTGGTTTCCAAATCTGTTTTGGCTTTGATATATCATCCTTTGGTTTCCAAACCTGTTTTAGCTCAAATTTGGGTGACTTCTTTACAACCTCATATTTCTTTTTCTCAACATCAACAGGCTCAGATTTGGACATTTACGACCAATGTGTCCAATTTGTTGACATTTAATACATGTTTTCTTCGAAACATCTTTGTCCCGTTGTTGTTTCTTTTTCTGAGCATAGAAATCTTCATTAGTCAGTCGACTAAATTGAAGTTCTTTCTCTTCTTCAGAACTTGTTCCATGAACAAAGTTCGTCTTTTTCTGAAATTTTGTCTTTTTAAATCTTTTCTTTTGATTTTGTTTCTTTTTATAACCCAACCCAGCCTTTGTGTTTTTCTTTTTGTAACTTGGTTTGTTATATAAAGTTTTCTTGCTCGCTTTAGCGATAAATTTGTCAATTTCAGATTTTTTGATTTCTACCAATTTAAAAACTTTGTCGATCTTTTCCGCAATCACATTTTGAATCGGAACTTCAACATCTGAGAATAATTTGTCCGATCTAACCATATAATATGCCAATCTAATTGAATCATCATTCGCATTTGTCTCAGGTTTTGAATTCTTCAGATAATTTTTATGAAAACTTTCCTCATCTTCAACTTGTGATTTTGAATTATCGTTTTTGGTAAAATCATTTTGATTTTCATCTTTCAAAACACTTTCAACAACCTTACTTACCACCTCTGAATCACCAACATCATCAGATTTGGAGTAAGTCACATCAATGTTCTCAGGCAATTGATCAACCATATCGAATGCCTTTGCCACCGTCTCATCATCATAGAAAGTATAATTTTTCTCCAATGGTGGTGGAACCTGATGATATTCTGAACCTATTCCTTTTTTACTCTTTTCAGAATCATTATCATCCGGTTTAATGTTGAAAATACATTCAAGAATATACGAAGAAGCATGATAACTTTGAAGTTTATTATTTTTCTGTTCTACTTCAGCCATTTGACGTTTAAGCTCAGCAACTTCATCAATATACTGATTTAATACTAATTGTTTTCCTTTATACCTACCTTTAAGGAACCTTGTAATTTAAGAATATTTCACAACTTTTTCCTGAAGACGTTTAGTCTGACTTTTCAACTTTTTATATGCTTCTTTTGTTCTATGCTGTGAGTATTTCATCACATCACATTCTTTTTCATTTCTTTAACAACATTTTCTTTTTGAAAGCATCTTTTCACAATCTGTTGAACACTTTTGTTTCAAAACTTCATTTTCTTTTTCAAGAACATTACATTTTTGTGTCAGCTCTTCTTCCTTTTATTTTAAAATATTTTCATTTTCAAACGTTTCTCTATATTTATCTTTGAAAACCTTTTCAATTTTAATAAATTCAACATTTCTAGATCTTAAGTTTTCATTCTTCTCAGTACAGGCTCTGCATGTTTCCATGCATTTTCTGCACTGTGTTTCATTTTTTTAGATTCTTTATCAATTTCATCATTATTATCCATTGATTCATCTTTGTTTCACGACTCAGTGGATTTATTTTGAGTTTTTACCTCAGTATGATCTGCTGTCGTTGTTTTGTCAGTCGTCTTTTTCAGCTTCTCAACCATCTTCTCAAGATTTTCATCAAGGGTTTCTTCCACATTCTTCTTCAAAGTCCCTGTTGGCTTTTTCGACTTGCATACATCACTTCTTTTATCCACTTCTCCATTTGTGCAACATAATTTTTATCATCTTTCTTCTTTGAATAAAGTTCTGCAGCAGTAGGAATAACAGCAAGCAGAGCA